>NC_068951.1:22754454-23072454 GCF_026419915.1 Harpia harpyja | reverse complement strand
GATGTCAGATGAGGTCATTGAATGCCACTTCTTGACAAAACAAGCCTTTTGGTGGAATCTGAAGTATGAATAAAGAAGTAGCCAACATGATAGCAGAGGGAAGTTTTAAAAAAAACAAAAAAATTGCACTATATAAAAGGTTCTATACCACTACCACTTAGAAAACTTGTTCAGTATAGTCATAAAATCAGGTATTTTGGTTTGTATTCATAGACAGGCATTCCAAAAGAGTAGTCTCCTTTCAAAAATGAGGATATGGTTTTGCTCAATTTCTGAGTTTGATACTTGTACCAAGCAGCTAAGAAAGATCTAAGTACATATATATGCTCTAAAACCAGTGAAATTAGAAGCTATTTGAATCTTCTGAATTCCAATGCCATGTTAGCTATAAAAAGCAGATTCCTCATGTCTATTTTTCTTCCCATTTTGCTCTTAAAAAGGTATACATACATTTTTATATGTATACTTATATACACTTTTGTCTACAATATATACATGTCGAATATTGTATTTTTCCTCTGTTTAGAGGAAAAAAAGTTGTGAATTTTCCTCTGTTTAGATCTTTATACACAATGCAGGCAGATAGATAGGGTAGCCTGAATATAACTCAGGAGCCCCTAAATCTGTTTCCTATGACCAGGCAGACACAAAGATGGGCTAAAACTGATGATGGTTTCAAACTTCCATAGGGTTACACCAACCACCATAACAGTAGCTTGCTTCAGCAATAATGGTTACTTTTCAATTACTCATGCCAGAATAGCATTATAACACTGACTACAACTGAAGGCAGCATTGCAAGCCTTGCAAATTTCAGGACATCTACTAATAACAAGGGCAATTTCCTTTACACAGCCAGATATCTGAAAAGCAAAGCAATATATTTCAGCTTTCTTCAAAGATCCAATTTGCTGATCATTTTCTGCCAGCCTTTGTGTCCACTACCGAATGTATCTAGTTAGCAAGCCTCTCTCATCAATCTTCCCATCACCTTTACAAGTATGAGATGAGGCTATACTTAATAATTAGTTTCAGGTATTCTTTCATGTCACTTCAGCATATTTTAGCAACATTCCTACTGTGCAAATATTACTCCTGTGTTTGGGTTTTAATATACTTGAAGCAGAAACTGACACAGGACCAGATATGAAAATTGGTTTGGTTTTTTAAATGGAACTGCCATAGACAAGCTAATCACAAACCTAAAGTGTACCATAATCCACCTTCTCCTTCAGAGAGATTCTTTTGTTAAAAGCCCACTTGAGGAAAAGCTGAAAGGACAAAGTATCCAGATATAAAAGATAAAATCATAAATGCTACTGATGACAGGAAGCTACTAAAATTTTAAGGAACATGGCCCATGAATCTATCAAAACAAAAAACGCGCATTTGATATATCTAAGTCAGAAATGCACTTTCAGTGTGCCGTTGGCGCTTTCAGCATGACAGAGTAAAGCTAGTTCTGAGTAATTCTACACCAGAAAAGCAAGAACATTATTTCTTTAAAGACAGAGGAGATTCCATGCTATCCTGGAAAAAGGTATTTATTGGTATATGTACACTGCTTTGTATACCAGTAGATCAGGAGATCTACTATGCCTCTTTTCCTGAGTAATGTATGCAGCTACACAAAGCAGATGCAGTCCCCAGTCACTGAATCCCTACACTGACTCTGCCAAGTGGGTGCAGAGTTGCCTAGAGGTTTTGCTAACATATCTCATCGTTTTTCTTGATATTCTTCTTTTACCTGTAAGTATTCAGTAGGTTCACTGGAAAGTCCTCAGTTGGAAAAAAAAAAAAATAATACCACAGATCCTACTTAAAAGGAGAAAAAACGCATGTAATCAAGCAAGCTAGGACAAAGGTTGGTGATTTACATCATCACTGTTTATGTCTACTGCTCTGCACTATAATTCATCTTTATCAGTGAATAAACTCTAAACAAGAAAGAAAGGTTCTTCTACATGGAAGAGAAGCAATTCAGATCATATCTACAGCTCAGACCGGTTCACGTATGAAGGCAAGCATCAGCAAGCTACAAAGACATGATGTTAGACAGCACAGTAAATCATGTTTTAACGGCAGGCAAACACAACTTATGTGATAGTTTTAAACAGCGAGTGGTAACTACAGGAAAAGGGTAGCTTTCAAGTAGCAAACAGTGCACTTTCTGTTTAATAGTTAAATGTACAACCCCCATTTTTTTTCCCTGAACTTTGACACAAATCATTAATTTAAGGGAACTCTGATAACCTATATTTCTAAAAAGTAAGAGGAAAAAAATAATAATATAAGACACAAATATCAATTTTCCTGTGGTAGTGACAAACTGAGACCTTTTTGTATTCACACAAAAGGAAGCATGCTTAGCTGAAATGGTAGAGACATTTCTCAAACACTGCGCTTATATTTTGAAAATGTGTAGAAGCTTATCTAAGACAAATGGTAACCTAAATATTCAATTAAATAGCTTTTGCTTTTTAAAGAAATACCAAGAATTTCTTCTGGTCTGAACTGGTAACAGGTAATAGTTCCTGTCTCAAAGGAAGTATTGTACACCACTGATACAGGGTTGGTTTATTTTAATCCACAGCAATACACAAAGATCAGAAGTCACAATGTACTTGAAGCTGCACAAATTGTTTCCTGAAGAGGAACAAAATAATTATCAAGCAAAACACACACTTAATGATAAAAGCCAGGAATTTTACCTGCTAGGCAGCAACATACAGTCAATGTCAGGTCTCTTTGTCTTGGGAATGGCATATAGCGGATACCTATCGCCATGTCGAATCAACACTTGAACTGATACTAGCTTAAAATAATGAGGTGCATGACCTAAAGTGAAGAAAGAGGGAAAAAAAAAAATAGTATAAAAAGTTAAGTAAATGTTACCTAAATCTTTCCCCTGCACATGTCTTATTTAAGAAAAAAAAGCATGTATAATTAGCTGGCTAGCTTTGGTATTGCAATGAAAGAAAGCCCCCATAAGAAATGATAACTTCCTGTCCCAAGAAAGATTTCACTTTAAATTGCAAGACAACTTATACAAGACTCAGGTTCTTGGCACATTCTCCATAGTACATCTAAAGTCCAACAACCATACAAGACATTATTCAAGCACTGAACTCTGACAACATGATAAGGTTACTCCACTTTTAGGATGCCTCTCTTCCAGACCCCTATCCAAGTAGGATAGTGTAGTGACGTAGTGACAGGTTTTGCAGCATGCCTAATTTGGAGCCTTTTGATATACTAATTTGTAATTTATTTTATATGCATTAGTGGGATATGCTAATAAGGGAATTCATTCAGACTAACTTGCTGCTGCAGCTGCTATAGGGTGAAGAATGCAAATGTGCCTTTTAGCTGACTATGTCTAATGGTTTGGAGTTCCAAAATTAGTTATTTCTGGAGTTTTTTCAGAATTCCAAGTCAACTGTTTGCAATGCAGCTCACTTGTAACATGAATTACAATTCAGATATTAAATATTTATATCTCTTCCATGCCTTTCAATTTTAGGCCTCCAGTTGACCATTGACTGATAACAGAACCACTTCCAAACATCAAGACAACAGAGAAGATACAAAGGAAAAGAAAGAGGAGGAGCATATTTTGAATGATTTAACGTAATTCAGCAACCAACTAGCGTTTGCTGTACCTTCTCCAAGCACCAAAGAACTGACAGTGCACAAAGTTATCCTTTCCAATGACAGCACATAGAAACAAGCAACTAAACTGTTGTCTGCATTCAAAAAGCTTACCTTCCATGCTGCGTTCAGCAATGGTGGGAATATTGCAGTAAACACGAGCTTCATAAACAGGATCTATTGCAGGAGGCTCAGTCAGCAAATCAGGCATTATTCTCTTTCGGCTTTTAGGATTCAACCCATCTTCCCTGATGGGGTTTACTGGGATTAAATGCACTGAAAGATACAAAACATACACCATATACCTTTAGGAGGGTTTAAGGACATATAGGACTATGACTTTTTTTTTTTTTAAAGTAATTACGCACAAAGACTATGGTTTCCATGAAAGGATGCCACTGTACGGTACAGATCTTTGTTGTGAATTTTTCATGATTTACATAGTCAAGAGAGCTCTTTAGCAAAGTCAATACCTGGCTAAGACTACAGAAATACCTCTGGATGTAGAACAACTCTGCCTTCTGCACTCTTCTTGAAGCTGCTTTTTCTGTCAGTCTCTCATGAAGGTCTAAGAGCATGAATAGGAAGAAAAGGGCCATAAAAAAGCCAGCTGCCTCTCAACGTTGTAACTTAAAAACTGACATTGAAGGATATCAGCAAAAGACACAGCACAGTTACTATGATGGTACTACAAAACCACTGGCAAAACAAAGTAGTTCAGATTGAAGGGGCTGGATTGTCCATCATTTTCCTTACTAATCCCTGCCCTTACATGGCTACCTTGCCAGCCTTAAATAATCTGACTTATCTAAAGAAAACACACACAAAATGTATTTGTTGAAATGTAACTGAGACTACCACAAAAAACATTAAATACAAAGAAATGCAGTTAATGCTTACACACAGCAGGGAAATTAACAGAAATGCCACAAGTCTTCCGACATGTAGAAGCATGCTGAAGCTATCTGAATTTAAGGCCAGTGTTGTATTGACAATGTCTCTTTACCTTGACTTGATGTGAAAGCACCAGTTCATTTATGAGTCTTACAAGACTACACTTGTAATAACAAATGCCCACTTTTTTTTCTATTAGTATTCTCTGGTATTTGAACAGGGGCACATTTAGAGGTGAAAATGAAGAAGAAAAGTGTTTGTATTTTTACCCCTATTAGTCATCTGTGGTGAGAGGTAAAAAAGACAGACAGGAGAACAAATTTTAAAGCAGAATTTTACTAATTCTTCTGCGTCAGTTCCTCAGTTGCATCTTGACTCCCAGTCCTAATTTTAGAGGTGAATTTGTTCCTCAATAGAGAGTTGTGCAGACAAAGAAAACCAATGAAGACAGCAAACTGAAGTGAAACACACGAAGGTTTTAAGAGCATGTAGCTGTTAATGTAACACAGACTCTTCATTCTTACACTGCACTTTAAATATTTTTATGTGGTTTCTCTTTGCCTGCCAAACCCAGAATTCAAGCATTTTCCATACCCTTGCTAGTGCTGTTGACATGGCTAATACCCACAAAGTACAGTGACTTTAAACCTTTCCTTAAGCTTTTTCAGATTTTGCATACAACGGCCCAGAGGACTGTGCTTGGTGGGAACATTAAACTGTAACTTTGACTTTGGCCACAAACTGCAGAGCTCAGCTGCCATTCCAGCATTTATTTATCAGAATCATTTTTTAGCTCCTTCCATGCTAAGACTCACATGATTGTGAGACATTGCAAAGCACTGACCAAGAAACTAGCAGTAACGCAGAGCCTTGGCAATGTCTCTCAGAGGTTGATAACTCTGGCTTGAAGGGGGCTTGCAGCAAATTTCTATTTGGGGTATAAATCCCAAACTTAAGAATGCATTACAACAGTTGCTGGACTCTGCAAATAAACAGCATTACAAGACAGTAGTTGCCTAAAGAGTACAAATGGGAAATTACAGCAGTTATGTTACATTGGTCAAGTTTCCTAGCCAGAAAAGGTTAGGAGCAGCAACTCTCAGCTTTCTGTTAACAATTTTCTCTAGAGCAACCCACGACATTGCTGCTGCTCACTTAATGTCACAAAAACATACAGAGCTGGCTTAAGTACTCATGGAGGTAATGTAACGCAATTCAGCTTTGACCCATGAGTATTTCAGAAGACAGGGGAAACCATACCCCAAAAGCAACAACTACAAACTCTGGTGCTAAAACTCAGTTGGGAGATTGTCATGGTTTAAGCCCACCCGGTAACAAAGCACCACACAGCCGCTCGCTCACTCCACCTGCTCCCAGAGGGATGTGGAGAAAATACAAAGGCAGGCTTTTGGAGATAAGGACCGGGAGGGATCACTCGCCACTTAGGGTCACGGGCAAAAGACAGGCTCGACTTGGGGAAGAAACAAGATCAATTTCATTGGCTCCCAATCCCATCAAAACGAGGACACTGGGAAGCGCACCCGGACCTTAGCACACCTTCCCCCCAGAGGCGCTACCACCCTCACCGATGGGCTCGGCCTGGGCCGCAGGCGGGGCCGGCTTGCAGCCGGGGGAGCTTCGAGCAGCTTCGAGCAGCCGCCGTCCCGGCGGCCCCTCCCCGCTAACAAAAAAACCCCCGCACCACACAAACCCATAACAGAGATTTAAAAGCAAAATAAGGAACCTAATTTTTTATCTAAGGCAGTTTTAACTACAAAAAACCTGAACAGATCACATTTTTGCACTGAGACTATTAACTACAGCAGTGAACAGATGCAAACATTATCTTATTAAGATCAAGTGCCTACAATTCACAGGGCCAACATTGTGTTTGCAGATAGCAAGTCTCATTTCTAATCAAACTAGTTGAATAAATACTTTAACACTGCCAGACAAATTTAAGAACAAGGAAAAGCACTAAATCTTAAGAATCTACTCTATTTAAAATATTAAAAATTAATATTAAAAATAGCACCTACAGGATTATCAGATTATGTGTTTGAAGTTTAAAAAGCCACAGAACACCCTTAAAGGAGACTCTTAAGTCAACACTGCAGTTATGGGTGCAACATAAGTCTATTTTGTGGACTGGAAATGGAATCAAGATTAAGAATAACAATAGGTCAGGTCATTAATTAAAAAAAAAGTTTATTAAAACCTATCATATTCTAAATGCTGCTGCTAATTATATTTATTAATTACTTAGTAATAGCTGGTAAATATTGCCCTTACTGTATAGTGAATAAGCTTGGCTTATACCAGGAAAGAAGGGACACAGCATTTCCCCACTAAATTACTACCACCCTGTCCACATCCAAGTATCTCCGATAGGGACGGACTAAAGGAGCTTCTAATTTTGAACCCACCTGGGGCATAAACATGTTGTCTGGATTTCTGAACATAGTTGAGCAACCTATCTAGTGAAAAATGTCCCTGCCCATGGCAGGGAAATTGGACTAGGTCATCTTTAAAAGGATCCTTTCAACACAGACCTTTCCATGATTCGACTTAAATGATGCAAATTATCTGTAGGTTTGACAAAGAAAATTATCAAGGTGGTCAAAAAACTCCAGTCACCTAAATAAGCACTGTCATAACAAGTAGTATTTACTTCTAGTGCACTTGAAATAACACGTATTGGAGGGGGGGAAATAATAACAAAATCAACCAAACTAGCTATGCAAATACCTGGGTCTTCTATTTAACTATGCTAAATAGAAAAAGAAAAAAAAAAAAAAAAAACCCGTATGATCTGGGCACCAGTCTAGGCAGTGTACTGGAAATTTCCACTGAATGTATACACATAAAAATAGCAAGTATTTCAGAAAAGGGGGAAAACAAGACCAAGGAGAGGTGAATTCCCATTGGAAAGCTGCCTTCTGTTTGCTGAGCCTTATCAGCACAGGGAACCTGAAGAGCCCAACCAGCAAGGCTGGTCCTCCTCTCCCCTTGTTAAAGCTCCTCACAAGCTGTAACAATCCTGCTGTTTCAGTGCTTTGGGATGAGGACGCCAAGTAACACAGCCCCTCTTCATACTTCTGCCTGGTCCAAACAATGACAGAGATATTTTCCATACTAACAGCTAAAGTCTCAGTTGTCTCTCAATTGTTTTTGCATCTTCTGCCATTCCCTGGACATTGTTAGTGCCTTGTGTATTTATGTTTTCTCCTTTCTCCCTCTCTTTTCAAGTCCTTGGGCTTCTTGCTCCCTTGCTGTCTTCATTTATCCTGCTTCCTAGCTGTCGAGCCCTTCTTTGCATGCCTCATCCTCCCCAGCTCCCTGCTGCACAGAAGGCTCAATTTGTTCCTCCATTTTGGTACCCCTTATACCACATAGAGCAGTTATTCAAAGTTCTTTGAAGAGCTGACTGTCTCTCTGTATCCAAGTATTTCATTACTGAAGGTCCTCCTCTGCAGTGTTAATCCCACCTCTGTCTCCCAAATGGGTTTTCTGGTCCATATGTAACCAGCAAACCTACAAATAGTATTGGACTGATGCAGGTCAGAGGAGGAAAGGAGAAAAAAAAAAAAAGTCCCTCTTTTTTCCAAATTCTGTGCTGCTTTCAGCTGTAAATCGTTACAAGATCAGAATTCTACTATGTAGTTTTCACACGACTTTTTATAGATTAGCACTATTTTATATGGCTTGCTCTCTTAGTTCACAGTAACATGCACTTGCCGAAAACAGGTCTGCCAATGTGTATGTAGTCATACTTAAATCTTTGATTAAGGGAGTTTTTGAACAGGATTTTTACACTGCTGTGCCTTTCAAAGCTCGTGTTTTACTATGACAGGAATACAACAACATAAACCAGAAACAAAACACATGATTTTGATGTGCATTTCCCACAGCCAGGGCAGTTAGTAAACTATATCTGAAACATATTTGGTGATCTAACTGGAAACTTTGCCAACACTGAAACTATAAAGAATACATACATATTATTATAGAGGTAGTTTGACAACAAAAAGAGAAAGAAAATATATTTTATTTCCCAATATTCATAAACTTATTTTTAAAACTAAAGAAGCTACATAGAAACTACTTTGAAACATAATTTTTAAAAAGTTTAGGAAAAAAAGTAGAAGGCTTACAGAAACAATAAAATGGAAGAGACCTTAATGCAACTCTGCTCGGTGTCCCACCGATTTAAGATTGTTTGAAACATGAAGTGAAACTAAACACATGGGCTGGTATCAGACAAAAGTAAGACCCGATTGAACAGTCAAACAGCAAATGCTGTCCTGTGAGAGACGGAGAGGCACTAATCACACGGTAGAAGAGCTAAATACTGCTGTAGAATCACTCCTTCAAGAATTTTTGCAGCTCCAAACAGAGATAAGATTTTTTTTTAAGTTGACAGAATTCAGAGGAAATAAAATCCAAGCTCTAAGTTCAATTAAACAGAAAACCTCCAGTAATTTTTATTTTAAATCAACCCACAGCACCTTAAGACCAAATTTTAAAGTTAAGTTTGACTAAGAAATGTCTTCATAAACAAAACCAATGGCATCTGAAATATTATTACATATGGTTTTATTCTCAGTGTACATTAAATATGACCTATTTAAAGAGCAAGAAGCTAATTCATCTGACTTCCATACGCCCCCAGTTCCCAAATGCCACAAAATATACCAAAAAAGACAAATATTAGACAAGTAGTTTCTAAGCGAGAGACAAAATCATTCAGAAGTGCTTTCAGTATAATGATTGCAACAATTAACTACTCGGCAACTAATTCCCTCTGGAAGAATGTCAAGTTTATCAAATCAACTATTGTACTCAGGAGCCCAAGCAGGGAGCCAGTCTGATATGAATTAGGGCTACAAAACTGACATGAATTTAACAGAATTCAGTACAGCAGAAAAACAAACACAAAGCAAAGTGTAGTTCATGAAGAACACCAAATTAAAAGCTAAATCATTCCATCACCAGTTTCTCTCCCTCCTGCAGTTCTAGTTTCAGCTTGAAAAGCAAAAGGTATCACCACTGTTTATCAAGAAGAAAAAGATTTATCCATGAAAAAAATTTACCTAAAACCAGAAAGATAGGCAATAAAACCATTTTCCACTTCTGTTTTCCCATGTAGCTCCAACCAGCCTGAGAAGCAGCAGCACAAGTAGCCATGTTAGTCTCAATTTTCTGGCTAAACAGAGACCTGAAGTTTTAATCTTTTATAAAACAGAAGGTTCTTTCAGCCACATGCAAACATACTATTTAAAACAGTCACATGGAAATGAAGCCACACAGCAGAAATGCAAAAAAAAACCCCCAAAAACCACCAACGCAAACCACTGTAGGTAACCTCATGCTAATAAGTAAAGAAAATCAAATGCGCACGTCAGCACAAAAAGTTATTTATCCCTCTTCCACCTTTTTTTTCTCCTCCCCTTTCTGCTCCTAGCAAGGCACTAACAAGGCTGCCTAGCACTGAGGAGAACACCCAGGCTTCTGAAATTCTGATGATGAATGTAGACTTCTCTTCTAGTTGCTCTCTCTCTGAAAAAAATGGAAGCTAGAAAAGGAGAAGTGTAGGGAAGAACAACCGGGAAGAGGCAGGAATGCTTCAAAACAACTAAGATGGGGGAAAAAAGGTGAAGATGTGTGCAGCAAGAAAAACAATCTGGAAAAAGTAGGTAAGGCAAGGCACACGTGGGCTGAAAAGCTCACAGCGCAACGCCTTTGTGAGTTCGGAAGCGAGGCAGCCTGGGCACAGCGCTGCGTGAGCTCCGACACCCTGCCAGCGTCGTCCCTGCCGCCTGCGCTCACACCTGAGGAGCACATCCCTGGGGTCACTCTTGGAGCTCTGCTTGGATTACAAATGCATATTTAGACACCAATGAAGTTCAAATATACCTGTGTGACGTACAAGCCACCTTTCTCGTTTTATTCTTTTGTACAGCTAAATAAAGGCTTTGCAAGTCTCAAAGGCAAGATCTGTATTAACACTGAGGGCCTTCATCCATAACGCACAATGCCACAATCACTAATGTGCTGTGTTTGAATGCTGAGTAATCACACAAACAAAAAAGGCTTATTAGCCTCACACTGGTCAAACTATCAAATGCTGTTACGAAAAACCACCATAAAAATCTTTAAAAAGGCTTTCTAAGCCTGTGAACATAAGCTTCTAAGCTTCAGATTTTATATTTATATAGAATATAAATGGAGCTACTAAACTTTTACATTTGCCTTAAATTTTCAGTCTTTTAATTTATTAAGAATGTGCAGTTTAAACAAAAAACCTCCAGTAATTTCTTTTTAAATCAAACCACTTGCCGTACAGAACCTGATGACAAATTTTATATTTATATAAAATCTGTCCACACTGAACTTACAAAGTGACAGTCCTCAGTACCTCTGCAGTCTCTATCCCTCAACCATCTACATCTGAACCTACTTCTTTCACCACATCCCTGCTTCCCCTAGCATTTGCCCTTCCATTTTCTCCACTTCTGCTGTGTCTTCTGCCTGTCCAGGAGCACGAGGAGCAGGGGGCCCCTAAAGCACAGATGTATTTATTCTCCGCAGATGGCTCCCTGTGCAACTGCTGCCCTTTCTACTGCAGAGCAGGCTCCAAGGTTTAACGTTTTCTTCCCACAGTGCTGCTTACTTCTCTGAGCACCACACCAAAGGGGAAAAAAGAAAAAAAAAGAGTGAAGGGAGCTAGGGAGGAGGTGGGTACCAGAGAAGAACAGCACAGGGCTGGGTGGGACATACCTAAATTTAACCTAGAATAGCAACAAGAAAAAGCTCTGCCTTGACAAATCCCTGACAAGCAAGCTAAAGAAGGGTCCTTGGAGTGTAATTTCTCCACAATACTTCAACCTAGCAATAGTATGTGTTTCAAGGTCACATAGGTACAGCTTTCAGATCGCAACTGTAGCTGGGCAGCAGAGGTAAAGCACTTCTCTTCTTACATACTTACAAATGCTATCAAACCAAAGGTCTGAAAATGGATCACCCAAAGTACAGATTCATCAACCTCATTACAGAAGCAGGCAGGAATTTCCAACCTCATGGTATCAACTGAGCAGTCAAATGGGAGCAGTGAACAGAGACTACAGATCCCTTCCTCTGACTTTCCAAGAATTTGCAAACATTCAGCACTAGTGGTGAGTTATGGACCGAGATGTTCCCAGGCACATATACCTATTTGACATACATTCAGTTTCTCAATTGCTGCTGCTGTTCTGCCTTCTGTAAGACAGATCATAGTAATTTAGAGAACTTTCAAGGAGTCTGTTGACTTACAGCACAATCCTATATTTCAAATTCTAAGACAGACTTTAAAAAATATTCATTAGAAGTATTTATAAGTGTAGTAACCAAGTAGCAGATATCATTGAATAAAAGTTCATTTCAAGCCAGTGCTTCTAATCAAAAGTGCTGAAAAATGCTTGCTATGGCAGCCTTGAATACAAGCACTTCATACTGCAGAGCTACAGATTTCTGCAATAGCCTTCATTACAGCGCATTTTGACACCAGAAGTTAAAGCCCCCTAGAATAGTTCTATTGATCCTATCAGGTAAACATAGATATCTCCCTTCCTACAGCAAAAACATCAATTACTTTTGAAGACAATGAGAAATGCTGCAGCAGACATGTGGAACAGAACATCGTATTTTGAATTCTTATATATAAACATTAATCTGCCAGGAGAAATTGATTAAATTCACAAAGTTTTTTGGTTTTTTTCTTTTCCATTTTGTTGCACTGATACTTGTATGGTAAATTTCTGCATTACCTGGGTCAATATTAGAAAAGTGCTGCTTTTAAAATCCTGTTATTTAGTGCTATGTTTATAATTCCTCATGTTCCTTAAACTACATCTTCTGTTTCAAAGTGACAACACAGAAGTTATAGTCCCATTTCTTCCCAAATTACTTCTTGCGATTTAATAAAGACAAGAGGTGAACTTCCCTTTTCTTTTGCTTTTGCAGACCCAGTCATCATAGAGCCTGAAGCACCAGTTCCCTCACCGCACTCCCTCCACCTGGAGAGTTCAGCCACAGTCAGTCTTTGTGATGGGTTAACCCTGGCTGGACGCCAGGTGCCCACCAGAGCCATTCTATCACTCCCCCTCCTTCTCAGCTGGACAGGGGAGAGAAGACATAACAAAGAGCTTGTGGGTCGAGATAAGGATAGGAGAGATCACTCACCAATTACCGTCACGGGCAAAACAGACTCAGTTTGGGGAAAATTAACTCGATTTATTACCAATCAACCAGAGTAGGGTAATGAGAAAATAAAACCAAATCTCAGAACACCTCCCCTCCACCCCTCCCTTCTTCCCGGGTACAACTTCACTCCCAGATTCTCTACCAACCCCCCAGCAGCACAGGGGGACGGGGATGGGGTTTACGGTCAGTTCATCACACGTTATTTTCTGCCGCTTCATCCTCCTCAGGGGGAGGACTCATCACACTCCTCCCCTGCTCCAGCGTGGGGTCCCACCCACAGGAGACAGTCCTCCACGAACTTCTCCAACGTGGGTCCTTCCCACGGGCTGCAGTTCTTCACGAACTGCTCCAGCATGGGTCCTTTCCACGGTGTGCAGTCCTTCAGGCACAGACTGCTCCAGCGTGGGTCCCCCACAGGGTCACAAGTCCTGCCAGAAAACCTGCTCCCTGGGCTCCTCTCTCCACAGATCCGCAGGTCCTGCCAGGAGCCTGCTCCAGCACGGGGTTCCCACGGGGTCACAGCCTCCTTCGGGAACCCACCTGCTCCGGCGTGGGGTCCTCCCCGGGCTGCAGGTGGATATCTGCTCCACCATGGACCTCCATGGGCTGCAGGGGGACAGCCTGCCTCACCATGGTCTTCCCCACGGGCTGCAGGGGAATCTCTGCTCCGGCGCCTGGAGCATCTCCTCCCCCTCCTTCTTCACTGACCTTGGTGTCCGCAGGGTTGTTTCTCTTACATGTTCTCACTCCTCTCTCTGGCTGCCAAATACCCCCGTCCCAACTTTTTTTCCTTCTTAAAAATGTTATCACAGAGGCGTTACCACTATCGCTGATTGGCTCGGCCTTGGCCGGCGGCGGGTCCGTCTTAGAGCCGGCTGGTATGGGCTCTCTCGAACACAGGGGAAGCTTCCAGCAGCTTCTTACAGAAGCCACCCCTGTAACCCCCCCCCGCTACCAAAACCTTGCCACACAAAACCAATACAGTCTTCAACCCCGAACACGGTGGGGATGGGAGCAGGGCAGGCAATGTGAGGAACCTCTCTCCTCCAACTGGAAGAATACTCATGGGAAATTTGAATTAAGATTTAGCATAAACAGATACTGTTTTTTCATGGCCAAAGAGAGAACTTCAGCATTGCCTCAACTGTTCTTCAGCACAAAAGCATTCTGCAGCCTCCAGTAGGGAAGCTCAGCCCACTGTCACACATGCTGCATGACAGTTTTTACAACTGACGTACATATTGTTATACGTTTTGTCTGTGAGAGGAGCAGTGTCATTCAAGTTAGGTACATAGGTAATGACTGTTGCCCAAAACTTCACCTGAAGCCTCGCTTCTTATTTTAATTACCCAAGACACAAGCTGCAGTCAATCACAGTCCCCACTTGGGCAGAGTCTCACTAAGGAAGCACTGTATGCATCCCAGGAACAGCAAAACCTAGACGGCAGCTTGCACAATTCTGCATTGCCCACTGGAGTGAGCGCATTATTACTGTGCTAACTTTACTCAACTTCAGCATTAAGTTATCATCATCAAGTTGACCACTAGAAAACATCAGCCCAAGCCACATTTGCTGTCAATAAATACCTAAAAGTAAAGGCATTTCAGCTATCTTTTAAAGACTGTCAAAGACATCATTAGAGGAAAAATTGCAGCAGACAATACAACTAACAAGACCAACAGCTATAGCAACTCACTATTATTCAGCTCACAGTGAAAATAAAAGAAATGCTCTTTTTGGTTTTCCTGCTACATTTTCATTTGTAACCCCAGGAAAATCACCTGTCCAAGGCTCAGATGGACATTATCTACTGGAAATAAGAAATTTAAAGAGATGCTACCTACAGTTTTCTATTTTCCATTATTTTTTTCTGGTTCCTTAAGCTTAGATTGATTTTTTTTTGCAATAACTTCTCTGTACTACAGGGCAATTTTCCACTTGCAAGTCTGAGCCACTTTTAGTTAAGTAAATAAAAATGCTATTTCTCTGTTTAAAGTGTAGGAAAAACAAGTATTTCAGAAGCATCCTGTATATCACAGGTTTACTGACAGAAAATGGAAACTCAGGAAGGCTAGGAGATTGCAGATGTACATCAGCTAATCTACTAGAAGTCAGATCTGATTGAGGGGGAATGAGTGTGAGCACTGAAGTGTTTGGTTTTTTGATGTGAGTGTTTTTTAAAAAAACTAATTTATACTAGGCTATGAGGAAAAAAACCAAAAGACTTCACAATGGTCTCCTGCCGTGCACAAGCTCAAATACAAGATAAGCTAAATTTTAGTTCAACAAAATGGAAGCCTATACATATGCCCCAGTATGAGCTTTCACGACAGTCCCTTCTTTCTCCTTAGAACAACCACAATATGATTGTAGCTGCAACTTGTAAGTGCATCTTAAATTTACTAATCAATATTGACGTAATTTTACTGCATGAAATGCAACCAAAAGCTTATTCTTCAGTCAAACACTAGCTGAATTTTCAGCTTTCTTGGTTTTCACATTCCTAAAGTTTTCCACTGGAGATGCAAATCTCCCTATGGACAATTGAGAACTACTATAAATTGGATGCTTTTCTTAGCTGTTTTTCACAGACCTGGACAGAAATAGCCAAATTCCCTACCCCTTTCCAGGAGTGGGTCAAGGCCTATTTGTCTGCCTATTTTCTGGATCACAAGTTGGGAACTTCTTTAAAGCTTTTCCTTGTCTTGGGGCAATTGCCAAAAGTAGCCTTCTGCTCACAGAGCCATAGCTCGCAGTTACTGACCCAGGACCTTATTCCTTATCAGACTCAGGCCTTGTCTGTGTACTCATGTTCAAAAATAAATAGAACAACTACAAGATCGCCATGCACGGTAGCTCTACCAGCTTTAATCAACTCACACCAGAATTTCTGAGAACAAGTTTCTTATTTCCAGCTGCATTAGCTGCAGGCTTTGCTGATTTTTTACAGGGTCCCAATCTGACTTACACAGGGAAAATAAATAGGTTAAGAAAATCTTTTTTGCACCAAAGCACAAGATGGCATGCCTTGTAGTGTTACATTTTTGAAACCAAATCTAATCAGACACGTTAAATTATACAATGGGTGCTTGCATATATTGAGTCTAGATGTAGCTCCGAAAAGAGCTTTATATATTAGGGTTCCTCCCCGAGTTGTTTTTCAATTGACAATTCAGAAGGGCATATGGCACTGCTTAAATAGCTTCCAGGATTTTCAGCTTGACAACAATAACACAGCAGTGCTGACCGCAAAGTGCGAGCCTTTTCAAGTTTTAGAGAAGACAGTTATTTTCCACTTCTCCCAAAATGAAAAATTACTCTCTACATTTTATTGTATTTTCCTACTACACTGAAACTCTCAATTGTTTAACATGGAAAAGATTTATATTTTCATTAATTAAATGCACTCCTTTCTTTAAATTAAATATATATGCATAATAAAGCTTTTCCTTACCAGCTTCTCACTAATTACCTCACTGCTTGCCTCTGCAGTCCATTTGAAGTGTATGGGGAAGGTTCCTACTAAACATCTAGCCAGGCAGACAGATTTCCTGCTCTACAAACACATTACTCAGGTCAGATATTGCTCATGCTCCAGGTTATTAAGTGACAAGATGCAAAAAAAGCCCCACCACTGCTTATGGAAAAGCAGTTACGTTGGTCCCTTGCCTACCACAGGCTCGTTAGGATTCACAAATGAGAAGTGTTACATAAACTGGACCACGATGCTATAGATCAAGTCATTCCTATCGATGTATCTGCATAGCTGCCACATCTCATCAGGCTGCGAGATGACTTCGACTACATCAAATCAGTGACCTGAGGGCCACCAAACAAGGCTTAAGTATACAAAGACTAAGTAGGGGTTTTTTATGGCCCAAAAGCATGATTTTTGTAAATACAGTAGATCCAGCCACTGTTACTTATCTAACAAGATTCATGAGCATTACAATAAGATTTTAAAGCTCTCTCCTGCTTCTGTCTACAAAACTTGGCAACTGGTAAAGGAACTAATCCAGCTGAATTGTCCTGGAACAGATTTTCAACACAGCTTTTATCAGCAGCGTTCACAAACTGTTGGCAACTCTTCCCATTTCCATAGTATTGTCTCAAAATAAAGGTCAACATGAAAACATAGCTGCAGGACACAACATACTGAATGCTACTGCCATATTTTGCCTGTGGGTGGTGACCTTTGTTTTTTCTTTTTGTCCTGTTTTCTGGTTCTCACCAATACTGGAGTGGTGCAGCAGTGATTACATCATGACTGAAAAAAAGATGCTTGGCAGGTTTCACACGTGAACTGAACACAAACATAGAGGCTAACTACACTCAGTGTTCAACATAGCAGAAGAAAACATGGCAGAAAGTGGTTTTTCAGGAACATGGACTGCAAATCCTCTGGCTTCAGTGAGCTTTTCATCTACGGCAGCTGAGAACGATACGAAAATACGCCCCATACAGTAGAGTTCAAGATAGTTCAACAGTTGCTGCTGTTACAGCTGTTATCTAGCAATCTGTCACAAACACTCTACATCTTTGACAAGGGCTCTCTGCTGCTAAAACACACGTGCTCCCCTGCACTTACTCTTTAAGGGATTTACTAACTCTTGCTACTAAGCTCTCGCTCCTCAAATGGATATGAAGAGGAAGTATGCACAATTGTTTTCTATCAACCTAGATAAAATGGCTTCCCTCCCCCCCTTTAAAAGACCAAATGATAGGAGCATATAGTCATTTAGAGCTTCAAGTACATGTCATTGCCTCTTTTCCTTAGGGCTCTCCTTCGACAGCATCCCAAAATAGGCAGAATGGCTTTTGAAATTCAAGTCAACTTTTATTAGGGCACATAGTACAACATCCAGCTATTGAAATAGAAATCACAAAATACATAGGTAAAAACAAAGAAATAAAAGGACTTAAAAGCACAGCTTTGCTCTGCCTGCTACATCTTTACAAGCGTTGCTCCCCTGGTTTCAGAACACCAAGTCAGCAGCTTTTTGGGCTGCAACAAATTCTCTACATCCACTTACTGGTAAAAGCATCTTTCCGTCACCTCTCAACAGAGCTGCTTTCTGCACTTCTCAGCAGAATCTCTGTGTCTGCACACCTGGGTCAGATACAGTAATCTCTCTCTCTCTGAAAGGGCCACCACCCGAAAAGCAGGAAAACCCACCATGTCTACAGTTCAGCCATAGCCTCTGCAAAGGCACAGGACGCAAACTGTTTAATATGTTAATGTCATCAGTCAAACACTATCCACAGACATCTGGCACTTCTCTACATCAGTGTCCTTCCAAGATAAAAAGCCTTACAAATTCAAATCAATATTTTAACTACTGCATTAAATTAGCACCTCTCTGTTTCACATCTAATCCCAACTGTTTTCTGTCCACAAACTGACCTGCTCGGAGAAGTGATCTCAACACCATATGCTACTGCTTACCCAAGCCAAGCCAGTTCACTTGTTTGTCCTTGTCAACACCAGGGCACAGAAAGCTGCCAAGGATTTGCTAGCAGCAAACCCCAAAACAACATATTTAATACAGTAGAGCCTGGCACATTTTTGTGCTGGGGAAGCCTGTAATGACAGACATAGTCGTTAATCTCAAATTCAGAGCAGTGTTCTCTGGATCAGAGAATTATTGGTATCTTTAGGACACTTGCTGTAAAACAGCTTAGAGGAAGATGGTGAATCTTATTTCTTGTCTTCATCCAGTATTACTGCACACAGTTGGTAAACCCAAAATTACACCACGTACCTAGGGTTTCCAGCTCTTTTAATCCAACCATCTCACAAAAATCATAAAGGGAGATCACTTCCACTTTCCAAGACTTCATATTTCACTGCAGCAAGTCCACAAAAGCCTCAGTCTTTTAAATACAAACTACTTAGACCCCACCCATTAACAAATAAACCACAATGCCATTTAGTAAGTGCAAGCACTGATTTTCTCTCAGTGAGCAAGCTTTGAAAATTTAAAAGGGAAGTAACTTTGGGAACAGAGATTACTCCTATTTTTAAAATAAAGCAATAAAAAACTGCCCACAGGCATTAAAATCTTCAAAATCAGTACAGCTTAAGAAACCTTATTAATCACAGAAGACACACAAGCCCAAGAACACATAATAAATTTTTCAAAAATCTTCACAGTCAAATGATGAGACACTTTGGATTGAGTAAATCACTGTATCATTTCAGCAATGAAAGCCCCACAAAAGCATAGATAAAAACAAAACTGCCTGGAAGATAAATTGCAAGAGGAATATTAAGAGGACTAAGAAGAAATGTGAACAACAACTATCTGAAGAATATTAAGTATATCTGAAACAGATACATACAGGAGAACTAGCACATCCATAAAACCAATGGTTTGCAACTCAATTTGCAGCAGCACAGTGGGGATTAAGGCAGGCACAAAGCACAGCTCAGAAAAACAAAACTATCATCAAATCTAAAGTTTAAGTAGTCGTCCGTGCTTTCCTGAAGACTGCACATGGCCTATAAACAGGGGGAATACAACTGCATTATACCCACTGATGTTAATAGAGTTTTCCTGGTACTCTCCAGTTGAGACTCCGCATCTGCACTCTGAATAAGGAGGGGAGGGAGATTTGGGTCAGAACATCTTCTATTAGCTCCCCCCAAAGTCTACTACACTTCCACAGGCTTTCGTGCAGGGAAACTAGCTATGCATGTGGTTGTAAGAGTTCAACTGCAACAGAGCTTCTAGCAGTTACACTGGCACATCACTGATTTGCAAAAACCCGAGTAGTCCGAGTCACTAAGGAATACACCCACTCCTCAGGAAGCCTCTTGGTCTAGAGATAATCCCACCTTTTGGGCCTCCACAAGTACAAGAGGAGGGCCGTTGTCTGAAGAGTGCTTAGGAGAAGCAAAGGCCTGACTCGCATCTTCACAGAACAAACCAATAGGTCTCTCTCACACAGTCACGATGTACAGCATTTATATCCTTCCTCATTTCATATTTTACCCTCATTTACTTTTACAGCCCCATTCTGCTGATAAACTCAAGTATCTAGAGATAGCAGGACTCCATGGTATGCAGAAAAACAAAGGTATTACCCACATCCTTGAAAGAAATGTAGGTCAAATTTGTGTAAATACCATACAACTACACGTAATATACAAGTCATCTTCTGGTAGAATCTATTTGTGGCATTATTCACAATTAGTGCAGGAGCCCAGTTTGGCAGGAAGCTTAACTATTAGCAACAGAGTTCACTCCCAGGCTAAATATACAGAGAGGGAATTAAGATCAATGCATTAGTCTAGGTAGAGACTGACAGAAACACTACTGTAAGCATAACATTTTTTTCTCCTACTGAGTATATTCATCTTCCTTTGTTGTTTACTATCCATTCAAAACTCAAACAATTAAGGACAGGTATGTACCTATGAGACTGTCCCTACAAAAAGTCACCGACCCTTTCACATGTTTAAAATAATTGCAATATGTATCACTATAATTATTAAAAGACTGAAGCACAATTTCAATACTTTCAAACTTTCCTGCAAGTATTAGGACCAAGATTTGAGTTGGATTTTGAGAGAAATTATGTTAAAATGCTTATTATATTCCAGTCGTGTTTCCTTCCTTCTAGAATTTAACCCAACACTGTAGTAAGGATTTGCAGAAGCCTAACTTATAACTTGCTGTTAGTTTTTGCAAAGTATTAGGCTTTATTTACAGTAGCCTTCAACCATATGTTTTAACAGCTCATACTAATCTCTGCTTAATACAGTTCAACTAACCATCATGGATGAAGCCAAAAGAAGATTTATGAAGTCCTGTAGCCTGCCAAGTAACTTCTACTAGTCAAATCTTGTCTGAAGCAACTTAACCTGACCTATAGCAGATATTTTAAAATTATTGCTCTATTTTTGTTGGAGAAAAGACTGTCACATAGTATCATTCTCAAGTATTCATCGTGTCTCCTCCCTCTTCAAGGGTTAATTTCTGGACTGGTACATTATACCACCACTTTCGAGAATCACAAAAAAGTTATTTAAATCTCCAGTTACAACACAAAAAGCATCTTTAACGAAAATCTGTATATTTACAGTTAATTTTCTTCATTCACTACTAAGATGTAAACATCCTTGGATATATTATTTGTGGGTTGTTTTTCCCTTTAATCTTAAATTCAGATTAAATTAGTACTTTCAAAAAACCCAGAGAGACTTCTCATTTGTGGAAAATCTGCCATGCTTATGAGCTTGAAGGCAAAATTCAGGAAGGGAGATATCTGGTCTCCTTTTAATTTTGTATGCTGGGTAAGACATGACAAAACAAGTTATCTGCATCAAGAATTCTAAAGTTGCAGCTTTTTAAATATAGCTGTATAAATCTAGGTCGTGGGGGTTCTTTCCACTGAAGAAATTATATTCTTAAAATACGAAACATGAGTAGTTACTGTTTGTTCATAAAGAACAGTAAGAGATGGCAAGGAATTCACCTTCTAGAGATGGTAAGGATATGTATTCTGTCCAGGAACAGCCAGAAGCTTGTATTATCTTTTTACTGAATACCTTAGCATTTTTTCCACCCTTCTCCTTCAGAAATTAAGTTCTGGAAAAACCCGACTTACCCATTTTTTTTCACAGACTTTGCATATCCCAGCTCCTCTCAGCATCCCACTGGCAGTCTCTGGGCAAGGGGCTGGGGGCGCAGCTCACGCCCCCATTCTGGTTCAGGGTAGGGGGATGGTGGCAGCTCTGCAGTGCCACAGCTACAGCTTCGCAAGTTGAGGAAGCGCATCCTGCTTTGCAAACAGAAAGGCTGAAGAGGGATGCTACAGCCCCTCGGCTTCCACCTCTATTCCCACCTGCAAGTCCCTGCAGAGCGTTTGGCACTAGCACACGCTTACCAGCCCATCGGAGCACCCGCTGCGCCACGGCTGGTCTGGAGCTAGGAGCTGAAGCAAGCAGTGGCAAGGATACCAAGCTAAGCCCGGAATGCTTCGGTGATGCTCTCGTTCAACTGTATTGGGCCATCAAGCAGGGATGCAAACAGCAGCAATCACACCAGAGGGGCTGGGTTATTACAGCAAACAGGCTTCCAAGAGGGGCTGTGCAGCAACACAGCAATGACCTCCTACAGTCGACGTCCTGGTGGGTTTGCACATGGTGCTCTCACCATCCTCGTAAAATAAGAGCTGCCCGCAGCACTCAAGCCAATAAAATAACACTCTACTGCTTTTGTTGTGGAGAATCCCGATTTCTGTTTCCCATGACTCATCTGTAAAACCAAAACCTCCAGTGCAAAACAAGATGACAGAAAGTAGAGGGAAATTATTACAGGCAAAGAAAAATGTCATCTCCAGACAGGCTGAAACACCAATACTCAAGCCCGAACCACCACAGCAGAGAAAAGTATTTAAAAGGAAAAAAAAATACCACACTTCACATGGGAACCAGCACCCTGCCAGGGTAGCGGCCAACATCCTAAAAAGCAGTGGCAGATACCAAAATTCTTTTTATTGAAAGACAAGTCTGAGGTGCTGACCAAAGTATGAAAGTACTTAGGGAAACAAACTTCAAACCAGAAGAGAAGCTCCATATGCTGGATCTGCCTGAGAGCCAGGGACTTCACGATTCCGCAAGTGCCTCAAACAGGCAGGCTCAAAAGGAAAGTCTGTAATTTATACTTGCCACAGGGTTAAATAGCTAGTAGAAAGAGCTGCTTTCCCACTACAGTTTTAGTCCTGTTGACTGTTTCTTTCCTTGGGCTGTCAGGAAACAGAAACAAAAATAAAAACCAAAGTAAACAAAGGTATATACGTTGTTGAAAAAAAAAAATTATTTACATGCATTTGATTAAAAAAAAAAGTTTACTCCTTGTCAAGTAAACTTTACGGAGATTACAAATGGCATCCTAACAGCTAACTTTTAAATTTCCTTTCAGTTTGGTCTATTCAAGGTAGTTTCAAAGATAAATAGTTGAGACATCCTGAGGAAACCCACCTTCAGGCTTCCGCAGTCAGTCACAGATGTTCTAATACACTGCAAGGTCTGTGCTTGCCCCATAATTGGGTTCTTATGTATTACACCAATCTTAAGGGGAAAAAAGAAAGCAGCTCTTCAGGCATACTTGCAATCTCCTGTTCCTGAGCTGACCCAAGGGCTAACAAGTGTAATTAACATTGACAGGGTCCTAAATTATGCCTTTTCCCCTCAGTGTGAGGCTGCAGGACCACAGCCGGATTGTGACACATCCCTTACAACACACTTGAATCCAGCTGCACTGCCATCCTCTGTCTCTGTACTATAGGAACTCCCCCAACCACTGCCTTTACAATCCGTTTGCACTGCTCTGGGCGTTTTACATAGCGCAGAGTAGGAAGGAAGACCCCAACCATTGCAACCTTTTCCTCTGGCAAAAAAGAATAAAGTATCCCAACCTACATTCACTCTGTACAGAAGTAAACTGCCCAGTTTTAGTCAACAGCATTACAGATAATATTTACAGAGACAAAAATACAGTCCACAACCTAGCACAGGTCTTTTTTCCATTCTGCAGTTTTTTCTAACAAAGCAAAACACTGAAGAGAAAAACAACAAAATTCCATTTTAGAACAGTCTAACTGAAAAGTCTATCAAAACCAGTTCCCCTTTTGTCTCTAGTACTGAAGTTTTAAATCATTTTAGAACCATGACCATTTACATAAAGAGCAGGGAAAATAAAAGCATGTGTGGAGTGATAAATACCATAAGGAAAATACGTCTCCACTCTTTTCCATAGATCTGGCCCCAAACATAAAACAGGAGGGAAACAATGACAGTTCTTAATAAAACTTTAAGCTGCCAGTCATATTTGGTTTGGAAGTCAACCAGTCACCCTATTCAATGGCTTTCCCAAACAAAAACTCTCATTGCTATAATTATCAACCAGAGACATCATAGTATGCTTTCAGTCAGCAGTGGAATATTTTTGGAGTTTTAACACTGTCATTTTTCTACACTATTTAAAAATTAGAACACTTAGAAAATTTGGAGGCATTTGCCACTGAAGAGTGTTTCCCTCTATTGCTGATCTGGTCCAGGTTTCACACTGCACAATTTATTAATAGCCAAACTGAATTTGAGGAACACATCTGGCTCCCAGTATTTTGCTTCAAAGTCCAGGCCACAGAAGTATATAAAAGATGCCTAGAACCATTAAGACTTGCACTTTTTCATCAATTATAAACTTCTTTTTAAAAGTCTTCTATGTGCCTACTAGAAATGGTAAACAACCCCAGCAAAACTATGAATAGGTTTTGGAATATTCTGGTAAGTTTTCAAACATGTCTCAAATCTATGTTCAGAAACAAAACCTGAGGCATTATTTATGTAAATATATACCCATAGCATGAAAACAGTAAGATTTACTGAAGAAAGTTCTCTTCCCCTACTGCTCTAGGTGAAATACCCAGGGAGCTGGCTAGCACCCCAGGCAGACAGGCCTGCCACCTGATGCAGTGGGAAGCAGCATACGAAAAGACTGTACTCAGATCCTGTGCCTTTTGCTCCTGTACAAGGGCATAAAGAGCACAACTGGTCAAGTCCCCCATTGCCCAAAACCTACATGACAGAGGACTCTTGGCAGCAGGAAGGAAGGTATCTTATGGCATCCACAGCAACTACATCACCTTGAAGAATGACCATTACAGTTAAAAAAAAAGTCCTTTCTCCAACTGTTTAGCAAAGTGCAGTCTGCTTGTATGTCTCCCTCTTCTCAGGATAAGGAAATGAAGAAGATTCAGCTGACATTTGATCCAGAAAGCCAATCCAGCACACAACGTTTGACAAACATGAACTGACTGGTCCACAGAGCTGCCTTCTGTATCTGTGGTACCGTGGCACTGCAGACGCAAGGCAGAGGTTAGCGTCTGCTCCAGTAAAAGTGATCCTCGCCAACCTGTCCATGTCCATCCACTGCAACTGTTGGGACAGAGTACTTTCAGCACTCAGAGCTGTTGGCTGCTGTCAAGAGAGATTTCGGGGGAAACTTTCTCAATGATTTACCCTGTAAGTTAAACAGTGTTAGTATCCATGTAAAGCACCAGCCTTGGGGAGAAAAAACAACACAGGAAAGCAGACTAGCTTAGATCGGAACTCAGAAACCGCAATAGAAGAGAAAGGGACCAAGAACAAACATCAACACAAGACACAAAGTTTTCTATCAGTCCTGGGTCCATCCCCAGCCTACCAATACTGAAGACTCTGAGGTCCAACAGTGGTTGTTTCTCCCAGCATTTCTCTGCTAGTGTCCAAACCCAAGATGTGACAACTATTGGCTCCAAGACAATTGCCCTGGGACCTTGTCTTACAAGGAAGGACGGACTTATATTAGGACTGCTGACATGACACCCATCACCTCCACTTCATCGTGGCTGCAGAAATCACTGCTTATAAAGCAGTTCCAGACCCTTTGCAGCACAGTCTATTAAAGTAAACCACCATCAATTTCTGCTTGACTGGGCTGCAAACTGCTGCAAGCAATTCCTGAACCCTCACAGCTCAAGCACAGGACAGACCATAATCTTGTCAGCCATGCCAGTGTGGGTTGTTTGTAATATTGAGTCAGAACCTACAGAAAACCAGCTGAACTTGGCCTTCACTGCTCTCTTCGCTTCAGAGTCAGCTACAACTCACAAGTCTGGCTTCAAATCACCACAGTTCCACGTGTGGACAAGAGGGGATAAAATATGAAGCATTTACGGAAGTGATGCTCTGCCCTAAAGCATAAGTTAAAAAAGGAAGATATGTACCATTTATATAATTATGCATTTAATGTTACTGTTTCACTTTTCTCAACAAATTTAGCACAGAAAGGAAGAGACATTTTCAATATTCACTGCTCAGAAAAGCAGTAGGATGTTTTAAAAGGACCAGCCCTCCTCCACAAAGCTGCACACTGCTTGCTAACAGAGAATCAATCTCACAACAGCATAAACCATCCATTTCCACTCCAAATGCTTCAGGAGGTAACTCCCTTCAAACAAAACAAAACCAAAACAAAAAGTCAGTGGCTTGGTCATTTTCCTGAGTCTAAACATATAAACTCTCGTTTTCATTCCATGATCTGACACAAATTATAAAGCAGCATAACCAAAATTTTTCTCCAGGCAGCTCAGAAGGGATCAAAATTTGGAAACTCAATTTTACAGTTTGAAGACAAAGAAAAGAAGCATACTGCTTTCAGAAAAAAGCTTTATACATGAAACAAGACTACATTACTACCACTTTGTGCAACAGTGAGAATTAAATCGCAAGGGATGCATGCCTCCGAACTATGTCACGTGTTAAGAGGAACAGATTCAGGGCAAGGAAGGACCTTCAACACGGCAATAGGAAACAGATAGTAAATAGAGATCTACTAAGTACATAGTGTCTATGTCCCATGGAGCTGGACACTTAAAATTTTCTGTCCTCCAATGCTCTGTCGCAGTAAAGTGCTCCATATCATGCAGTATCAGGCGGGCTGACAGATGTGTTCCGAAGGATGTTCTGAAATTTCTCAGGTGGGGGTTACTGCCTTATTGAGTCAGCTTGTGGGTCACCATGTGCTAATACTTGGTCCAGTTTTATCAAAACAGCAATTTTATGTATTTATATTAGTCATGGACACTGACCAAAGATTCTGCTGTAAGACAGCACTGAAACTACACTTCCATTAACATTGCACTGCAAGTATTTCCTTAAATATTTGCATGCCCATTTCATTAAAAGCTCAAGTTCAGAATCAAGTGTTTTCTTAGTTTAATGTTAAACTAGTCAGAAACTATAATTTGGAGAAGACTGAAAATTCACAGCTATGTTTAATTTGAAAGCAGCTCACCAAGCACTTGTAGACTGTAATACAATTTTGCAGGTAGTGGATTGCTTTGTGGTTGGAGAGGATAAATTGTTTTTGACTTTAAGACTTTGGTTTGGTTTTTAAATTCGCCAAACACCAGCTGGTTTCCATAATAGTTTTATATGGTGATAGAAGAAGAGAGTTTTGTCTTTACTTTGGAGATGGTCTTTGATCTGAGTTTGAACTAGTCTCTCTACAAGCTGAAGCTGGTAGAAGCTAAAATATCAGGCTACCTGTATGTCATAAACTACTTGGTTCCTGTTAGCTTGTATTGCAGTTCTCATTATGTAAAAATTTCTATATGTATTCTGGTATTGGCACTAAGCTTCATGATGGCTGCTTTTTAAAGCACCCCTCAAACATCTTCATCTCCTGGAATTCCTCTTGCACAAATGTTATCTTCTAATTAAGTGGAAAATAACTTCCTCTTTTGATGAACTGTGATTCACTCTGCTGTATGCCTACCTCCTCATCTCTAAATAAAGCTCACTTTTGTTAACAATTCAGTTTCGTATTTCAGCTGAAGTTCCTCTAGGACCTTCACCCTATACACAATTCATAACCAACCATATAAGGTCAAGGGCAGATAAAGAGCTGAATGGGCAAAACAAGCTGCAATCAGACCCACTGACATGTGCCCATAGGAGGCTGAAAAAGCAATTTGGAGCCACAGGTCCCTGTATTACATGCGCACAAAACCACACAAAAAATAATTACATAAAATCACAAAGTGTGTTTTGTTTAAACACACAAAAAAATAACATAAAACCACAAAGTTTCTTTCCCCTTCCCCCCACCCTTTTTTTATGTTGTCCATCACATGCAAAAGACACATTCTAAATCTAAAGTAATCCTCTGGGTTTGGGCGGGGGAAGGGGGTGGGGGTTTACACTATGCAAAGAAAGCACAGACCAGAAAGACCACAATTTTACATTAAAACATGATGCAAGACAACAACAACAAAGAATATTATGCTATACTACAGATAAGTGTTTTTGCTTGCCTTCTAACAGCAACTGATCACACCGACGTGTATTAGTACATAGTAGATTTACACACAACATCATTTCACCTAGCAAATGTTATCATTCATGAACCAGGTGATAAGCAGTCATACAGCACAGTGCTCATTTGTTAACGTACCCTAACCTGCATTCAGCACCACCCTCCTGCTTAGTCATCAGTAAATGACCGCCCTCTGGAATGACCCATGATTAATTGATCTGAAGCACAACATAATTTATCTTTTCTTAAACAAACCAGCCACTTGTGATGAGCCAATTCAACTGTTTAAAGTTTCCTAATGTGAGGGTACAAATAAGGAGAATTTCCAACACTCAATCCTCTCATAGCAGTTTTCTCAATCCCGTCTGGTCTGATGCAATGTAAAATAGGAATTGCAGCAGTTTTTACTCACACGTGTTTTGTCAACTTTCATGGAAGGATTCAATCACATTCAATTACTTAATTGCACTACAAAATTAAGATTTTTTTTTTTTTTTCTGAGATAGCTTGATTTGAAAAGCCTCTAGATTGTATAGTTTCCTAGATGGCACACAAAACTATTTTTATTCTTACATTTATTTTCCTATTTTTGAAAAAAACAAAAAACAAAACAAAACAAACCCAACAAATATTTAAATACAGAAAGAATGTTTAAACAACATGTAAGCATTGCCATTTTTAAACACACCTATAGACCACTATATATAGAAAACAAAAGGGGAGGACACTTACAGAATTGTAGACTGAGACTCAAAAAGGCTAATAAGGCTGCCAAAGCCAGCAAGAACAGAAAACGGTTTCGGAAAAGCATTATTATTCGTTCTGCTTTCTCTTCATTGTTTCATCTTCGTATATCAATGATTCCTGCAAACAACAAAACATTGGCAAATATATTTCAGATGTGGAAGCATCAGCTATAACAAAGAAAATTCAAATATCCCTTTGACAGTGTCAAGTTACTTCATAAAGGCAAGCGCATGAGGCAATTGAAATTGGCAAAAACAGTATTGATAAGTTGTCTTCACCCTAGTTATGAGATTAACTGTATTTCCACAAGACAGAACTTCCAAGTAAGTAAAAAAAAATTGCCATTTCCCATAAAATTAAGTTTTCTCCTGCCAACACAGGGTTAATGCTCATGGGTCAACAGTCCTTTAATAAAAGTCCCTTGCCCCTGTGCAAAGTAAATCACAACAAGAATATTATTATTTAAGGGCTCTCAAGAGCAATTTGGTAAAGCATCCCTGGAAATGAAATAATCTCGTAACATGTTAAAAACATATACACACACTTTAAACACAGGTTAAGAATTAGTTTCTCTACTGGTGGCCCTTTTACTGATACCAAGTTCACAATTCTTAAGAGAATAAAGAGTGAGAAAAATTACCAATACAACTACACAGAAAATGGAAAAGTATATTGACTTAAGATTAACACCTGGAATAATTCTGTGTAACAATATTTTTAAAAACCACAAAACAACCCAGCCCTCTCCTGAAAATACCCAAACAAGCAGCATGCACCATTAGTAAAAAAACACACTTCTCCTAGCAAAAGGACATCCCAGAGTGCACAGAATTTGCTGAAGTGCCCTGTTTTCACAGATGTCCATTTTCCCTTGGAAAATGGCTCTATATAAGGGATGGGAAGGAGGTTGTTCTCACACACACACACACACACACACTTTTTTTTTTTTAACAACCAGCTGCTTTTATGTGCAAGAGATGGCTTTTCCTAACACTGACAGCGTGTTGCAGGAAATTGGTTAGTCTTGAAAGAAATCTTTTGAGATTCCCAGATCCTTTGAACTGAGCTCTGTTTATGATGGCACATTCAAACATGGTGACAGAAAATAACTTTTTTCCCCCACCACTGTTTCTTTCTGCCCCCACACTTATTTGCTCATGCAAAGAGATCTCTCTTGCTTCTTTCCTGCTTTTGAGAATGAATAGGCTTACAATTACATGTAATTAATACATATTTGTTTGGCAAATCTCTTCTGCGCTCCAAAACCTAACCATCTTAGCAAGATTTTAATCTGTCTCTGAGCACTGATAAACCATGTAAAAATCACAATCTCAAAATTCAGAATTTTTTTTTTCCCCCAATTAATTTTCTCATTAGTATTTGAAAATGTCTCATGAATCACTGAACTTATTTTATCTATTGTGGTTAGACTTAAGAAGAGTTGTGTGATCTACGAGTTGGCCCAAGGTGATTTCCATAGTACAAAGCAATGGGAGCCAGAGCTTAAGTGGTGTTCTTCCAGAAATGAAGGCAGTGGGGCTTGCAGTAAGTGAAATGTATTATGCATGTACATTTTGCAGGATGGGGGGGTCTCTCCATCTCATTTTACTTGGAGAACTACCTTTACAGTTTTTGGAAACTGTGGAAAAATGGAAAGAACTGGAGATCCTGAGAAGCAAGAAACCAGAGCTATTACAGTATTTTTCCAAAATGCCAGTAGCACCATAAATGGCATGTGCAAGCAGTAATAAAAATAGTTTAAAAAAAAAAAAAAAAAAAAGAGAGACACAGAAGGGACGATTTTAACAGTCTCAATTTCACAAAATCAACTAAACAAAGCTGTGAAGGGTAGAAGGTATAAGGATTAGTGTATACAAAACACCAGGAGAGAATAAAGCAGTTAAACCAAACAGATGGAAGAACAGAAGGGAACCACAGGAAAAAGCAAAATTAGACTTAGCAGGGAGGAGAAGGTAAAATCTATTAAAAAGCTCTAGGAACAAGAGGTCTTGTGCACAGTCTACATTCATTAATACTGTTGATGCATAAAAAAAAAGTTGCCACAAAAAAGGAAAAAAAGGAGATCGTACACACCTCATTAGCAAAATGTTTTAGAGAAAAAGCTTAATTAGGTTTAAACCTTAATTGCAAGATCAGAAGTTTTTATATTTAGTTTTAAATGCAATATTCAAGAAATTATAAACAAGGTGGAAAGATTTTTCTTTTAAATATACTTTGGTCTGTTACCAAATTAAAAGTTGCTATGTTACAATTTATGAGGAGTAGGAACAGCTCCTGTTGAGTAGCTGTTAAATAAAAGCTTGTCAATATGATTTGTCATCAGCGCCTACTTGATATCAAGCTGCCGAGAATCAGGTGAACATACGTACGAATGAGCACTGAAGCCTCTGCTCCTCCGTGCTGGCACACAAAGTACTCTCAGGGAAACGCAGCACTTAGCCAGCACATATGAAGTGAAGGCAGTACAATCGGCATTGTGAGCACTCACTGAAGCAAGGGTTTGTAAGCTAAAAAAGAGAAAACTGAGCCTGGGGTGGCAGGGGGGTGTGTGGAATAAAAAGCTAACCAACCTTATCTCCCCACCACAGAACTATTTTTATATGCAGATAGATCAAAAAACAAACCACACAGCAAAACGTCATTTTGGGTCTTCAGAATATCCTACCACATAGCAAGAGGCTGCACATCGCAGAGCATTTGCTGCTAACATGACATTTAGAGAATATTGATCTTTATCTATTTACTCTGTGCACAGGCCGGAGTGCAGGTCGTGCCCCAGCCTCACCATCTCCACACACTGTAAGCTCTCAGTACTCAAGGGTCAATTCTATCAACAACTGACAACACTACCTCACTAGTCTGCAGGTATGGACCTTGGTTCTTTGCCTCGGAGATAAGTATTTATTGCTTTTAAAGGCGAGTAAGCACCATACAGCTGCAGAAGAGGTAGAACTCGGCACTGGGAGCAGCAGCGTCCTGGCAGCAGCTTCTGACGCTTGCCAGAAAACCAGTGATTTATGCTTATCCCTGAGAACAGGTCTTTTGCACCAGGGGAGGTTTAGACTGGATTATTAGGAAAAATTTCTTCACTGAAAGGGTTATCAAGCATTGGAACAGGCTGTCCAGGGAAGTGGTTGAGTCACCATCCCTGGAGGTATTTAATAGACGTGTAGACGTGGCGCTTAGGAACGTGGTTTAGTAGTGGACTTGACAGTGACAGGTTACCGGTCAGACTCGATGATCTTAAAGGTCTTTTCCAACCTAAATGATTCTATGACTCTCTATTTCTATGAATGCAGGACTTGATAAAGACGACCTACAGAACCCCACACTTATTTCAGTAACACTAATTATAAGCATGACACACATAAGCAGTCTAGATGTTCGGAAGGATAGTCATTGATAAAGCATCCTATATCGAAATGCAGATAATTAAAAGCCTACTTCTGAGCCACTTTTTGAAGCATACCTACCTACCCACAGAATTTATCTTTTTCTTTCACACATGATCCAAAAGTCTCAACTCATCAAAAGCTGCCAGAATGACTCACAGCATTTAGAGCACCCTCAGCTCTTACCTAATCTCACAAAACAGTGCCAACGTGCTAGTGTAAGGTGCTAGGCTATTGCATGCTCACACAAGGGTAAAAACAGTCTTATGATTGAAGGCCAGAACAGGGAGTCAGGAGAGCAGCCAAGCCTCTGCTAGGCTTCTGGAAAAAACGTGGTCAAGTCACATTCTCTGTTTTAGGCCATTTCACTGGAAAAGTTAGTAACTACCTAGAAATGCTGGGAGAGCGGCATGTCTGCTAACAGCCTAGACTAAGCACACAGCTCCCAGCAGACCAGCTGGCGTGACTAACCTACTTTTTGTTCAGCACTAGCTGGGTATTGCTAGCTAGTGCTCCACATGGAACCTTGGCCCCGGAAACCCCTCCTCCTGTGCAAGATATAAAGACGACATTTTTTGCAGGGTTGACTAGCTAAACTATTTCTTTTGATTATTTTAAATCAGGCCCTGAAAATAACTTGATATTGATGCTTTCAAAGCACTTGTGAGGTTAGACATGACGCTGAACCACCACTGCTAAATTTCTGTGCCAATTCCAATTGACTGATACTGTTACATCCTCTACATCACTCATATCCATCTAGAATACAAACCTACTATCTAGCATGAAGCCTAAGCACATTATTACATTGACTCACCATGACAGCTTAAATGAATTTACTTTATTAAAATAGCATGTCTCCATAAATAATCAATAGTACTCTTCAAAGTCTGCCTCAATAAAATTACTGTATTTATCTGATGTGGTACATCAAAATGACATTGTCTACTGAAATACAAGCAAGCAAAAGTGGTCACAATGAAACAGCAAAGAGAAATGGTGACTTTGCCCAAAAAGGAAGGGAGCATTACGTCTGTACCTAACTATATGCCAAAGACGTCCAGAGGTATATTTTGCAACAAGCTTATAGATCCTAGGAGGGAGAGCAAAAAGCATGCAGACAACATAAGGTTGATTTGGAATAACATTCATAGATAGTTTTAGAAAAAGTCACGGAAGAACACAGGGACCCACTTACTAGTCTGATGTCTCCATGCTGCAGAAGAGAGTTTTTAATTGTAATTGCTTTTTGATGCATCTTTTATCTTTCATCTACATCTGCAGGCTTATTTTCTGACAAAACCTGTTTTGAAGACATCTGAAATGAAGGTGACAGCTCCTGATACAATTATAATGAAGACTCCTGCCTTTACTTTCACTTTACTTTGTGATGCTCCATCAATTACTCCCCAGCCATTTGGCACCAGATTACCAGGCAGTACATTTTTCACCTACTAAAACCCACAAGTCCAGCATCCAGACATTCTCAGACAGCTGAAGAACTTAATACTCTTGAATTGGAAACTGCAGAAAATAGTTGTGTCAGCAAGTGGCGCAAGCCAAGCCTTTTCTTTGGCGCTTCAAAGGATTTGCTTTTTTTCCTGCAGGAATGAAAAATAGTGCCTGGGATCTTGTGGTTATGACCAAGTTGACCAGTGCTACAAAGATCTACAGCAAGCACCAGAACAGAGAGGAAACAGGAACACTCAGCAGAACCAATTATCCCATCAGCATGCCCTGCTTAGTTACTCATGCTTGTAATCATCACATTGAGGAAACCCTCACAAACCCCCTGTAGCCGACTGTAACATCAGCAATTTAAACTGGACATACAATTCCTGCAACACTGAAGTTGCATTTGCATAGCAAAGTAACAAAGCTAGCATCTGCAATATTGTTAATCATAATTCTTCATTTTCCCATCAGAAAGCAGCAAGCATTCCATTTTTTTTTTTTTAAAAGCATTTATGAGAAATAGGTCACATCACTTGACGTAAGAAAATACATTTCTAAAAAAGTAAAATCGGCTCATCATTGAAAAAATTAAATAAAACCTGCTCAGTAATGTTACTTATGTTAGCCCACCCCATGACTTAAGCTGGAAGTTAGAAACCACAAGAAACACAGAACTTGACTGAAACTACAAACAGGTCAGCAGCCTCATTAAAAAAAAAAAAAAATGTAAGTGAAGATAAGGAAAGCCATGGTAAGAAAAGGCAATATGTACCACCCCATGGTAATCATGCACAGAAACAGCAGGGAGCAGCGCCTATCCAAAAAAGCATAGCTACATGTTGATATGTAAAAACTAATAGCTACTTACAAGATAATTTTATTTTGAAAGTACTTAACATTTTAGCAGCAAGCATCTGATTAAAAAAAACAAAACTAACAGCTAAGTTGCAAAAGTTTAATATATTTTAGTATTTAGAACATTAAAATATCTACATCTAAATTTCTCTTTTTTCTTATTCCAAGTTTCTTCCTTATCTAGTCAGTTCTAAAATCCTCATACTGGCACAGCTGGTCTTGAGATGTGCAAAAGCTATTGAAAATGGCACAGCAGTATTGCCCAGCCTGACAAGGCAACCATGAAGCTCTCACTTCATTAAAGCCAAGGCATCAAACAGAGCTCTTCCTCAAACAATTCTGTCCCTCTCTACAGCACTCATTATTCTCACTGTGCAGCAAATTTACTGCTGGATTTAATAAGTAAAGGTGAAGAGTTGCTTAGCATTCAGAAGTGATGAAGGGGCCATTAGCCATACTGAAATTTGACCACACCTTGAAGATAATCCGCTGTTCTCAAAATAAAAGGTCCACTTGACTCTGAGATCTTAGCTTTTAAATCTCAAGGTGCGCAAGCAGCTAACATGGTGAACATTTTAAACATCTTTCTCCTAACCAGCTTTCAGGTTTGAGCAGGACTGTCATACAGTTTTATGCTGGAAATTCTGGGAAAGCAGCCTTCAGCTTACAACTTCAGCTTATATCCTCCAAAGGATAGTTTCCAGCTTTTCAATGCTGTCCTAGTCAAATCACCATTATGAGTTGCCTTCTTTCAGAGATCAGCAGCTAAGAGACGCAAGCAGAAAAAGTTTTTACAAAGTTTAGGTTTGCAGTTGATTTTTGTCAGTCCAAGTCCTTTAGAATGTATTTCTTTTATTTAAATTAGAACCTACAAGTCTATGAATCCCTTAAAATTGGGCAATAAAGACAAGTCATGCGGAGACATCTATATTCAAGTTATGTTTAGTGCATTAATGTTGTAGTTAATGTAATGTAATGTTAAAACATTACAACTACCCTGTATGGGTTTCCCAACATTGGAAGTTGACTTATTTTGCACCCAGAGATCTCCCAGTTTCTGGAATTTCCTTAGACTTACACCAGTTTTCTGATGAAATTATACCCATGTTTTCTTGAACAAACTGGGGAAAAATAAAAGGTGTGGGAAATGTTAAAAAGCATGAAAAGATCATTAAATGTTTGATTCTTTTACCTTTTTCACACTTCCACAGAATGCGATTTAGGCGTATCAGCTTACCTCCTCTGTACTCTGACCACTAATCACCTTGCAAGGAACCACTTCTAAAACCAAATGCTTCTGACAATTCAAACAAGAATTTTTCGAAGAAATACTGTAATTGTGACCTCTAAGTATCCTTTTTGTTCCATAACATTTCAAAATCACACTTAAAAACACCTGAATACCAAAACAGTATTTTTTTTAAGACCAAGCACAATAATTTTTGACATGTAGTCGCTAAAGGGTACGAGTACTCCAGTTATTTCTACATAATCAATAGTTCCTAGGACTATTAATAAGAAAAAAAAAACTAAATGCATGAACTAACTTAGAGATTAAGAGAACTACAGTGCCAAAATATAAGGTACTGTAAACAACTAATTCCTTTGGGATGATGCCATTGCCCTAGACCACTCTTCTCCTTCTCCAGTCTCTCTACTATTACTAAAATTATCAGTATATGTGAGAGAAGTTCTGAACAGCTGCAATTCAAATATAATTTCTATGTCCTGCGCATACTTCCCTTAAAAATAAACAAACACTTTAAATTTAGTGTCCTTTCCCCCTCTCCCCAGAACACTCACCCCTTTAGAGATTCAACTTGGAGACAGTTTGCTGCCTTCCTGCCCAGGCAGCATCTGGAAGACAGAGGCATTCTTCCTCCTACCAGCTTCACTAGTCTATTTATAAAGAACATCAAGTGTTCCCATCTGCCACAAAGATGACATGCCCCTGCCTGGAAGAACTTAAAAGAGTCTAAATTAGCTCTGACTGTAAACAAAGAGGAAAAGCAGGATTGCACGCAGAAACAATTATGGAACGTGTATTGCAACCTGTCTGTAGTCTCCTTTATGTTCTACTTTGTGCCAGATTTAGACATCTGTTTAGATCAGAGGACAAAGTGATTGGTCAGCATCAAAATTCATGCTTGCCAGCTCAGGCATTCTCTCTCTCTTCTGATTAGTACTTTTAGTCATACTTGTTAGTCACACATGTTCTGCCATATCACTTCACTCTGGGGGGCTCAGAGCCGAGACAAGAACCTCTTTGCTGAATTCTACTCCACATTAAGCGAAATACACAGGTGAAGCTCCACACTGCATCCACAGGAACCTGTGAACTCCAGTCCTTCAGCAGAGATGCATGTTGGCAACAACTGTCCGAGTACTGACTTCTCCAATTAGGAATGTTTGCCCTTCTACAAGGCTTCTGAGTTCCAAATTACATGCGTCATGCTGATCCTGCTTTCCATCAGCTGTAAAAAAGTATTCCTTTACTTTTAATAGGTGCCACACAGTTCTTTCCCTCCTTACTGTTTCCCAGAGGAAAACATGATGACTTACTCTGTCATCTACCACTGCAAATCATCTCCACCCTTTAATCCGGTCCCTTTTACAGAGACTGTTCCTCTACATATTTTCAAGTCCCACCTACCCAACGGATTACTTTTTCTCATCCTCCCTAGTAGGTTTTGGATGATCTTAATCCTGTCGGTACCTGTATATTTAAAAAACAAACAAACAAAAAAAACTCCACACCACAAAAAAACCAAACCCCAAAACCTACATAATCATATATACAACATGTCCCTATACCAAAGGTATATATAACACACACAGTATTTCTCTTTCCTTGGTTATTTGCCAAAATTGCTGTAGGTGCACAAGTTGGAAACAAGTCTTAAATCTTTTTTGGCCAGCAAAATGTTTTTATTTAAGTCTGTATTTATGTCACTGCTTGCAAGCACTAAATATGACCAAGTTTTAGTTTTCCTATTGCTGGTTGCATCCAGCATAGGATCCATAGGATGGCATTCAGGGAAGGAATGGCGATGGATGCTGTCATACCACACAATATATCTGGGTTATCTTCCTGAGCTTGTTTCTAAACCAGTGTGCTGCCAAGCAAGCCACCAAAACATAGGAATGAAAGCATGCTAGAGCAGATTTCCATCGGGTTTTCCCGCTTCAGAGTTTACAGAGATCAGGCGCTAAGCCCAAATATGCCCTTACTACAGCTGTTGTTACAATCATTTTACACCGCTGCATTTTCTAAGTTGTAATGGATGCATAATCAATTTCTACAAACATGAGAGCAAAACATGGGCCTTCATACACCCTTGGGTTTCACACCTATGCACTTTAACAGAAACAAAAATCTAAACTCAGCATGCAGTACTTTTCAGTTTTTCTAATTATGAATACATAATGAAGATTTGTTACACTCCTATTAGGTAAAAGAAAGAACACAAAGCCTACCAAATAACAGGAAAAAGCATCATTGAAAGCTGATTAATGGCATTCCCTTCTGTAGCAAAGAAAAAAATTTGGAAACAAATTTGACAAATATTTGTTTTCCATCTGACAATACAGAGAAACTGCACATAAATATAAAACTTTACATCTTCTAGGTCACACACTAGTCTGCCTTTGACCACTTTTTTGAGGACAGGGTTTATACAGAAACATATTTGCTGCAGATTGATTCTCTGCTACCGATAAAAGATTTTAGAACGTGTCCTTGCACCTCACTAAGATAAGAAAAAAAGCCCCATGAAAGTTCTGCTACCAAGAGCATTAAAAACAAGCACATGCTGCTGCCACGTGCATTTTTATAACATTTCCAAGAATCAAAGTTTCTCTTGCTGTTCCGTTCCTAAACCTCCTTTCCCTCATCTCAGCCTATCAGGACTATTCATTTTATACTACGCCTGCTACAAACCTGCTCAGACGAATCAAAAAGCCAAAAAAGAAGTCCCCAGCTCTAAGGAACCTACACGTTTTAGATTACCAAAATGAAGACTGAGAAAGGCCACTTCGTTCAACAGAAGAAACCCGCAGATCTACCACTGCTGTAAGGTCTCTCAGAGTGCAGCAGACACTCTGAATGAAGATGGATGTGGTTTTGAATTTGAAGCTGCATTTTGAACAGAACATGATATAGCATTGACTACTTCCTTTCAAACCAAAGAGAAGCCTTACTGTTGTGTTAAGTCTATCAATAAAATCCAGTCTATAATAAAAACTGTCAATTACAAAGCTTTAAACAGTCTTTAAATAACTTTGGATCACAAACCATTCCCCTTTTTAAAAAGTCAGACTTCATGGCATACCCAAACCATAAGTACTGAAAAGACTACTGCAATTCCTTTGCTAGCTTAATACCTCTTCTCTCATTTTCATATTCCTTTTAGGAATTGTTGGAAGTTTCCATGCTTTGGGCTTCCATTTTCCAGCTATGATGATTTTAAAGTTCTCACTTGGTTTACTTGTTTGAACAGCAAATGTATGAGAGCACGAAATATTTCAGAGTAAGGTGTCCTTAACTTTGGTTTCTTTTGGTCCACTTAAACCTTTAGTTCAAGAGATCCTTCCATTCAGACAAACTTCTCAGTAAGTGCTTTGATCTGGGCTTGACTACGTCTTTTTTGTTGAAAATAAGGTCAGTGTCCTACAGCTGTATACGTTACTCTGCAGAAATCTGAAAAGAGTCTAAGTCAGTAACAACCCACCAGTCCAGCAAGTTACTTTGGAGGCCCTGTGGAAACAAAATTTTAGTACCTAGGAAAATCTGTCACAAGCCCAACTCTTCGTCACCCACTTCAGGAATGTCACCATATTCCTACTCCTTTTCCTATGCAATGATAGGTCATACACGTCTCTGAACTGCAGGGAAAGTAAAAACAAAAACAAAGGAAGTGCTTTTACTTCCTTAAAGGAAACTGAACAACTCTTTTTTAACATTATTATGAAACTTGAAAGAAACCTTATGATTTTGATGGCTCCAGGCCAGAACTGAGTCTTAATTGGCAGCAAAACCATTCCAGAACATACAGACAATTAAATAATTCTTAAAAAACAGCACCAGAATGCAATTATTTTAAACTTACCATTTTAAAACGATATACCACACGCTCATAATTGTATGAGCATAGATCCTAATCGCACACAGATCACAGTCAGTGCCTGATCAGATAACAACACACCTCCAAAAAGCGCGCAAAGGCAAAGCAGTTAACGTGCTTGAACAGTTACACTTTTTTTTAGTTAAGCTTTTACTTTTTAGTTTTAATTCTTTGAACAACTCCCTCCCCTACTATAGCACTCCCCTCTGCATGCATTTCCAATACAGACCTTTGAACATGCCTCTGAACAGGAACGTGCCTCCCTCTGCTCCACTGTCAGGGGTTGTATTCTGCTGCAAATACGCTCTTCTGGCACTAACTTTTAAAGCAAACATTGCAGGGATGCACTCAAACCTAGTAGCGATCAACCAGTGAAGTCAATTTGAATAAACAGACCAGTGAAGAAAGCTCATAAGTGTAGGAAAATGTTTATTTTCCCACACCAGGTCGAAGTAATCCTGTCTGACATTTGAGATTATGTTAGTATGAAGGACAATATTTTCCTCTGCATGTCTGGCCTTCCACTCAGGATAGACGGATTTGAGAATAGAACCTGAGCTCCCAAATCTGTCCTTATTCTTTTAATTCCAGATGATCTTATGCTGGGTCCGTTTATAACCTGCCTGTACATGTATATGTTCTAATGCTGAAAGGTCACACAGCCCACAGTTCTCAGGGGTTCACACAGTTAGGTTGATTTGCTTGCAGTATTCAAACTGAATGGATTTGGGGAGATTCTAGTTAAGTCATAAGAGCTCACTGACTTAATTACTCCAAGTTCTTCAGCCTACTTGCCATCCCACCTTGTATCCCCTCTTCAGCTGGTCCTTTATCCCTCACCCTCTGAAAAACTGCCAGAATCTGAATCCACTAAATTCCCCTGGCAACTCACCCACAAACCCACCCGTAACAATTAGCTAGTCACGCCTTCAGCTTACCCTAAAACTTCACATCTGGTGATTTAGCCATTACTGACGGCTTTCCATGAAGTAAAACACAATTTTACTAACTTATCTAAATTAGACATATGAAAAACGGCAGTGCAACAACGTGATGTTGGAAGTATTTATGCAAGAGGGATGGAAGGGCTGACATTTATTTCACTACCGATTACACTTCTATTCTATCCTTGTGCTCAAGCTATATTTTGACCGTCATCCCAAAATATTTTTTCTCCTGACTACGGCCCTGCTATGAGATCTGTTCCATCCTATCATCATATGCCAGGTCACCCAACACTCCATCTTCAACCACCTCTATACGATCACAAGGATTCAAAATTACGGGGTAGGTACACACTTATGTTTCCTGTCTTCCAAACGGAAAACTTTTGTTTCTTTCTACAGGTATGCTATTACCCGTTGCAGCACCAACGGTTGGCAGCTCATACTGGAGAGAAAAAGAAAAGAAAAAAGACTAAACAGACTTTATTCAGCGATTTTGTCATCTTCCTGCAATCTAACCCTAGAATGGTGATTACACAGGTGCATCAGCAGACAGCATTTTCTGCTGCCCTTTCTTCCCCACAACACTTCGTACAACTGCCAACTTGCCTGGCTGCTGGATAGCTGAATGGGGAATAACACAGGCAACATACTGGAAAAACTGCCATGCTGCTGGCAAAAGGGCATGCCTTTTTTTTTTTTTCCTTGATCCTCATGGCAGTGGCACAAGCTAACCTCTAGAAACACACCATCTTACAGTTAGAGACAACCCGAACACAAAGGTGCAAGCAGGCAAGTTATTTCTTCAAAAGGAAAAATAAAACTAGGTTTAGGTAAACAGCACTGCCATTAAACACAATGCCCTAGCATTTAACTTGAAAGGCCCACTGCCCACATTTTTGTTGCTTAGTTCCACAAAGTTGTTTTCACAATTTACTGGCCCAACAGAAGCTCCTTATGAAGGCACCCAAAAGTCTTCACAGACAGAAATGCAAGCCTGTGTTCAGACTTCTACTTCAGGGGTAATCAGTAAACCAATGCCATAACCATAGATGCGAGGAAGATGAACAAAGCATGAAAAATATGGCAAAGTGCAAGATCCAGTGTCAGCATTGCTTTGTCCTTTTAACAACAGAGTGTACCAGGTATTCACAGGGCCTCCCTTTTTATCACCAGAGACTATCAGCATTAGGAAAACATAGTACGGTACCTTCCACGATGTAAGTAATTGTGGAATTTATCATAGTGGACATTGAGACAAAGTTATGGTGTTTATTTTTTTATTTTCACAAGGGAAGCCACGAATCATGTGACAACTTTCCAGGGGAAACTCACTTCATTCTTGGTACCTGAAAAAGTTTAAGGTCGCTGTAGAAACTATGGATGAAACAGCTGGATAACAGTCACTGACTAGTATTTCCAAACAGCATTTCTGAACAATGTCTTTACCATGTGGGACAAACAAATAAGCCTAATTATTTCAGTTTCCAAAAATCAGTTATTTTTAAGAAATATGCCAGCTATCTAGCTGTTCAATGACCAGTTTACCTAATCAATACAAAATAGCCTGTCAATCTTGCTCTGAATCCTTCGCCTGTCATCAGAAACACACGTACCATCCACCCTTGTAGCCCTCCTGGCAAATGTTCCTATTATCATTTTGCACAATGAAAAAAAAATGCTCTTTTTTTGCTGCTTAGGAGGAACTATTACATTTATGATTCAGGCATTATCTGAACACAGTAAAACGACATTATCTGATTTTTTAAAAAGAATCGTAAACACTGATTCTCACAGTACACCTTCCCACTCTTTATTTCTTCACTGAGCAAGAAAATGCCTCATCCAGCTGTAATCAGAGACCACCTAACACCTTCAAAACAAACAAGAATGTTAATTTTTAATTCTAACCTAACCCAATGCCACAAAGCAAGCCACATGGGCAAAGCTCACGTGCTCCTGCACAGACATAAGTCAAGCCTCAGGTATCCTCTGCTACAATTTTTAGACCATCAAATTTCCAAAACTTTCTGCCCTAAAGGACTCCATTTGGGTTTCACCAAAGCACAGCCTGATTTTAACAGAACATAAAGTGTTCCACAGTCTGTATGACATTTCTAGTATCTTTCTGGAAAGCTGCTACATAAACCTTTAGTCATCAGCATCCTATATGTAGCTTTATGATCAACTGTTTCCATTTCTATTTCTGTGTAATTTATACCATACATTGGCCTGCATTCCTTATGGAAAGCATTCTGGAAAGCATTTCAAAGAAAAAAAAAAATTCTTTTCAAGCACAATCTTTTTATCAGTACTGCAATATGTTAGTACAATTCCAGCAAAATTATGACGACACTAAAACCCATGCAAGTAGAAAACTTGCATGAAATCTATATCTAAAGTCTCCTGCCAGGCATTTGGCATTTCTTCCCTTTTTGTTACACAATTTAAGTTTTCATTTTTATAAATAATTTACCACCCAAGCTAGAATATTTTTAAATATAACCTTCTGAATGTGAATCAATGCACAGCTCGCTTCCTGACTCCCTCTCCCAGCAAGTCAAGATTAAAGGCTACATTCAAACACTTCCCAAATGCAATGCACTGTTTGAACAGTTTTGACCCAAACCGTGCTGCTTGTCCAACTTTTGGACCACTGAGGTTCTTTTTAAGCAAATCTTTCCTCACCCTTGAGGCTGCTGCCTAGCAGCATTTGTGTGTGCTAGTCAAGTGCTTACCAGCACAGTAGAGCTGCCATGCTGTCTTTTTGGCCATCTTATCAGTAACTATCTTGTGTATCTACCAGTAACTCCCAGAACCTTCCTGTATTACCTGTAACAAACTCCATCTTCTTTAATCCTCTCATACTACCTTTACCAAATGATTCCTTCAACACCTAAAGCCATAGCTGCATGTTTTGTGTGTGCCTCCCAATACTCCTTGAGAGAGCACCTTCATCGTTCTGCTAGAGGCAGCCTTGAAGACTCCACTCACCTGAACAATTAAGGTACCACCACCTCCTTTGTAGCAGCCATCATAAACTATAAATCTAATCATATCTAAATCATAAAGCATATGTTAGCAGGTGGCTTAACATTTAATTCCTGGGCTCATTTGATGTATGTTTCTGAGCAACACACACCTCACGGTGTTTTTTTGCATATTAATTACCGGGGGGGGTTTATTAGTTAAAAGAAAATAAAAACCTTGGGGAGAGGAAGAGAATATGCAACTAGAACTGACTATAAATCCAGATAAAAGCCACACTTAGGATCACAAGAAGTCGTCATTCATCTTTAGGGCAATAATATGCAAATACATGTAAGATACAAGGCTTTTATAACAAAAAAAAATTTTAAAAAAAAAAATCTGCAACTTCAGCAGAAAAAGCATGCAGAAAAAAATCAACCAAAGTCTAGTTTTCAAAGGTCTCCTGTGAGATTATGAAAATTAACAACAACCTACAGAAGAAACCTCACAGGACACTTAAGGTTTCTTTCATCTAAGGAGGTTGTGAGGGAAGTATGTAAAAATATACACCCCATTGTAAAACCACTGGAGAAAGCAAACTTCATGGGGGACAGTAGATTTGCACATCCTGAAGCATTCCTTTTTGTGTGCATTCATTCCAAGATGCCTGCTTTTTAAACTAAAAAAAGCCCAAAAGACAAACAAGGGTTGTTAGAGAAAAGCAAGTTCACCATTATGAAACTGAAACAATATAACTAAATATTAGAGGTACACCTCTGTTTAGGCACACAGGTACAGATACATAGGTTTAGTTAACACCAATGCAGTTTTATAGTTCTGTTGTTGTCAGACCTTCACGTGAGTCCCTGCTATTCCTCAATACTTCCTTTTTTGCAGAACAGGGAGCTCGGTTAGTACGTATTGAATCTTATAAAAATTAATGTTTCAGCACTACTGAGTTGACAAAATATTTAAGAGACTACAATTAAAAGCCATTAGAAAGAGAAGCATATGTGTTATAACCACATGCGCTACTTTTAGTTACCTTTTTGAGAAGATTAAAATTAAGCAGCTTTTGCTTTTCATCCCACTCACACCCTCCCACTCACACCCTCCCACTACAAATTCTGTCTGAGCTAATCCTCCCTCTACAGACGTCAAAACAGGGCATAAGTATTACAGCTACTTACTGCCAAAATGTGTTGGCTTAATATCCCATTACTATTGTAATACTGGCACAATAACTTATTATATGTGACAGCTTTTGCAGTTAGTCAAGGATAGAGCCACTTACCCTGCAGTTTTTTCATCCACATGAAACTATATTTGTAGAAGAGAAAATTTAAGGTCTGAACTAGGTGCTCATCTCAAACTATAACGCCAGACAAAATAAAAGGCTTATAAGGTCATCACATGCACTCTTCCCACCCCATCATTTCCATTGTCCCAGCCTTTATGTAAAGTGATCAGGTTATGGTATTTACAAATACATTGTTTAACCCCTTACTTCCTAGCATTTTTAAAAAGACTTTCACAGATTTTGGGGGGGGGGGGGGGTTAAGTGCAACATTCCGCATGAAGGCCAAGACGATCTCCTTGTCAGAACGCATTTCCGATGAAAAGTCCATGCTTGTCAAAAGGTTCACGATTATCTTCAGGAACCTGCAGCACAGAAATACACTAAAAAGCCCGTTCAAGGCTCTAAAAATATTTAGGTTAAAGTAGATACAACGAAAGGGACTGCTATCAGACACACCAAAGACAACAGGCATCAAAAAAAGGCAAATTCAAGTAAGTTACTCCACTCCAGCCACAGCGTATCAACCAACAAGAGATGACAAAGTACCAGCCCGCTGGAGAAGCACAGCACCTCTGCGACAGCACCCTTCCCTTCGGTTCGCCAGCCAAGGCTGCCAGATACGGAGTCGGTCACCGCAGAGGGACTGACGAGCCCCTCTCGGGCTCCTGCCTTGCACGACGTGTGTGCGCTCACGCACGCACGCACACGCGGTCTGAAGGCGCTAAGCTGCGCGGACCGCTCACACACACTCACACGGAACGGAGCCCGTGAGCACCGAGAGCCGGCTGGCTGCCCGCGGGTACCAACCCGGGGGCAAAGTTCATCCCGCCGAGGCCCCGCGGAGGCGGCCAGGCCGGGTGCGGGGGGGCAGCTCGCCGCCGGCCGCAGACCGCCAGCCCGCGCGGCCGAGACTGCCGCCGCCCGCAGCACTTCTGCCGCTCCGGGTCTCCCCGGTGCGCGGCGCAGGCGGGACCGAGGCGGACCCTTCCCGGCCCTCGCAGCCGGGCGCGGGGCAGCCGCTCCCGCCGCGCCGTAAACGCCCCCGCCGCACCCCCTCTCTTCCCTGGCGTCGGCAGCGGCCTCCCGCCGGAGCCGCCGAGTATTTAACGGGGGGGACTGAAGCACCGCAGATACAGCCGGGTCCTACCGCGGCACCGGCCCGAGCGCTCCCCGGCAGCGCACCCAGGGCGCCGTCCCGCCTGCGGGGACACCCCCGCCGCAGCGCCCCCTCACCTGCTCGGCGCCTCCGCCGGGGCCAGAGCTGGAGCCGCTGCCCGCCACCACGCCACGGCTCCGGCTCGGCAGCGCGCCGAGCGCCTCGACTCCTGCGAGCACCACCCCCGAGCGGCCGCGCCGCCCACCGGCGCCCCCTGCCGCCCGCCCCTGAGCGGAGCGGAGCCCGCCCCGCCCCGCCCCGCCGTGCCATGCCGCCCCGCGGGGCGGTGCTGCCCGCGACATGAAGGCGCAGCGGCGGCGGCGGAGCTTGAGCCGGAACCTGCCCGAGCCGCGCGCCCCCGCTCCCTGCCCTCGACTTCCCCGGCGCGGGACGGGACGGGGCGGCACGCAGCACCCAGCGCGGCGGGGACGGCCCGTCCGCCGTTCCCACAGCTGGGCGTGGGGAGGGGGGCGCCCGTTGCTGCCCGCCGTACTTGCGGTCCCCGGGCCGCCCGCCGAGGGGCTGGGCGGTTTCAGGCCTCTGAGGACGGCTTCTTTCCTGACTACCGTTGCGGGAGAGCAGCGAGAGGCTCCGGGACCAACAGCGGGCATCTAGTCCGAGTTCCCCCGCATCAGAGCCCTGTGTTTCCAACTTCGTGCTGCTTCCAGCGTTTGAGTAGACGGCCACCGGTTAGTTCCCTGGAGGCATAGCAGAAACATCTAACACAGCTGAGCAAAATGGTTACTGCTAGCAACTCCGCTTGCAAATTCTTCTCGTGCTTAACTTACCAGGAAGCACAACTGGACGTTCTCGTAGCCCTTTGTAAGAAAAGCCGATTTCAAGTCCTTGTCAAAGGAGGATTCCACAAATCTCAATAAAAAGATAAAGCAAACATATTCTGTTGTATAGCTGATGCAAGTGAAGTCATTTCATAACTTGCAAAGTATTCACCTGGACTTGCTGCCAGCAAACAAGCTCCCAGCTAATCAGCCTTTCCTGTCATACAGGCCCATTCTGCTCTACCAGCAGGAGCACTTGTTTAATCCTACAAGCTGATCGTCTTGCAAATACATCAGTTTTTCACGTATCCCTAAAACAGATGCCAAAATTAATTCTGCAGATCTGGGGAATGCCTTAATTCCCTTTACAGACACCTCCTTTGACATGTCCATACAGAAGCTAAGCAAATACTGGGTGATCAAAGTAGAGGTGCTGACACGAAACATTTGGCAGCAGGGTTTATGGACAAATGGCTGCAGGTTCTTTTTGTTGCAGTCTGGAGTCACCTCAAAGAGTATGTGTGGTTCACATAGTCCCACAGTTCCAATTGAAACCCTGGATACTTCAGCCAGCTTCCTACTGTGTTGTCATGCTGCTCTGCCCGCCAAGCTACTTATCTGTGTGGCCTCTGCTCTTCGGTCATGGTGACTGGTGGTCACTGCCCCGTAAATAGCAGCATGGAGCCAGATTTGCTTGCTATGATACTGCACATCCACAGAGGTAACACACCTAGCACAAAAAGAGTGGGCACGTTTTTCTAGCTGGACTAGTACTTTTGCCTAACTGGTATGATTTCACCTAGAAGAGTACTGAGGTTCTCCATCTTCTTTCCTTTTGGCATAAGAAGTAGGAATTAATCTAGTTTTAACTGACAGACTGCACAGTGATGTGGGATGTGGTCATCCAGCTGCAGATCAGAAGACTGGAGCCTTTACCAACTGCTGCTCTTTAAAAAACCATACCCAGAGATGCTCAGCAGCACAGTGGTTGGCCTGCCAGCTGACGGCTACACATCAAATACACAGAAGCTGCTGTTCTTCCCAGCTACCAGCATCACATCAGATTAGAACTAATCAATCATAATGATTTTCCTACTTTTTAGAAAACCAGTACCAGCCATCTGAAAAAGAATGGTTTGCGGAAGAGTAGAAGACAAATTATGGGACCCCAGATGTGGAACAGTGAGACTTCTGAGACTGTCGTTCACTAGATCACTTTAGGGCACGTTAGGATCGCATAATGCCCAACATCAACAAAGAGAAATCTGGCCCTTCCCTACCCAGAAAACAGAATACATACTTTACAGAAAAATCATCTCCGTATGGAAACAATGATTTACCATGATAGCAAATGCTTGCCAGGGGAGTTACATTTCCACCTCCATCCAGAACAAAGTGCAATTCACAAAGGAGTCAGGATTCAGGAATTGTCAATCTCTTCTCCATGTAATAAAAGGATTTAGTTTTCTTCACAGAATGTTTTTCCTTTGGAGAATAAAAAACAGTTGTCTATACACACAAAAGAAATCAACTTCATTAGAGATAAAGTCATTATGATATTTATAATACAAAAGACTATGTACTTCAAAGTTGTTAATAGCCTGAAAACTTCTCTGCAGAAACCCCATACACTTGGATTTTAAAGATTAAATTAGAGGAGACAAACTGAGTACTTGCAGGGCAGAGCAACTGCAGCTACTGTCTTTGGAGGAGACTTGGAGCTACTGATATAGAGAACGAACTGCTTATTGCTTAATGATTGTCTCTCTGTAACTTTACATACCAAGGACTGGTGTTTGTCAAGGATTAAGCCTGTCAGAGACTGGTACTTGGGAGTGATGAGCAAGAAGGAACCATGAGCAATCACAAAACTTAATTAAATGTTTGATGAATTTACGATCTTGTTAAGAAGGCACAAGTAGAGGCCTTGCCTGAATAGATAGGGCCCCCGGAAAAGATAACAACTCCTGCCTTTGTTCTCGTCCTTGTAGATAATTTAGCTTAAACTAGCCATATGGTTCTATACTACTAATGAAAACTTAGATAATAAGAGCACTAACAAGCACTGATGTATCAAAACATGTAAAGGACCATACTGCGCAGAATCACCTGAGGAGGGTCAAATAGCGGACAAGTGAGGAAGACTATGGAAGACCACCAGAGGACTCCTGAAGACCACCAGAGACCTTCAATGCGCCTGCGTAAAGGACATTTGCATATGCTAATAGTTTCCCAGAAAACTAATGAATATGTATAACATTTCTCGGAAATCTAGTGAATATGTATGTAGAACATGTACTTAACCTGCACAATTAGGCCCAACGGTGTGCACGATAGGTGGAGCGATCCCCCGTGCATCCAGCGCTGCCAATAAAGAATACCTACTTAATAGTTAATCAAACTATTGTGTTAGTTTCTTTGAATCACTACCCACAGTCCCACCATATCGCCTCGCTTCATATTCTCGTCAATTGGATCTACCTTCTATACATACCATTATGCATCCAATGAACTTCTCATCGTGCAAATACTACTTTGTATCATCAGAATTTGCTTTTCCAGCAAGTATTGTAAGGATATCCTTACAGTAGAGTGAATGAGCTATGAACTAACAAAAATTCTGTTGCTTTAACCAAATGGTAACCGAGCGTCTATGGATGCTAAAACTGAGCTCGCTCACTAGCATCCACCAGCTGCTACTGAGACAATCCATGATTATATGTAGTCAAAACAGTGCAGTGTCCTCTGTCTGACCTCAACCCCAAGCGGTAAACTGACAACCTGAATTCTAGAGGACAGGTCATGGTGAAACACAGCCTCATCACCCAGGGAGGACAGTTCTAATTTTATAGTTTACTTAGATTTCCAAGCTCCTGATCCTCACCCTGGCTTTTTTTTTTCCTCCTCCCTCCCACTTTTTTTTTTTTTTTTTTAATAAAAACCCAAACAGTTTCCAACTGGGTGGTGGGTGGTGGTTTTTTTTTTTTCCCCTCCCATTCCTTCACTTCTAGTCACACAGAGTCGGAGCAACTACACATCCTTCTGTTTGCCAGAGTTTTTGAATAGGAGATTCTCGGAAGAAGGTAAGGGTTGGATCGGGGCTCTCCTGCAGGCAAATTCTAACACACATAATACACAATCAGTTACATTTTACAGTATAAATTAATTCAATTTTCTGTTTAATCTGACAGGTAATACTTTCGCAAGAAATGAGAATCAGGAAGAAAGCCCAAAGACTTTACTGAAAATACCAGTCAGATCCCAGCTACTGCTCCCAAAAGCCATGACAGCAATGGAGCGCAGTACATAAGCACAGTGGGTAGAGTGGGTAGAGAAAGAGGTAAGTCACTGCTCTACAGACAAGTTTGCAGTCACTTTTGCTCATAAAGCAGGGTTTCAGGCACTCCTAAGCTATTATACATTTGAACTATGGGAGTATTTTATACAAAGTAATATTTGAATAAGGTGTTTCAGTTCTAGGGTTACTTCTTCACTCTAACAGTTTCAGGCCCTATACATTTGCAGGGTTTTTTCTTCTTTTAAGAACACAAGAGTTTCAGCGGTCTGAATCATTCTTTCAGTTCCATTGTTTGATGTTGGCCGGATTTCTCAGCTACATGCCTGAATGCCTTAGAGAGTCCTTACTCTTCATCTAGCAAAAGGTCCCTTCTGACAATACCCCAGTGCTTAGCAAGCATTGTTTTCAGTTTGCTAATTACTGACTGAGATGTTTTCTGTCTCAGTCTACTGCTCTTAAGTATTTAAAGAACCTGCTGACAGTTCTGGAAGGAAACCCCTTTAAAAAGTTATTTATGCCTGCTTTTTGCCACCACGTACCTGAAGTCTGGAGTCACCTCTTTCAGTTGCTTTGTGCATGTTCCTGCGTCATTCCAAGTGTCATGTGGTATTTCTATCCAATGCCTGACAAAGTTAGCCCTGGTTTTATAGCTTTGATGACCTGTGTGTATTTCAGCATTATATTCCTATAACGTCCTGGGACAGTTACCATTAAATTACCTCACTCCAAGTCTCGTGGACCTTTTGGAATCTTTTAATAATGTCATAACCATTGGTCTGGATATTACGCCACAGCCACTCACCCAGATTTCTGTAACTCTTCTATTGCATTACAGCAGCTTCTGTTTTCTTCAGAGGCTGCTGTTATGGGTTTGTGTAGCGCGTTTCTTTTTCTTAGCGGGGAGGGGCCGCCGGGCCGGCTGCTGCTCGAGGCTGCTCGAAGCTCCCCCGGCTGCAAGCCGGCCCCGCCTGCGGCCCAGGCCGAGCCCATCGGTGAGGGTGGTAGCGCCTCTGGGAGAACACGGGGGGACCCCCCGGTGGAGCAGGGGAGGAGCGAGGAGTCCTCCTCCTCCCCCTGAGGAGGAAGGAGCGGCAGAGAGCCGGTGTGGCGAGCGGACCCCAACCCCCATCCCCTGTTGCCCTGCGCCGCCGGGGGGAGGAGGCGGAGAGAACCGGGAGTGGAGCTGAGGCGGGAAGGAGGGAGGGCTGGGGGGAAGGTGTGCTAAGGTCCGGGTGCGCTTCCCAGTGTCCTCGTTTTGATGGGATTGGGAGCCAATGAAATTGATCTTGTTTCTTCCCCAAGTCGAGCCTGTCTTTTGCCCGTGACCCTAAGTGGCGAGTGATCCCTCCCGGTCCTTATCTCGACCCGCGAGCCTGCCTTTGTATTTTCTCCACATCCCGCCGTGGCCGGGGAGGGGGGAGTGAGCGAGCGAGCGCTGTGTGGTGCTTTGTTACCGGAGGGGCTTAAACCGTGACAGTTGTCTATTATCTTATTCGTCAGCATTTCTACGTATATGGCTTTACAGCATTTAAATTATTTCTGCAGAGAGTCACTCAATTCAACCCTCAGACATGCTATTTTGCAGTGTATCATGTTCATGTTAAATATTATGTTTTCATCTCTTGCTCTCAAGCTTAACTTCCTGATAATATCATCACACTCACCCTCATCAGTTTCAGCAGTAATCAAGCAATCAGCAATTAAAGTAGATACTAGGAATATTACCACATAATTTTCCTCTACTCGTTCAGTGGTTGATTAAACCCCAAATAATAATTACAAATTCTACATTGTTTCTAGGTAGTATTAAACAGACACAGCAGAAGATGCCTTACCTGGTTGTACTTGCCGATATTCCCCTTTCTTATGGATAGCATCAGAAAAAACCCTGTTTATTTTCCAGAGTGAACAGAAGATTGCTGTTTGCACGTGACTCTATGTCCTGGAGTATAAACAGGTATCTAATATTCCTTCATTTGGAAAATCATCTAATTTAGTTGCAGGATTTTCAAAAATAAATTAGGACATCTGAACAAATATAACTTCCTTCTCCTTTCTTTTCCAGGCCCCACTATCATGCAGCTGGATGCGTACCAACCATGGTATTAAGATACAAGCATCTCATCCCAGCAGGTCCACATTTTATCCCAGCAGGACCCTACCTGGTCACAAGAGCATTGCCAGTGCATATCAGAATAACAAAGACCACTTAATCAAGTCATTGAACAGCAATGCCATCAGCTACTACAAAGGTAGTTTTAATATTCATGGGATAGGTATCACCAAATGGCAATATTGCACATCACATTCCAGTTGTGCTTTTCCTAAATGTGGAAACAGGGGGTCATATTCTGAAGCAAAGAGCTTGTTGTCACTTCTTTATGGAGAAATTACTGCAAGCAGCAGAAACCACGAACCAAGTTTGGGGCTAAAGTTTTCGAAAGAGGAAGTCTGTGTGGGACCACGCTCATGGAGGAATCTGTGCAATATAAATAGACATTATAAGTATGCTAAGATAATACCCATATCATGCATTGCTGATTTCTCCCCAACAGAAAACCAGACACCTGTTTCCACTTTGCAGAGGTTCGGCAGTAGTCTTTGTAGCCAAATTTCTTCAGTATGGACATGCTAGCATAAGACAGAGTATGAGAACCATAGCTCTCATTTCACTCAGTGCCACTGGAAAGGAAGCTTAAGTGGCTTTTTTTTTTTTTTTTTTTGCATAATGCCTTATGACACATACATGAGTTCATTCAGGAGATCAAAGAGCTCCTGTTCATAATTCACACTGCAAAGCAGTTTTAAATAAGATCCTACACTCATCTGAGAGCATAAACAAACTCTAGCTTTTGTTACCTTATAAGATCTCTTTTAATGAGTATTGCTTACATTGATAATCAGTTATCCTATTCATAGATTTTTATCCAGGTGTTATTCTGAACACCTATTTAAGTTTAAATAGCACATATAATGAGAAGTGACAACTTCTTGAACAACAGCCTTAAACCAAAATTAAATGTTAAGGAACTTTGCTTTTCAATCACCCTGCTTTGCCTCTGCCAGTGGTAGTCAGCAGCGTAGGGCTGTGAGATGGAAACAGACTTGGAGAAAGCACCCACCTTTGCCACTCTAGTAGGTGCACTATTTGCCTAGCTTATTATTTCACCTATTTAAAGCTCCATTTGGTAATTTTCCACTAGGATTAGCTTCTGAAAAGAAACTCGACAAAGGGTTTAGCATAATCCTTGAAAACACAGGTCTCAGATTATCTGAATATGTATCATTGCTTTTATTTGCATTTCAAACAACTTCAGTGAAAGTACAAATGCCCCAAAAGGCAGCAGGTGCTTAGAAAGAGCCTCAAAAACAACCCTTAAAAAAAACTGCATACATACACAACTATTCTCCAGTGTAATTCATGATCCCAAACAGCTCCTTCTGTCTCCCTGGAATAAGGCAAGCCATTCTTACAGCACTTAATTGGTTCTAGGGGTAACCAAGTCCAGCTGCTCTGTTTAGCAAAGCAGCACAGCTGCCTTCTCTCAGTCCAGAGGAGCTGAGGAGAGGGGGAAAAAAAATGGAAAGTACCCACCACTTCAAGAGCTCCATTCCCAGGGTCTCAGAAACCTGACTAGAATTTGGATTGGAATTTTAAATAGATCCCTTAGGAGCAGCAATTGGCTTCCTAGGCAACCAGGGTGGCCGCATTGCTGCACTGCTTACATGTAGATAGGAGGAAGGGGAGGGGGTGTGGAAATACATATATACACATATAATTGCCCTTTTACGCTCACAGGAGGGTTTCCTAGTTCATAAATATTCTTGCTGCAAGGTGTGATTTTAGTTAAATTCAGACTCGACTTGCCAAAGTGATAGGCAGTAAAGTTACTCAGAGTGACAGCCCTTCTGTTGCTGGGTGAGTTGGGACCAGATGGTTAGATGGCAGCAAAACTGGCTTTAGAGTATCTGAATGCTTCCTGGTGCCTGAGGATTGCCCAGGTACCTTGTTGGGGAAGATTTCTGACCCTTCTGGTGGGCAGAACTAAAGAGTTGTCCATGAAGCTAGGTGAATTTTAAGCACATTGTATTATTTCCCTGTTGTATTTAGTTCTCAGGGAAACTGCCAACTTTAAAAGCCTAATAAGGGAAACCTACCTAGAAAAAAGCCCTCGGCACTGACATTATCACTGCCACCTTCCTTATTACCCCCATTCTCTGATATGCTTCAAACCCGCTCATGTGGCACCTCAGCCAGACATGAAAAGGGATGGCTGTGTCTCCTTAGTCATTGGCCTTCTATTAAAACCAATACCAAGGACGCCCATATAGCAAATGTATGTCCCACACTGCTGTCCAAAATCTGGAGATGGAAAAAGCCTTGAAATAGTTAATGGAGACATACACAGAAGCTCATGTTGACATACAAATATTATTCATACTGTACCCTTTGTCACCAGAGAGTCAAAAAATTCATATGGAACAGGACATCTCAGTCTCTATAGTTAGTAATGCTGGCAGGTACAGCTGTATTAGGCATACCGACCTGATGTTCCATCAGGAAAGAATGTATACATGCATACAGATAACATGGGTGGGTGCAGCAGAAACAACATTCAAAGAAGAATATTAAGTCATTGCTACTTGAAATACGAATAACACCAAACAATTTAAGTGGCTGAGTATCTTAGCTTCCTATTTCTGTGAACAAGTCTATTGGCTGAGAATGCGAGACGTGTAGTCTGGAGTAGTTTGAGTAAAAATAGTACTGCAAGACCCACCTTCCAAACTTTTAATTCTTACTGCTTAAAATTAACACTGACTGATATATTGGGAATCAGCAGAAGACATCTTCTACACACATACACGCACATACTACTGTATCAGATGAACTTCCAGTATGAACACATATAATTGCTCCAAGGCAGGAATAGTAACCTACTAAGCAGATATAAAGCCAGACACTTCAATATCATTTACTTCCAACTTTATTTAATATTCATGTCAGGAATACACCTCATTTTTAGGGCTCAATTCTTATGCATTAACATACAGAAGGCACTTCGCCAGTGTTGTAGGAGTAAATAAGAAAGTGGGTAGAATGTAGAGAATGAATGAGTTGTGTAGTGTTTTCTCAGCATGACAGAGGAAAAGCAGTGTGGCTAAGCCGCGCTTCTCTGTTTCTACGCCCACATAGGGTGAGTATTTCAAGTATTCATTTCGTCCTCACTACTTCAAGGTTTGTCAAATGAACAAGAGTAGCTCCAACCCTAGGATAGCTTGTTTTCAGACAGGGAAGAGAAAAAGCCATATTTTAATATTTGAGTCAGCCTGGATGAGCCCACCATGAACACCAGTGATGACCAGGCAAGAGACAGTATTCTGAGAAGAACTAGATAAGCAAACTGCAATTGTAGCACTGCCCAATTCCTTTCAGGTCATTTAAGCTCCGTTTAGTCTTACAGATCTTTCCCTAGTACATTGTGGGAAGGAAAAAAAAAAAAAATCCCCATTCTACTCCATACCTATGGACTCTTTAGCCAGTTAATTCCTAATCCTTCCCTTGCCTTTTTTAAGGGACTAGAATACTTTGCTTTTCCACTTATAGTTTTCAGATACTGCACAGCTGAAGCTTCACAGATCAAAGCCAGAGCTTCATCAGAATTAGGTTTTGACAATATAACTGAAATAGAACAGAAACTGGGAAATAAATAGCAGCTGAAAATAAACATGCACGCAGTCAGATGCATGGACTTTTAGGAAAGAATTTCTAGATCACAATAAGCTTACTTAAATACTGAAGTGATGGGCCAGAGTATTCTGCACTGCTTAGGCAGTTCAGAACAGGTGAGAAACCATCAAACACTCTCTCCCAGATGTTAATTTCTGAGCCCATTTCTGACATCATTTTTCCTAGCAGAAAAAGTGTATTAGGTCCAATCCTGCTAGTAAAGCCCTAGACAGATCTTTATTTTTGCTAGAACATGAAGCAGAATTGGCAGGTCCCAGAATCATGATTTGGAAAGGCGTTTACACTTTCTTGCCATTCAAGTTTTGTTAATGAATTAGTAATACATTACTACAGCCTCATAGATCATCAGTGTCCTTACTTTCCTGAACTCTGGGGCTATTTCTTAAAGTTGTCCCCATGCTCCTTTTTTTAAGGGTCTCCTTCTCTCCTCTGAAAATACAATTTAGTAGCACTTCTTACATAGGGGGATAGTTCCACTGCCATCAGTAGAGTTACTGCTGATTTAAAACTGTATAAATAATGTCAGAAAAAGATGTACTTACCTCAGGCTTTTGAAATCCTAGAGTCAAGTACCTTTGATGCTGACGACTCCATTTGGCGCACACCCCATTCACACTGCTTCTAAACCTCAGCTGCATACCGGGGAACTGAAAGGGCCAGCTGCTCCCTATGGGGCAGGGAGCAATAACACAGCCAGCAGGCAGGGGCCAGCCCCACAGTACTCCAGCAAGGGGAGCAGGGCAGACCTGCAGGTGGGGGCCACGTTTGAGCAAGAGCCCAGATCCTCAGGTGAGTTCATGGTGAGGAAGCAGGTCCCACGTCAAGCCAGGAAGTAAATCCCCAGGTCAGAATCAGACCAAGCGATTGACAGGCAGGTTCACAGTGACAAGACATGCCCAAAGTCAAGTCAGGGTCCAGATCAATGTGGTCCATGGCAAGGCAGACCTATAGCTGAACTAGACACTGGCACTCCAACAGCATAGTACACACTGGGACTAGAGGGCCCAGACTGAGCTTAAATGGGCTCCTGTGGCCACAGGCAGGGGTTTCGCTGGGGGCATTGGGTGAGGATGGTCAGGACCATTAAGACCCGTTAGCACCCTCAGGGCCATAACACGTATTTCCTTCCCATATGAGCCTCTGGCAGCGTTTCTTGTTTACAGCCATGCCTAGTGACACCTTCCTCGGTGAACTGTGTTGTGTATTAATCAGTTCTTTTAGTATTCTACAAATAGCATCACTGGCTCTCAACAATTGGCTCTTAGGAGATTTCCACTATCAGTTCAGATATGTGTGAAGTGTGGCAAACACAAACAACAGAGGCAAAGGGCCAAGATACGAAGCCGAAATGTGATAGTAGGTCAGGAGAATGATGCCTTCCCACAGCTGAAGATCCAGTACAAGCAATGGGATGGCAACAAAATCTACTTCACTGAGTCTGATGATTGCTTGGAAAAAACTGTAACTTTTGAAGTGCTCTGTAAAATGATAGGTGCTAAAAAGGCTGCTTGGAGATTACCCTTTATTGCATATGTTGTAAGGGGAAATGTAATACTTTTATTTTTAGAGTGTTAAAGACAGCATAATTTTTTTAGCTTAAATGAACAAAAAACAGGCCAAATGATGGCCTTAGAGGTCACCCCTATCTTGCATGAATACAGGCTCTCAGCATTCAGTGTTCATGAAGAGTGCCTGCCAGTATAAATCATTTGTCATTGTCACTGTGAGAACTCATGGGCTTGGGGTTTTTTTTCAGAAAAACTGCAACTTCTTTGTATTGTTAGTTTTTGCATACAGCTAACTAGCATGTTTCAAGGGCAGGACAAGGTCAAGAAAAGATGGGAGGGTATTGAGTCAGGAATGTGAGAGAGACAAATGAGTTGTGCACTGTGTGATGATAAAAAAAGACCATTTGATAATAAGCACTGCAGAGAATAGCTAAATAACACAAATTGTATGCATGAGCATCATATTGTCCATAATGAAAAGAATCAACCAAGCAAAGGCCCAAATGCGTATTAGCGCAAGTACGTGTCTGAAAACAAACATATTCATATGAATGCAGCTGTCAGTAAGAACCTGATTAATCCCACGATCCCAAATGAAGAGTGACCCAGCTGCAGCAGTCTTAAGAGCTTCATTTTCAGATATAGGAGAGACAGGAAAAATTTTACTATTGCTACCCAGGAAAAGCTGCAGGCCCCCTTAAATATGAATTAGGGATCATATCTGACGGAGCACAGGTCCTATTTAGGGATCAAGGCCTGAGGGACCCATCAAACTACTTATTGATGTATAGCATGGTAAGGAATACATGCCATGGACCTTATCAACCAAACAGACAGGCAGAGCGTGAATACTCTGTCTGTCACTTGTTCAAAGGTCTACAATCATCTCCCAATTTGGAACCTTATCTCCACATCTGTGCTATGGAAGAACTGGGGTTTGGATCTGTATCTGAGCACCAAACATCTATACACATTGTAAGCTGTAGCCCAAGTGTGGAGAAAATAGAGCAACTTGTCTCTCTCTCACTGATAATTATTAAAGTGAGCTCTCACTGCTTTCACAGCTGCAGGAAATCAGGGGGCTATTTTCCTGACAGCCATCAAGTGAAAAGAGTTTTCTATTTTGAGACTTTCATTACCCTCCCCCACTTCCAATAGTTTGATATTCCTTTCCAGAAGCTTGAAAATAATATTAGCCACTGAAATTTGTCTTTTTTTCTCAAAAACTGATGTTCTAAAATTGAAGTTGAAATTGAAACAGCATTTCAGTAATTTTTTTCCCTGTATGCAATGGCAGTCTTAGTAGATTCTTAGAGCTTTTAAAGTAGCCTATATTGGTTGTGCTTATTTTGAAGGCTGATTTCAGACACACAAAGAGGACTGCCATCTCCCCAGTGACCTCAGTTGGGTTATTTCACATTTACATCAGCGTGACTAAGAGGAGGAGAATTAGCCCTTCTTAAATGTCAGATAGCAATGAATGCCTCTTGCCCACAGTCAAGTGCAAGTTCTGAATGAGGAAAGCATTCTTAGATTTAATACATATTTGAGTTCCACTGAACTGCTGCTAATATTAGGTACAGGTTTAAAGAATATTTTTTTTTAAATTTCCTTTAAATCGGCACAGATACAAAGCAAACTGCCTCTTACATTCTGCTCTCAGCAATGCTGGTGTCAGATTTACTTCACCTCCCTGCATGAGCAGTAAAACAAAGCCAGATGGGAATTATGAAGATGAGTTGAGGTGTCTCAAAGGAACAGTCAAAACCAGACAGGCCAACTATGCCAGGTAACTCAGGTAAATCCTTTTAAGGTTGTATAGCCCTTTAGAAGGGACCATGTGCAATTGGGAAAGAGGACAACTAAAACCAGACCTACACAGGCTGTGCTATGAAACTTAAATGGCTTTTTTCTGTCTGCCTGTACTTAAAAAAGTAAAACCACTGTATAAATCTCAGTCAGGTTTATGGGTTAAACCTTCTGTGAGTAAAGTGACATTGTACTGTTTGTATGTGTTTGTTTATTTGTTATCTTGCACATGAGGAGCAAATGCTTGTTTCTTAACAGATTATACAACCACCTTTGTTTCTCTAAGGGTACTGCCTAATGTTTAGAGGCCTCTGTTTATAATGCATTGAAAGTATGTTTTCTTTTGGATTTTTCTACTCTGGCAAATTAGAAGTCCCCTGCAGGGGGGGAAATATTTAACTGTAGACTTTCAGTAACAAATTCACACTCTTACACTGAATAATTTGTTGATTAAATGTAGTAGCCTGCAGCCTCTTAACAGCTTTCTCATTGAAAATGGTAAGGAGGCAGCAGAATTGGTAAAATATATCTTTTCCCCCAAAAATTAGCATCAGCAGTCTTGGGCATATTTTTTCCCTCTCTCTCATGTATATAATTATTTACTCTTGTAACAAATACGCAGTTCATAGTCCAGTCAGTATAGTGTTTGATAGACTTTAGGCCATTGTGATACTGGGTCTCATAAAACAATCTTTTAAGATCTAACTCATCGCATAACTTGTCACAGCAGGCAATACTGTGTTAAGGCCTGTTTTGTTCTCAGCTGATAGATGGGTGGGTTATTAAAGCACATATAGATGAGACAGCTAATTTAACACCCTGGATGCTTAAAAAATAAGCTTGCTAAAAGAGACAGTGATTTCGTGTGGCTTTCCTACCGCTGATAAAAAATGGCAGTTTTCCTCTCTGGTTTTAAAGCTAAACATTTCAGTTCTGAACAAAAGAGGTGGGTAAACAAATGGCTTTGAGGACAGGAGGAAAACATCGCTATTCTTTGCAATGAACGCTCTAAAGCGTGAAAGCAGAATACTCTGCATTGTATCTATGATACTTCTGTCTCCCTAATGCACAAAGGGATGGTACATGGGCTCACACAACTTTGACTGCAGCAAAATAGCAGGGATCCTAACGGTGTGCCCATGGAGCTTTCATTAGAAATGGAGATGCATGGTGTGTTCTATCTCATCCCCTGAAAGACTTTGCTATGTGTCAGTTGGCAGCAGCGCACAAAGATTACAAAAGCAGTCTAGCAAAGCAGCGTTTAAAGTTGCACAATTTAGTGTAAACCAGCATCCCCCTCCTAAAAAAAAACATCCTAAGAGAAATGGAAGAAGGATCAGACTTCAGTCCACCAAGTATAAACAGTCTGAATTATGATGCCTCTGCCTTTCCTCAGCATATCATTGTTATTACAGCAAAAACTCCTGTTGAACTTGCAGCCCATATGTCACATGTGCTTACATACTGTTCTCACCTTCAAAGTCAACAGAATGTGGGCAGAGAGGCATTCATTAGTGAGCACCCTTGATAAAACACCGATGAAACATCAGACTCAAATCAGCTGGAACAGCGGTTGTATATTGAGGAATTTCTTGCCTGAAGAGGAATAGACAACTTCATTGTCTGTCTGCTCTAAAAATCTGAAAATTATCAGGTCAGACAGAGCTGCCCACGTTTTATCTTATTGTTTTAGCTTATATGATCCCAGGTAGTGCCTCTGAAACAGCTGTTCTACAAATTTTCTCTCCAAAAAGGCAGTGTAACAAAAGACTCCACTTAGTATCTCAGCCTTGCCTCTAATTACTTCAGTTTCTCTTCATGTGTTTCTCTCTTCTGATACAGGTTACACGTATAGCTGAGAAATTATTTTGTTAACCCAGAATCCTATAGGGTTAACAAACTCCCTATACCTATGTCATCTTGCAGAATTTTATCTTCAGGTAATTTGTGAATGGATGAAGAGCAGAAATATTACTTAACATCAAATATGGATTAGCTTAACTACTTCTTGAAGTTAGAGAGTATTATAAGAAAAGAATTGAACTCAGTCTTTATTCCTGTACATTTTAAACATCTTTTAACACATTACCTGGTCTGGTGCCATACAGACTTTCATCTTAAAGGTTTTTCAAATGCAAGTGATGGCAAACATGTTTCAGCTCTGTAATTGCTTTCTCTTCTTTGTCAAAACTAGTGGCAGAACACAAGTCTCATATCCAATAATGCTGATATTAATATGTGCTGTAAAAAAATTTTTTTAGGCTAGTGATTCTTGTTACTCTTGCCAGCGAATATTGCACCACCAGCCAGTTATTCTGGCTGTGAAAATAACTCTCAAAACTTCCCTAAGTGTCTACAATGGTATAATATTTTGTGCTTTCAGTTTTGCTTCTTGCTTTTTATCTTTTGGTTTTCCTTCATGAGACAATGGTTGAAAGGATCATTTAGTATTACCAATTACAAAAATATTTTGTTTTCAGTCCACTGCTGCATTTTATTTTGATGACCTTTTTAATTATCTCCAGATGGATTCTGTTAAAATGTTTTTAATTGTACATATTTTGTTTGAAAAACACACTTATATGTGGAATATGAGAAATCATTATGGGAAAGAGCTCTTCAGTATTAAGTTCTTCAGTTTTAGCCAATGATTTACAGTTCCAGCATACTTAAATTTTATAACCTGAATGGTATTCCCAGAACTTTGTACTCAAACTAAGCTCCACTGGGAAACTGCTAGTAAAGTAATCAATCCTTTTTGTAGACTGTATCTGTCTTGTCCATGGGTGATCTCATTACAAGTCTGAATACAATACATGAATCTCTGTCAAATCTGCTGGCTTCTGGCATGTTGAGAGAGAAATCATAGGAGCCGAGTAATACTTGAGGTGATAAAATGGACTGTTCTGTGATGTAAATAAGTGAGGTATATGATAGAAGTTCTGCTCACAACTTCAAGCAAGCAGATCAAAAACACAACCACACCAAAGATCTTTTCCACTGCTTCCATCAGTTGATTTTGTTTGTTTTCTGCTGATTGATTTAAACATCTTATACTATCAGTCTTTATCAATTATGGATATAATAGGCATTAAAAGAAATTGGTAACTTGATCAGCTGCTGTCAGGTTTCAGCAGGCACTGTGTTTTCTATTTTGCTTCTGGGAAAAATAGAGGAACTGCTGTGTCCTACTTCCCAAAAGTGGCAAAAGACAAGGTAAAACTCCCTAATATCAGGCATGTCATGTGTAGGCGAGCTGCAGTTGAACAGTTTAATAGCAACAGACATAAGCAGCCAAGATATGTCTATACAGCAAAATAGGGATATCGTTACACTGGCACTTACCTTGCTGGCTCTGTTAAAGCTTACCATGAAGATGTGGCAGCCAGCTATGACAATAGCAAGCTCTAATATGGCTGCTATTCTGTGCTGGAGAGCATGCCACCAAATCTCTGCTGCACTCCTACTGCTGCTAGCTAAATTAAAGTTATCACGAATACAGCAATCATGCTGTGACCACTGTAATATGTTTTATTACACTCTGCGAGCATGTGCAGAGCAAAATAACCCAGTACAAACAGCCCCTATGCAAAGAATACTGCCCTGGCCTCGATGTGCCAAAAAACCAAACTGAGTGCTTTGAATATTATCTGAAAAAACATGTGAATATTACCTCAGCTTTCGGTAATGTCTATAATAAAGGACACAGAGGAAAAGGTAGGATCGCTTAGAAGTCTTCCCTGGTGACTGCCAGTTTACACATTTCTGGCAGAATCAAAACTTAAATTGCTCAAAGCACATGCAGGGCTTCAATAATACCTATTTATGCAAAGTCTACCTGGCAATCAGCAACTACTGGTGTCTGTCAGGGATCAGTGCTGGGATCAGTACTAATGTCTTCATTAACGATTTGAACTCTCAGCAGCTTTGCAAACAACACAGAACTGGGAGGAGCTGTCAACATGGTCAATAGCAGGGCTGCTTCTCAGAGGGACCTGAACAGGTTAGAGAAATGGGCTGACGGGAACTTTGGGGATTACAACAAAAGCAAAGGCAAATTCCTGCATCTAGAACGGAATGGCTCCTTGCAACCCAGACAGACTGAGGCCACCTGATTGGGAAGCAGCTCTGCAGAAGAAGAGCTGAAGGTCCAGGCAGACACGTTCACATGAATCTGCAGTGTGCCCTTGGATCAAGAAGGCTAGCTTCAACCTGGGCTGTATTAGTATAGCCAGCAGGTTGAGGAAAGTGATCATTCCCTCTATTTGGCACTTGAGAGACCTCTCTGGGATATGATGTCCAGTATTGGGCTCTCCAGTCCAAGAAAGACATTGACATACTGGAGTGAGTCCAGTGGTGGCCACCAAGATGGTTACGGGGCTGGAGAACTTGATATAAGGGGAAAGGCAGAGAGAAGTGGGCCTGTTCAGCCCAGAAAACACTTGCAGAGAGTCTTTACTGCTGTCTACAGCTATCTGATTGGAGGGTACACCGAAGATGGAGCCAGATTCTTCTTGGAGGTGTACAATGGTAGGACGATAGGCAACAGACCCAAGTTGGAACATGGCAAAGTGATTAGTTATAAAGAAAACATTTTTTACCATGACAGTGGTCAACTGCTGGTGCAGGCTGCCCAGGAGGTTGTGGAATCCCCCTCCCTCGGAAGCGTTTTAAGACTCAACTGGATACATGGTGGCACAACCTGATCTCATTAGACCTGCTTTGAGCAGGAAGTTGGACTAGATGACCTCTGGAGGTCCTGTCCATCCCAAATTATTCTATGACACTATGATTCCTAGATATAGAAAGAAATGCTACAGGGAGCTGTTGACAGCTAACCTGCACATGGCTGGAAAATAACAGGAAGAAAAGCAATCTAAGCCTGTTGGTCTATCTTCAACAGGTTTTAAGACTTTACGATACATTTTAAAGACAAGAAAAAATGAAGACCAAGTGATGAATGGACACTGAGATAATATTCCATATCAGATTACCAGCAGCCCATCATTCACATCATCCTAGTATCTTCTTTGATAAGAAATTCCACATAGTTTAGACCTGCTGTATTTAAATAGCACTTTAAGTTTTTCACTCTGAGGAAAACATTTAGTACAGAAAGTATAAACCAGTGAGAGATCTGATAAAACTACAGAACTGATAATTTGTGCCAAAAAGAGAAGGCTGAAAATTGGTTCCTAGCTGGTCTTTTCAAGGCCTGAAATTGGGACTAACTCTCTCTTTAATACTTAATTTTGCCATTGCCATTAAAAAGATGTGGGAGGTAATATTTGTCAATGTCAAAGGTCAGCCATATTATCAGTATCAGAGAGGACTGAAATAACCTACAGAATGAAATGAATGATCTTGGAGATGACAGCATAGGACCTGGATGATATGTAATTGCACAGAATGCAAAGCCATGTATTTAAGGAATTGCAGCCAGCTGGAAATGACTAAGGAAAAGGATCTGGACATGGAGGCAAATCACCCACACTCTGTGTGGTGAGTCAAATGGGTATGATGCAGCTGCACAAGAAATACAACTCAACAAAAGGCTGTAATTTTTTACTGACTCTTTTGATGCTTCTGGACTTCCTACCAGAAAGTGACCCTGAATATTGTACAGTTTTTCAGAACTAGCTTTTGAATTTTTAGAAACCTTTTGGTTTCCCATACAGAGAACTGCAAATGAAAACTACTTGTGTGTGCACAGAGGGAGACCTATCAAAAAAGAAGACAGGGGAAACGCTGAAGCAAAAATATAATTTTTAGGGCTTGTGATTTTCTGTTTGATTAATCAGCCATTAATTCCAGAAACACGTCCAAAGACAGCTTTTGAAAGCTTTTGGCAACATCAGTTCCACTAAGTAAAGTACTACTGCAATAAGTGATTTTTAGAGGGTATGAATGCAGGGATAGCAGGTGATGTCTTACTAACTTCTCATTCGGCAATGTTGTTATTTCTGTGCTAGACCTATAGCAAAGATCCTGCATGCTTGAAGTATTCAGACAGTGTTGTTCACAGGCTGTGAAAGCCAAAAGTAACAATTTTCTTAAATTGAATCATATTAATAAGTTTTCTTATTATGGTATGCTAGTTTCTTATTTTATTATTATGTACATTATTAACTATGCTAGCAGCAGGACATAACAAATGCAAAATACTTGTTTTCAGCATGGAATAATTAAGAATATATTTCAATAACATTTAGGATTCTAATGAATAAAAGATAACTTATGCAGGCAACTTGGAGGTCTGCATAATTTTCTCCAAGGAGGTTAAAATGCATGATGAGTGCCTAATTCATCAGGCTGCACTTTTGGGTCATATATTTCAATAGCAGACAAGATGTGATCAAGGTTCAGGTAACATATAGGTTTGAAATGTCATCTTTCCTGCAGGAAACCCTCAAAAGGATATCAGAACTCTTCAGTGTAATTCACCTGAAAAGCAGAAAATAACTCCAAGAGGTACATTTTAGCACTTCAGCGCTCTGCAAAGAAGATGTACCAAACCCAGAAACTTTACCTCTCATTCATGGAAGCACTGATTGCATTTTCCCAGCTGGATCTGAGTTGGTAACCAAGGGCTAAGCACAACTGTGCTCCCATCTCCATAACAGCAACATAATGAAAGTGGTAATGAATATGACCATCAAACTGGCTTTCTTTCAGACTCTCCACCATTCCTCTAATTCTCCTAATCGCCAGATGCAGCTATTTAGTTTTTTATCCCCAAATTGCCTTCATTTTACTTCTTGTAGAAAAATAACAAAGGACAAAATGTGTTTATATGGCTCAGTCCCTTCAGACTGCCTGTCTAATTTGTTTTAAACTTTGCTGTCTACAGCAAGTGTAGGCTGAATCAGCTGAAGACTGCTCCAAATTCTGTCTCTTACTTGGTTACGAGTGAAAACCCTTGTTGCAGTATGGCACAGAACTGTCCACAGATGGGGGTGTCATTTCACAATATATTGAAGGAGGCTGCTTTGGAAGAAGCTGTCAGATTTATGGCATCTGATTTAGTGTCATGAGAGGAATGTGTTGCAGATCTTGGACTGTGTACAATTTAAAATTGGAAACACAAGGACTATAGCTAATTTAGCTAAGAGGACGCTACACTAAACTGTAACTTCTAAAAGCAGTTGTTTGTATGAGGGGGACCTTGCTGTTTGCTTCAACCCTACAGAGAACAGACTTTAAAAAATGAAGGAAGTGCATGGAGAGGAACTCCCCCAGTCTCGAGCTCCCTTTTAATTGCCTATAGTTGCGTGTAAACTTTAAATGCCTTTTGAAAGTCATGGCATGGAAATTAATAAATGGGGCTGCTTATGTGGTCTCCTAAAGAACACAGCGCACATCACCATTGTTTCATGTGTGTCATTTCCTTTGCACACCAGCTACTGTTCAGCTATGCTAAAAAAAAGAAATCAAGCAGCCTTGCCCCATCTCTCACTGTTTCAGTAGACAACTGACAATTTGTTTATATCTTTTTTCTGTGTCTTTCTTACATGCACAAGCAAAATACACCGTTAATAGGAACAGGGGCAACCTTTTGCGCCTTCAGGGTATGGTAAGCCAAGAAACACTTGGCATTTTGAAAAATTTTCCCGATAACTAAATATTGCCTGCCCTGCCTCCCTGTGGTTAGTGTCCTCCATAGTCCATCACAGGGCTGAAGAGCGAAACACGTCCTAAAACTCCCTGCCAGGTTGAAAGAAAAACCCCTTTTGCAAGGATTGCCTGGCCAGCTTTTTTTTAAAGGCTGCAGTTTTATCTGCTCTTTGCAGACAGCCCATGATTTCTTCGTGGATTCTCTTTAGGGAGGGCTGGCTTAGCAGGATCCGGTGCTGGATAGAGAGAACTTCTACTGAAGTCATGGCCTGTACACCTCATGAAAAGGCAGACACCTAGCATGGCAAACAGGCTGCCAGGCCCGTAAATAGAAATTACTTATGAGACCGCATATGTGGTCTCCTGCAACCACTTCATGCATGGTCAATGCGCCATCTGAGCCCTTTCCTTTACACACTAGCTACTGCTCAGCTTTGCGTAAAAGAAACACACCCCGCCCCCCCAATTTGTAAAGAGCTCTCTAGACACTCAGCTCCCCTCTCTGTGCTGCATGGCCTGCCGAGGGGCTGAGTACCGGACAACTTTCCAGGAGCTCAGCAACCCATTTCTCTGACTTCTTTAAGCCTGAAAATATTTTGGATTAAGCAAAAGGGAATTCTGTGTACTGTGGAAGCCAAAAGCATTGTCAGTGGCAAACTAGCAAGTCAGTCATCCTGGACTTTCTCTAATGCCTCTCCGATTATGAAGACATATTACAAAATACCAAATAAAACACACTCTACTGTAAATTAGCTGAACTCTGAGCTCAACAATTTAGAATAATTTCAATTCGGTTCAACGTACTAATCTCACAGAGTGAGGCTTTTAAAAGGAAAGTTTTCTAAATCTCTCGGTTAGAATTTGGTTAAAACCTTTTTGCAGCCTAAAGGCTGATTATAACACTGCTGTAGTATACTTGTTTGATTTCCGGAATAGGTTAAAGGGCATTTGTTATTGTTAGCCTTTCCTTTTGTTTTACAACAAAGAACTCTTAAATGAAAAAAGTATGAATGCTGAAACACTTTCCTTCGACACTTTAGAAAAATTTTCATTATTTGCATAAAATAATCACTTGTATTTAGACCATTTTCAAAACTTATTAATTCTGTTTGCTGACTGACCATTGAAGCACAGGTCACAAGGAGTGATCATCTATGCAGCTGATTTTTTCAGTGTTTAAATAGTGCAGATACTGCTTTTAAAATCTCTAACCGCTCTTGCAAGGTCTGAGCCTAGTCTTACTTCCCTCCGCCACTAGAGGGCAAGATGTTCTCATAGAATAGTTTAACAAAAGGGGAAAAAAAAAAAAAGTACACAGGTCATTAATTTTAACAGTACCTAAACGTTCCTGAAAAAAAGAGGATTACACAAATAAGAAAATGAAAGAATAAATATAGTCCCCAAAACTTAGACAATACTAAATAGTTAATAGTGGTACAGAAAAAAACAAACATTATCTTGGGAAACCATATAATCTCTTCTTTAGCCTGATACCCTGTCTGCATTTTTTGATTATCCTAGAATTATCAAACTAGAACAAAATTCTTCTATAACCACAAATAACTAGCAACGCCCTGTGAGATATATGTCTGTGTCTCAACATCAAGAAAACAGTTTTAGTAAACTATTTTTTGGTTTTGCTAATGAATTAATGCCCAAAATAACAATAGGTCATGAATAAACAGGTCTTCTATGTACAATCTCCTAAGTGTTAAAGCAGTGTAATGAGTGTAAATCAGATTTGCACAAATATAAGGAGATTCCCCCCCCCCCCGTGTTTTTATTAAGTATTTGCTTAAAGGACACAATAAATAAAAAAAGGGGGGGTGTCCTTCCAGATGGTATTCCCTGCCTCTCAGATATTTAGACAGCCTGACTTTCAACAAGTAGCACTTTCAAGTTTCTCTCACAACTACAATCTGAGAAAGTTTGTCCTCTGAACAAGCACATTAAGGTTCTAACGGTTTGTGACTGTTATATTGGTTTTTATATTTGAGCATACTTGGATGGACTTGCTCTGGCACCAGCTTGCTTATTGTACAGTGCAGTCTTTTCCACGTAAGAGCTATCAGCCAGCTACTTGCTGTGAGATACAGGTATCATTAGCATCTCCATTTTCAGGTCTTTCCTAGAGACCATTTTCCAGTGGATTGCCATTTTAAATGGCAGTTAAAGCACAACTCTTCCAGCAGAACCCCCAGAGGAAAGGCACGGAAGAGGACTGTGTCACAAAAGGTCTAAAGCACCATCAGGCCCAAAGTGCAACATGGAGCTTAGAGGTACGCTTAGCACTGGGGGCTGCATTCTGTTATTGGTCATGTCTTTCTCTTGCACTGATAATCCTTCCCAGATAGAAATGTTTTAAAGGACTATTATCTCACTTCCAGAGAGATATTTAATATTAATTCCCAGAATTAATCATACATTACTGCAAAAAATTACAAGTTGCAGATACTTTTTAAAATCAAAGAACTATTAGCTCGCACAGTAATATCCTTACTGAACAGCTCTTCTACAATTTAATAGGAAATGAATGAAACATAGCATTTTTTACACTATATTATCTCCGGCACTGACTGGTTTTGAGTTTGTTTTCGATTAAAAACAAACATAAAATGACAATTTAGGACTTTATAGTAATTTCCTAGAAACTGACTGATTGCGAGAGAATGAGAGGGCATAGGCGTCACAGCAAGGAGCACAGTCTGAGAGAAGCAATGGAACAAGGAATTCTGAACCACTTAACAATACTGACAAGTCTCAGTGGCGAAACTACTTTCTAGCTAAAGTATGAACCTCTTTTACCTAGAAGCAAAGCACCTGATTCCTACTAGTTGTTTACATATTTCACCTCAATTTTCATGTGTTAACCAGAACTTTGAAGCAGAAAATGTGAATGAAGACTGAGAAGTGATGTATAAGGAGCTAAGAATGTGTTTTCAAATAACACAATTCAAAATAAATGAGAACAGTTAAAAGTGCCACCGTCAAGCAGTTCATAATCTGAGTCTACCTAGTTACCAAAAAAGATTAAGGGACTTCTTTAGTGTTCTCTCTAAATGCTTGAGGATGCACTAAAGACATTAAAATATCTGTATATATTTCATTTATGTAGGTAGTAGAAAAATAAAACAAATAGTCTTTCTAGTTAGGACTAGCTTTACCAACAATATAGATGGTGCAACTGGGAGCAGACACTGCGTTACAGGAAAAGCATAAAAAGAAACGAGGAGTGGGAAGTTTATTTTATTTGTTCAGTAATAACCCCTGAAGGCAGATGAAATTCTTGCAAACGTATTGTCTTTTTTTCAAATAGATTTGCTTTTTGAATTCATGTAATAGAAACTTTAAATACACATCCATACTTATAGACACAGATATGGCAAAATCTTGTGAAGCTTTTATAACTAAAAGGTTATCCTAGATGAGCAAAACGATTAGCTGTTTGTATTCTATATGGAACTGGGAACACACAGAGTAGCGATTTCAAATATTTCCTCTGCAAATATCAAATTGTCCTTTTTTAGAGCTCTCTTTTTCCCATGCACACACCACTGGCAATGAGGAAGCATACCTCTTCAGTGAAAGTTTTGTGCGTATGCAAGAGGAAAGAAATATGCAACATCTTGTTTCTATGCTCTATATCCACCGAGCAGCTATGCACATATAAGTAGATATATTGTGTAGTTCATAAGAGAGATGCAAAACCATCCTATCTAAAAGCAAGCTTTAAATTATAAAAGGCACATGCAGTGAATAACGTTCAGACAACATCTCATGATGAAGGCCAGAACGTTCTTGTTCTTTCTATGCTTAACTCAGAAAGAGAATAGCAGGAGCTCTTCTCACATTATATTGCAAAAGGCCACAAACCTTTCTAGGCCAGTCCCAGGTTTTCTAAAGGCACACAAACCATGTGAGACTTGGGCCAAAGCCACCTAAATCACCATAAGGCACTGGGCTTCTGAGGAGCACACTTCCTCCCCTTAATTCTGGTGCACTGGAGTGAATTCACACCACTCGGAATTACTGCTGCAAATATTGTCATTGAAGGAACCTAATAGAGTAAAAGGAAGAGTGTTACAGAAATTACCGTAGAGGCAGATTAAGCATCCAGATTTCTAAAATTTGTTTATGCAACGTAAACATCTCTTGCTTTCTAGTCTTGCTTTATTTATGGCTGTGGTTTACTCTGGCCTTGATTTAACTTGTCATGCTTCAGTTCACCGGTCTGTAAAGCAGGTTTTTAAAATGCATCACAATGAGGTAGTGGGCCTTTTCAGATTTTGGTAAGCACTCAGCTACTTTGAGAAAAGGTTGTTGCTTATCTTACTTGAAAATCAGAGTTACAAAATTTGGTGCTGATGTTGAAACCTTGATAAACTCATTCATGTTCCAAACCCAATTTTCAGGAGACAAATTGCCTCCACTGCAATTAGCATTAATGTGTGGCATTTTGGCAGTATCAAAAGGTTGACGAATGAATGAATGAAAATGTGAATTCACCTATATTTTCACCTCAGAAAAAGAGATTCCCCCCAGATGAAGGTAAGCCAATAAATACTTATGGATAGAAGTAGTGAGAAACCACTGACACAAATAGTAACTCAGTACATATCACCTATCCTGGAAATTTTTCCTCCAATGCTACCTAAAAATATTTTTCATGATCTTAAGGCTTGAGTCCTCATTGAATGATTGCTTCATTTCTTTTCTATAATCAATGTAAAAAACAATACAGGGATTTTAGCCATTAGACTGAATTTCCTTTCTTAAACTTTTTAGTTTCTCTGTATCTATACCTGAAGTTCTACATAGACTTTGAACATATAAAAGTAAATCCAGAGCTGCAGATTAAGTGCAATCTTCCTCCTTTTTCCATCCTAAAAACTGGAAAAAAGACAGCAGGAAGGCTTCTAACATAACTAAATGTACTGCATATGAAAAAATCGTAGAATTGTGAACACATAACAAAAAAGCTGTGTATCATAGTCATTGGAAGGAGTACCTTAGGGCCAAAGATAAAGAAACTACCAGTTTTTACTCAGTCAAACTGTATCATCAGTTTTTCAAGCAAAACTTCCAATATGCTTTCAGAGGAAACGTTGCTGCAGAAAACTGTCTCTCAGTAAATCACTGGTCTCTAATTCTGAAATCTATACTGGAATCTGTGTAGGCAAAATGGAAATGTAGCACAAATCCTGAAGGATTAAGTTCGCCATGACTAATACCATGTGGAACATGTAGCTTTGGAATGTAGGAAGCGAAGCAATGACTGATCTTCCAGATTTGTATCAAGAATTAGGATGTGAAGCGAGAGTTTATTTAACAAAGATATGCATTGATCTCTGCTCAGTAGAAAGTGGCCTGGAACTGAAAGAGATGGTCCGTCATGTCTCACTGGGCAGTCAACTTGTGTAAAAGAATGAGTTAGAATGATGAGTTACAATGAAATTTCAGATGTGGGCAATATAGGTAGGTGGAGGATTGGACAGAGATGAAGTACTCTTTAGTCCAACTCAGTAAAGTTTTCCACTTAAAGTGTTTTCCTGTAGTAATGGAAAAGGAAAAATAAACCATATCTGTGCCGTGATGTATATTAGTTCCATGAAATGGTCAAACAGTTTTCAAAAGTTGCTAAACAACAAGCCCTGCATTGATAAGAACAGGTGGTATTTCTTTCTCTTTACAAAACTGAGTTGCTAGAATAATTCCCCTACGAATGCTTTTGTGAGTAGTGGGCTGAACAAACTGGTCTTAACGGGTTCTTGCTCGTTCTCTGACCTTCTCTGGGCATGAGATTGAACGAATCTTTTAATTAAACACTTGCTTTTATAATTCATTGACAGATTTCTCAGGAACTGCTGGTACTAAGCCCTTTTCTAGTATATTACTTATAGCTAGAGCAGAGAGATAATTGAGCCACAGCTCCATCAAGACAGCCTGTGCAAACAAAGACTTCCAGCTTCAGTTATCCAGGGTCAGGTAATTTACACTGAGAGTGCTGGATGCTATTTCAACAACACAAAACAGCCATAAACCTAGATGTCCTATTTATGTAGGATACTAAAAATGATCTATTATGTTCCAGATACCTCATCAGATGGACTGTCTTGCAGGGATATACTGAGATAGAAAATGCATTGCACCACTGGCCCTCCTGAGGAACCAGTCACTTCAAGAACAGCAACAAGGCACCTGCTGTTTCAGCTCCTCCTGCCAATTACTGATGTAACAGCCTACAATACAGGAGGCATAACTGCTGACGAATTCAATCTGACCATATATTTAGATGCTTTTTTTTCCCTAGATCTGAATCAGAGGAAATAAACATGTGTGAACAACTGCTTTTCTAGGACTCGGATTTATGAGTGGAATATAAAGAGAAATAAGGTGCAAAGTATTTTGTTCTGAAAAAAACCTAAGATATTGAAAGTATTATTTTGCTGCTATATAAATCCTTCCTTTGCCCAAGTCTTAAGAAGTACAGTACGCAGTTATTGTATCTGCATCCTAAAGCCATAGATGAATTAAGAGAATGTAAATAAAAGACAGACTAGATCAGAAGGATGTGAGGTACTGCTTCCTAGATGTGCATGATTTCATAGAGCTACTTTTTTCACATATAGTTTTTTACAAGCAGCACCACAGCCCTCTGTTCCTTAAACAAGGCAGGAAGGATTGTTTACTACTTCCCAAAAGGAAAATATTCCCTTGAGCATAAGACCGAGTTTATATTTTAACTTTGCTAATTCCTTCTTTTTCCATGTCCTCTTTGTTTCTATGTGGTTTTCCTTATGCAGTGTATCTGCAAGAATGGTGACTGACAAATATCTGCCTGTGAGTGACTCAAACTATTGTGGTTGCTTCCTGAAAATTAGATCATCTTATTAGCTTAAATCAATTAAGAAGAGCAGGGGGTTCTAAAACTCTTCCCATTCAAGCACTCTGAGTGTATTTTCTCTTTGGGGAAAGTTGAGGACTACATGACTCAAACTTTAATTCCTCCATGTTTCTTTGTGGGGAACTCTAAGCAAAATTAGTGGAAGGTGTCTACACAGAATTATTCCAAACACGCAAACTAAATAGAAATCTTGGATTTTTTGTTCTAATCCATATAATCTACTCTACCTTCACGGGCGGTAACAAGAAATGTTGGAGTAAAGTGATTTCTTTTCCCCTGAACCAACAGTGTCCCTTTTGTTTCTAATTCCACATAAATTACAGTATTTAACATTAATGACTCAGATCAGAAAAAAAGAGAAGAATACAAGTGGTTGGGTTGACAGCCACTCCCATGGAAGTAATACTATCACTAATTTGATTGTTAAATAGACTTGCTCTCACTTTATTTCTACAACATGTATTTTTGCATGTTTCCGCATTTTGGGGGAAATCTGATTCTGCTTTCAGGAAGGTGGATATAAGAAATCAAAGGTTCACATGCACAGAAGTGGATAGTGTCTCGATAACTGTGATATCCTGTTCCAACACTTTCTCAGTGCCTCGCACTTTCAGGACTATCAGCTGCTATTTCCATTCTTCCATACGGAACCTCCGTGTATGACTTTCCTCCGAGCTGGCATGAATCCTTCAGTGATGAATGTTTTCCACAAAAAGTACCTGTTCTGCTAAAGTTATAAACTTTCTTGAAGTGACATCTATTTTACTTTGAGAAAAAATTACAGGAGATTTTCTGAGATCCAAGATAGGTGTGCTTGCTTCTAAAAGTCTCATAACTGATTTTCTTGAGCCAAAATTGGTGGCTACAATAAATTATGTGTAACGTTTTAGGCTGTATATCAATGATGGTGTATTGGCTTTGCGTGGCAAGGTTTTGGTAGTGGGGGGGTTACAGGGGTGGCTTCTGTAAGAAGCTGCTGGAAGCTTCCCCTGTGTCCAACAGGCCAATGCCAGCCGGCTCTAAGATGGACCTGCCACTGGCCAAGGCCGAGCCAATCAGCGATAGTGGTAGCGCTTCTGTGATAACATATTTAAGAAGGAAAAAAAAGTTGCAGGGCACACAGAAATGGCAGCCGGAGAGAGAGTGAGAACATGTAAGAGAAACAACCCTGCAGACACCAAGGTCAGTGAAGAAGGAGGGGGAGGAGGTGCTCCAGGCGCCGGAGCAGAGATTCCCCTGCAGCCCGTGGGGAAGACCATGGTGAGATGGGTTGTTCCCCTGCAGCCCATGGAGGTCCGTGGTGGAGCAGATATCCACCTGCAGCCCGTGGAGGACCCCACGCCGGAGCAGGGGGATGCCCAAAGGAGGCTGTGACCCCGTGGGAAGCCTGCACTGGAGCAGGCTCCTGGCAGGACCTGTGGATCTGTGGAGAGAGGAGCCCATGGAGCAGGTTTTCTGGCAGGACTTGTGACCCCGTGGGGGACCCACGCTGGAGCAGTCTGTGCCTGAAGGACTGCAGCCCATGGAAGGGACCCATGCTGGAGCAGTTCATGAAGAACTGCAGCCCGTGGGAAGGACCCACGTTGGAGAAGTTTGTGGAGGACTGTCTCCCATGGGAGGACCCCGTGCTGGAGCAGGGGAAGAGTGTGATGAGTCCTGCCCCTGAGGAGGATGAAGTGGCAGAAATAATGTGTGACGAACTGACCGTAAACCCCATTCCCCATCTCCCTGTGCTGCTGGGGGGTAGGTAGAGAATCCAGGAGTGAAGTTGTGCCCAGGAAGAAGAGAGGGGTGGAGGGAAGGTGTTCTGAGATTTGGTTTTATTTCTTATTACCCTACTCTGGTTGATTGGTAATAAATTGAGTTAATTTTCCTCAAGCTGAGTCTGTTTTGCCCTTGATGGTAATTGGTGAGTGATCTCTCCTGTCCTTATCTCAACCCACAAGCCCTTTGTTATATTTCCTCTCCCCTGTCCAGCTGAGGAGGGGGAGTGATAGAACAGCTTCAGTGGGCACCTGGCATTCAGCCAGGGTCAACCCACCACAGATGGAGAAAAAAAATGCTGGAAAGCTGTCAAGTGAATTGTGCAGAGATTCTCCATTGAGGACTGGATTTATGAACACTAGAGGAAATTCTACTGTCCGTTAGCCAGCAGCTCAGGTGCAAAAAGTGAACTGTGAAATGTAATAACCCAATGCTTGCAGGGCCCATAGCATCAGCCATAAAATTGTATAAAATTATCCTGCCTTTTCTGAGTAGTCATGCTTGTAACTGGATTTAATGTCAGTGATGTCATTTTTAAGCCCGCCTTCAACAGTACAAAAATTCATATGCACAACTATTTGTTATACAGGTAGGCCTATTTCATCACTGTGAACTGGACAAAACTTCCAAAGTTAAGTAGAGATCTGCAACTACTCAGAATGTGGCTCACTAATGTCCTCCATTAACGTAAAGTTATAGAACAGATATGACAATATTGAAGAAGGATCTTCATTTTTACTGTTTATTTGTTTTGTGGTTTTTTTATAACATGTTAGCTTTCTCCACCTCATGGGAAGCCGACCAACACCGGTCCTACTCTGAGATGAAAGTGTTTCAATACAAAGAACCGGGCATCACACCTGAATTAAGCAAGATACTTAAATGAGGATCGCTGCACAGAGTGCTAAACACACACTGGCCACTCTGGTGTGGTGTTGGAACTGTGAGGCCAATTTCAGTAACACTGTAGCTGAACATCATAACATCAGCATCTGGGCATGCTGGAAACTATTGCAGGCGAAGTGAAGAAGGGTCAGGGGTTGCAGACACACCTTGTTTGCTTCAAAGTCCAAAGTTTGGTAGTTGTTTTCCTTCATAGGATTTATGCCACTCTATATATTCTGTAACCGGTGTTGGTGATCAGACAAGTAAAAAGAGAACGTATCCCAAAACTAAACATACTTTCTGATTTCTAGCTGAAGAGAGCAGGGAACTAGGGTGACAAAAAACTCTTAAAAATGTAACTGAAGTAATGCCATTCTTCCCATACCTAATTTCTAACAAGGGTTGCTTGCTTTCCTGTTCTGGTGGCCTGATAATGCCATCACAGCAGCACATTTTGTGCACAAAGTATGTTTGTAATATAAATATAACTAGTATCATTGAGAGTAGATTATACCAGAAAGCAAAACTGTTCTTGTCACAGCAACTTAAGTGTGCCCTTGGGATTTGTGAAGTATAGGTCTCATTTTGTTAACACTTTGAGAACCAGCTACAGTATTACATTTCCCTCTCTTTTCGGCAGGCAAGCAGTACCACCAAATACACTGCCTACATACATCAACATTACCAACCTATTCCTCTCCGTCTATTCCCATAGAACTGAAGGGAAATAGGACAAGTTGCTAATCTTTGATTTACCAAAAATGAATATTTTTCCTTGCCTTCATTCCAAGAACTGAGCGAGTCAAGCAGATCTCGGGCTGTCAGGGAAGTTTTCAATAAGTAGTTGCAGCTGCCTTAGTTCATTTGCCTCCAGTTACACACCTGCAATAACACCTGTCTTGTAAATGCTGGTGCTAATCCCAGTGAAGGCCAAAAATTTATGTAATATTGTTTTACCTTCTTGGTTACTTGGAGACATGCTGTCAGGCATGTTTTTGAGTCAGAAACTGGTCAATGCAAGCTCTGTGAATATGAATGCATGATGTTAAATGTCTCTTCTAGACTGTCTGTTTTACAGAAAGGGGAGGGTCAAACCTAAGTTGTGAGCAGCTGAAAGTAATTCCGTTTATATACTTGCAAATATTTATTCATCCTCTATGACAGGATGTATAAGTAGGTTGAGCCTACTTACTCTTACAAATTACATCTGTCCTAAAGTACTCTTGGTCTATTTAACTGTGAGCATGGCTGATCTCCTTAGATCTAGTATCACATACAGTAGCATAAAGCTGCACCATGAGGTCACTCACGATGTGGGCACACATATTTCTCTATTTATTTCACCTATTCCTGCTGTTGTGCGCAGCTGCCTCTGGTGACAGAGCCTCATAAGCTTCAACCCTATTTCCTCCTGAGGTCCAAACATCTACATTAATATCGGCATTCTCCCAAATGCTAGCAGCGTGATTTTTGCTCAGTCCACACTTTCCAAAGACTAGGGAGTCTTCTGCACTCCAAATTATAAATGATTCTGCTCTCTATCACCAGTGTAATGCTGTTTTAAAACCGATTATGAATTTCCATCTCTCATGCAAATGCGTGATGTTTAATGTTGATGCATGCTCTTTTAACATTTGCAGCTAGATGTGTGAAGCTCTCATGACCAAATGAGCACTATTGCTTTGGGATCTGAATGCAAGATCTAGAGCATTTCACCTATGTTTCACATTCAAACAGGTTTAATCATTTGTCCTGTTTCACTGAGAAAGCACAATCCCTCCCTGCCTGAAGAGTTATCCTACAGACTTTTCAAATGAGATGAGGTGATAAAGAATAGCAACTGAAGTTACACCCAGCATTACTGGTCAACTAGTGCCTGCACCCCTCATTTCATGAGGGCTACTTGAGAAATTCACCTGAGCAAGGCATCAATTCACCAAGGCAAAAGAACAAGGCAAACAGCATTGTACACACCTAGCATAAAAATCTGTATTTGTCTGAAGTATTGCTAGCTTATGAACTGCTGCCTTGTTTTCCTTCCTGATGACTCAAATAACCTTGGTCAGAAGTCATATGGTCTTTTTTTGCTGTGTACTGTTCCGCCAAAGTAGGGAAGAAACTGACTGGCAAGTTTGGGGACAGTCTCCAACCACACACTTGTCCGCTGCTCACTTCCACCTCATGCAGAATGGCTAGTGAGTCATAGTATGGCCATAATCAGCAGCCAGGGAGGAGAACAAAGAGACAGGGAGGTGTCGTGGTTTAACCCCAGCCAGCAACTAAGCACCACGCAGCCGCTCACTCACTCCCCCCCCACCCAGTGGGATGGGGGAGAAAATCGGGAAAAGAAGCAAAACCCGTGGGTTGAGATACGAACAGTTTAATAGAACAGAAAAGAAGAAACTAATAATGATAATGATAACACTCATAAAATGACAACAGCAATAATGAAAGGATTGGAATGCACAAATGATGCACAGTGCAATTGCTCACCACCCGCCGACCGACACCCAGCCAGTCCCCGAGCGGCGATTCCCCGCCCCCACACCCCCCAGTTCCTATACTAGATGGGACGTCCCATGGTATGGAATACCCCGTTGGCCAGTTTGGGTCAGGTGTCCTGGCTGTGTCCTGTGCCAACTTCTTGTGCCCCTCCAGCTTTCTCGCTGGCTGGGCATGAGAAGCTGAAAAATCCTTGACTTTAGACTAAACGCTACTTAGCAACAACTGAAAACATCAGTGTTATCAACATTCTTGGCATACTGAACTCAAAACATAGCACTGTACCAGCTACTAGGAAGACAGTTAACTCTACCCCAGCTGAAACCAGGACAGGAGGGGAAAAGTCTTAGCTTATCTGCCCTATCTTCCTGGAAACACAGGATGGGTCCCTGTGTTAAATAAGGTTTTAAATATTTCTAGGAAAAGCAGAAGGTTTTAACTGAACCTAAGCCTTACAGATTTTGCTGATAACAGAAATAGTTTTTCACATTCTTAATTCTTCAAAGTACATCTCAACATAGCTAATGGTACAGCAGTGTATTCAGTACTGCACTACAACTTAGCCAAACTCAGACTTAGCTCTTTACTGTTCCTTACTATCCTGTAGGAATTATAAGGATATCTGCTTTTAGATTTAAATTTCCAAATATCAGACTGGCAGTTTTAATAGCAAAATTACATATCATTAAGACTTTGTTCTGCTACATTTATATTTAGCATAAATTCAGGCATACTGCATGTAAATGCATGCCTGCAAAAAAGTAAGTTTATCACAATCTAGTCTTTGATATTTTGACAAAAATTTGGAGCCATACCTTTAATGCTGATGAATGTGCATATCTGACTATGTAAGTGCCCAAAGTATGTTGCCTTTAAAAATGCATGTTTTACAGGATGTCATAAAAAGGGCATCAAGCAATAGAAAGAAAGGTAGCAACTGGCTTCCTCTGCACTGAACCTTCAGGAATAACTCAAAAAGCCTTTTCCAAAAGCATCTACATAGTTATGGCTTTGGAGTCAGCAGGTGTGTTTGAACCACTTTCTTAAAGCTTACTAGTAGGAATGTTTTAAAAAGGAAAATGGGAAAAATATCCTATGCACTGAGCTAGTCTTGTCCAATGTAGCCACAACTTCATACTGCTTTTGCAATATACAGGTATCTACTTCCACTACAAGCAATAACTTAAGTAGACCAATATTACAGTTAAAACAAAAGTTCATGCATTTATTGAGTTATAATAGTACAGAGCAGCCACTTCACAGTTTCACTGCAGTTTTCTCCACAGTCTCGATTGTGGCTACCACAGAGTTAAAACAAGGAGTGTGCAGAGAGCTCCAAACACGAGAAATCCAGTTTGCAGTGCTAATTCACCTGGGGACTCTGCAGGAACAGTTCCATCTTCTGCTATAATATGTTAATATAAATGGATGTGTCAGACATTAAACATAATCTGCACGCTTGCTGTAGGCACTTCCACTTGCAGGGCACTAAAAGAAACATTGTTAGACCGGGACTCCATTTGCTCCAAGCCTTGCCTCCATCACTGACTGGACGCAGGAAGAAGAAGCCTTCTTTCTTTGCATACTTGTCCTGTGTTTGGAGGAACGGACAGGCAGGAAGACAAAACACATTAGCGCAGAGATAGGAAGGCTTTTATTGGCTTAGCAGAAATGCAGCCTGTCTCTTTGCTCCTGTCAGGAGGTAGAAACAAGCATTTCTGCTAACCTCTGTACAATCAGTAAGTTTCCACTCTCTAGCAGCATAACAATGCATTTTTGCCTCCAGGAGGAATGTGAGAGCATCGGGTGAATAGGAGTGGTGCAGAGTCCAAAGGGCTCCAGCAGACAAACCAGTCGCTCGTATTGATGAGAGCAATATAGCTAGATAAGTTGAAAACATCATTGGAAGGAAATGGATTTTGCTTATCAAGGCAAATACAAGAAAGCGAACTATTACCAATTATAACTGCTCCAGTTCTAGCTCACGGAAGCACTCAGCACTGAATGACTTTTTTAATCCATCAGGCTTTATCTGAGCCTAAATGCCAAGGAAGGAGGACAGGCAGTGTGTCAGGCCTGAGCTTAGCTGTCCCACTTCTCCCTGAAATTTCTGTAAATTTAGAACTTCCTAAAAGCTGTCCTTCTCTTCTTGTATGAGATTTAGTAACTTCTTTGCTCTTCTGTGTGGCAAAACTGAAAGTTAACTGGTTAGACTCCCTGCATAACATCTAATTCTATCATGTTCCCATTTTTTTAACGTTACAGCGCCTGAAAATGACACAAAATGTTTATGGCAGCCACTGCAGTCTGTCTTGAACCAACTGTAGCTTTTAATTTCCTGCACTGTGATTCCTGTAGGAGGAAGAAGCTTTCGGCAATACCAGACACAAAGTCTTGTCCAGCAGAACAGGTCTTGCCATGGATGGCTCAGCTAACCTGTGGTATGGCACCATAAGTATTTGAACACCTTGCCAAATGTTTTTTTTATATAGAAATCCCAAATGCATTTTGGGGTGATAATTTAGTTATTGCAAAGGTTACCACTCATTTCCTTCTGACGTTCATCTTAAATATTTGACAGTGCTAGCAATGTCATTCTAACCTGCTAGTCCGAAGCAATGCTAGTGAGAAGCAAGCTTTACCTCTATAGGCATTCCCTGATGTCCACAATGAACTGCTACAACAGTATTGTAAAAAGGCTGTTTTGGCCTTGTATCTTGACTGTCCCCTCAGTAACTGAAGATGAATAACTGCGCATTCTGGTGATGACTCAAAAGTATCTCATCAGCCTTGAATACTTCACTGCTAATGGTGTTACTGACTTGTACTGTGCTGAATGCCACACTTGACTGATGACACTACAGCTTTTGAAGACTCTGGGTTTAAGGTGCTGAGCAACATTTTTGTGGCAATGCCAACATCAGTTTCATGTAGGTCCCTGTAACTGAATACAGATGGTGTAGCATATTACCAGTACATGTTAGGACAGGCAGAAAGGTAGCTAAGGTTCAGCTCAGTTGAGCTGGAGGCACATTTTTGTTGGAATGAAAGCTCTAACAAGAATCACAGTGGTATTCCCTTAGCTACTAGACTCTACTAAATATCCACAGTGCCTCTTTCCCTCCATATAAAACATGCAGAGAGCAAGGCCTTGTTTCTGTTCTGGGCCTTGCCCGTTATCTGTGATTAAAAACTGAAGAGCTGCCTCACACTTTATGAGGGCTGATAGCGCACCTCTTGGAAGCTGTGGGTAGCAACAAACTAAGCAGCCAGTCTAAGGAGCGGTGTTATGCAGGAGCATGTTACATTGGTGTTACTGGAATTCTCTGCTGTCAGTGTCTGTATGCTCAAAGGACAGAGTAATTTCCAAAGTAAAGAGCTAGCTTCTCCCACTGCCCCTATGAAGTTTGATCACTTAGTTGGCCTTCAGGGTATAGCTTTGTCAAACATATTTCTGTTGAAGCATTCAAAGAGTACTGCAGATGACATAACTCCTGACTGCAACTCTCTAATTCAAGTATACCCTTAAACACATGTATTGGTTTTGTGTGGCAAGGTTTTGGTAGCGGGGGGGGTTACAGGGGTGGCTTCTGTAAGAAGCTGCTGGAAGCTTCCCCTGTGTTCGAGAGAGCCCATACCAGCCGGCCCTAAGACGGACCCGCCGCCGGCCAAGGCCGAGCCAATCAGCGATAGTGGTAACGCCTCTGTGATAACATTTTTAAGAAGGAAAACAGTTGGGACGGCGGTATTCGGCAGCCGGAGAGAGGAGTGAGAACATGTAAGAGAAACAACCCTGCAGACACCAAGGTCAGTGAAGAAGGAGGGGGAGGAGGTGCTCCAGGCGCCGGAGCAGAGATTCCCCTGCAGCCCGTGGGGAAGACCATGGTGAGGCAGGCTGTCACCCTGCAGCCCATGGAGGTCCATGGTGGAGCAGATATCCACCTGCAGCCCGGGGAGGACCCCACGCCGGAGCAGGTGGGTTCCTGAAGGAAGCTGTGACCCCGTGGGAACCCCGCGCTGGAGCAGGCTCCTGGCAGGACCTGCGGATCTGTGGAGAGAGGAGCCCAGGGAGCAGGTTTTCTGGCAGGACTTGTGACCCCGTGGGGGGCCCACGCTGGAGCAGTCTGTGCCTGAAGGACTGCACACCGTGGAAAGGACCCATGCTGGAGCAGTTCGTGAAGAACTGCAGCCCGTGGGAAGGACCCACGTTGGAGAAGTTTGTGGAGGACTGTCTCCCGTGGGTGGGGCCCCACGCTGGAGCAGGGGAAGAGTGTGATGAGTCCTGCCCCTGAGGAGGATGAAGCGGCAGAAAATAACGTGTGATGAACTGACCGTAAACCCCATCCCCGTCCCCCTGTGCTGCTGGGGGGTTGGTAGAGAATCCGGGAGTGAAGTTGTGCCCGGGAAGAAGGGAGGGGTGGAGGGAAGGTGTTCTGAGATTTGGTTTTATTTCTCATTACCCTACTCCGGTTGATTTGTAATAAATCGAGTTAATTTTTCCCCAAACTGAGTCTGTTTTGCCCGTGACGGTAATTGGTGAGTGATCTCTCCTATCCTTATCTCGACCCACAAGCTCTTTGTTATATTTTCTCTCCCCTGTCCAGCTGAGAAGGAGGGGGAGTGATAGAACGGCTCTGGTGGGCACCTGGCGTCCAGCCAGGGTTAACCCATCACAACACAATTAAAAACTCCCATGACATTGTGGTAAATATGTTACAATACATTTAGGCTGAAATATATTGCTTAGTATGTTGAAGATGTTTCTTACCCTGCGTCTAATAGCTCTAGTTGATTTGCCCTTTCCATTCTTCTGGGCAGGCTCCAAGCTGGGGGACTTGCTGCTGGTGCAACAGCTACTCTGCTCAGCTACCAGGAAGGCCAAGTGGGAACAAATATGACAGCTCTTCTACCTCCTACTGTCACTGCAGGACCAAAGCAGTAAAAAAAGGAAGCCAAAAGGGTCTACCAAAAAAAGGTCTATGCAACAGTAGCGATAGAAGCCAAAATAGCAGATGTTCCGCCCCCTATTTTTCGGTTATAGGCTGGAGTAAAGGGAATTGTATCTTTTGCTTAAGTACCTTTCTACCAGCTCTTTCTGAAGGAGGCAGAAGTCCGTGTATCTAGAGAACTTATAGTATAGTGTCTATCTAATATTAGGCAATTTAAAGAATGCTCAACACATCCTGATTAGAAATCAAGTGAGCTAATCACCACAGCAGTAATGCAGCATTATAGCTGGTCTCTTATGCCCAGAAGCACTTAATAAATCATTTTACAGGATATAGTGAAAAAAAGTACAATCTAGATAGCTAGCACAACACTGCAACAGAAGGAAGGACCCCTGCACCTCCCAAATCACCTAAGAGACCCAGTGCGTAACGTCACATAGCAGAATCTGTATTCTTGTATTGTTGTATTTCATTGGTTTTTGTTTCTAGTGGGGCTGTGGCTGGAAGGAAGTGCACAGCAAAACTGGGACACCATTACCTAATTCATCCTCTCGAATTGTGCCTCTACTTTTCAACAGTGACTCACTAATAGCCTAGGTATGCTAATATTTACAACCCACCCAAATAATTTTCAACCTCTTACCCGACTAGTAACTTTTCTTGAAGATGTTTTACCATACAAGCCTATAGGATTCCCTACTTTCAAGAATTACTTTTGTTGATAGCATTAATATCTGTTCGTTGCAGACTAGTCTTAGCCAAGACAATACGGCCTGCTTTTTTTTATAGTGACAGTTATCTGCAGCTCTTTGATTTCATGTTGAACTGAAGATATGTTTAGTATTTCTGAAGACTAAGCTCTTCAAGGAACTGCGTGTGATACATAATAGAGAAATAAAAACAAATTTTAGATCATATGTGTGTGATTTGTTCTAGGATGAATTAGAAAAGATAAAAAACAAAAGTCCTCAAATGTTTTATTCTTTTTAAAAGTCACTTTGGAAATGACTGAATAGCCTAGGAATGGAATCTTTACAGTTATGATTACTGAGAACATTTGGCTTCGTAAACTTTACTGTCTTCGCCCTCATCTGAAATTCTCTGTGCTTGCTTTAATCCCAGCAGTGATTTTTCTTACTTACAAAAGGCAGAAATAGTAGTCTGGCACCTTAGGCTGACTGTTAAAGGGGAGGGGGATTTGTAAGGAAGATCCAGATATCTATCTGCAAATTAACTTTGGTGCATTCACTCAGCCCTTGACAGTGCCTAACTGTACGCATTCTGGGAGCTCAGTTCTCCACAGCACTCTTCTAATTTTATGTCGGTATAAGAGGCTGTTAATAAGGCTGAAACATGGACAAATCTTCTTAGTCCCATTCTCTCCAAAAAGGCAAAAGATTAAAGAGGGCAGTTATAACTGCGAATAACAATCTGAACACTTATTTTTAAAAAATCTGCTTTATCTAACTCACACTGAAGAAAGCACTGCTTTTACACATGTTGGCTGGGATATGGTGTGTAGTCCGGCTGTCCTGGGTAATACTGGCACAACCCTGATCTGCCTGCTTATAGCCCTGACCAGTGCCCACGCGTACTGCAAGCAAGCAGGAGCCTGGCTGGTGAGTGTTCTCTGCTTTTCTGCCTCTGTAATTCTTCTGTGCTCTTATTGATCTAGGGGAGAAAAGGCGGCCCCACAAATAAACAATGATTGATCCTCACATTCACCTGAAGGCTCAGCACAGCAGCTCTAGTCTCATTTTGCGGCTTTTCAGTGCTGCAGCAAGAGAGGAAAAGAACGTGGTAGCTCTTTTCACACTAGACTGTTCTAGGTGGTGACAACCTACCGTAGGAGAAGGAGGAAGGTGGCACAGCCACTCCCACCCAGAGAGACAAGCACATGTCATTCATACAGTATTCTTGAACAGACTGCTGGCTGGAATAATCTCCAAGTAATTCTTCACTATTTAGTGCTTTGTAGAATTCAATGAAAGAAAAACCTCTGTTGTAGTCAGAAAGTTAACCCAAAAAACAACCAATCACCCACACAATCCAAGTGAATTTATCTACAAATCCAGACATCTCTGTATGAATACCCTTTGGTATCATTCGGTCAGCCTTATTCCTGACTGTAGCTCTCTACACAAACCTCCCTCTTGAACAAGGAAACATATGTGGCTCCATCTGTCTCACAGCCGGCTATGCCTTCTTGCACTATAACTGTGCAGTATCAAAAACAAAGAAATCACCATCAACTACCAGAGAGTGTTGCATTTTGGCTCACTTTTCTAATAAGATATCTGTAAATTTTCTGAGCTGCAACCAAATGACCGCTTCTCTTGTGGAGCAGAACACGACCCCATAAACCCCCTTATGTACGTCCTGCTCCTCTGCAAGCCCAACACTACAGGCTCTTATAATCAGAGCAACCAACCTGCTATCTACTGCCAAACCACTTCTCAACAGATGTTCTGATTCAGCATATACTTTACCTGTTAAACAACAGCCTCAATGGTGGCACTTCTGACTACTGGAGGCATCATTATTTGGGGCCTAAAAAACAAGGCTGGGAGCCAAAAGATCCCCTTTGCCCTGGAAAGAGATACACAGAACAAAACCGCATCTGAGGAGATGAAACCATGGTATTTCCCAAATCTATTGGATTACAAGGCAGTGGAGGAGAAAAGGATATTTATATGAAACAGCCTGGATAATAAAGATCAGTGGATAAATACTGTAGTTCCACCCCACAGGAGAAATTATCATTGTTGACAAAGCCATGTAGGAGATAGCAAAATGACGTTCAGTTTTGAGCCTCATGAACTAGAAGTGGCACATTGTTTTAGGTTAGCTCAGCTTTATTCAAATTTAAGTATTTCTTTCAAACATATGTTGACGGCGAGGCCAGCAGCGGCAGCGCTCAGCCGGCGGATAAGCGTTAGATCGAGGCGGACCGGGAGGTTCCCGGGGAAGAGCGGAGGGACCCGTCCAGAGCCGGCGCCCCTCGCGAGGCAGGCTGACGCGGCGTGGCCGTTACCAGGGGCAACCGCGGCAGATTTAAACGGCCCCGAGGAGCGCCGGCGAGCAGGGCGTGGCGCGGCAGAAGGGGCGTGGCGCGGCAGTTGCGCGGGTAGGGCGCAGCCCCTCTTCTTCCCAGTTTAAGGCGGCTACTCAAGCGGTGGGCGTCGGCCCAGGGGGAGACCCAGGTATGGTTGCCACTCGGACGAAAGCCGTTGCTAGGAAAAATGTGGTGACGCAGACAGAGCTCCCGTGTAAACATGCAGCTGTCCAGGTCTCTGGCTGCAGGGAGTGCCTGAGTCTATCACCAGTGCTGGAGGGCAGCAGGGGCACGTCCTGTGTGAGGTGTGACCAGGTGGATGATCTGCTCAGCCTGGTGGCAGAGCTGAAGGAGGAGGTGGAAAGGTTGAGGAGTATCAGGGAGTGTGAGAGGGAGATAGATTGGTGGACCCACACCCTAAAATCCCTGAGGCAGAGGCAGCAGATGGAGGCTCCGCAAGAAGCAGAGGACCCCCTGCCCTCTTGCCACCAGGCAGGAGGGGACGTAAGAGATGGAGGGGAATGGACACAGGTCCCTGCTCAGGGAGGCAGGCGAATCCCCTCCTGGTCTCCCTCACCTTCCCAGTTGCCCCTGCGCAACAGGTATGGGGCTCCAGAACTTGAGGACCAGGTCAATGAAGATCAGGGTGTAGGTGAAGGCCTATCTGGGGGGGTGCCTAGGCTCAGTCAGGCAGCCCCACGCATTCTCACAGCCTCTGAAAAAAGAAAAAGGAGGGTAATTGTCGTAGCCGATTCCCTTCTGACGGGGACAGATGGCCCAATATGCAGACCTGACCCATCCCACAGGGAAGTCTGCTGCCTCCCTGGGATCCAGGTAAAAGACATTACTAGGAGATTCCCTGGTCTGGTTCAGCCTTCTGATTATTACCCGCTATTAGTTGTGCAGGTTGGCAGTGATGAGATTGCAGGGAGAAATCCAAAGGCAATCAAAAGGGACTTCAGGGCACTGGGGCGATTAGTGGAAGGATCGGGAGCGCAGGTAGTGTTTTCCTCAATCCCTTCAGTGGCAGGGAAATATACTGAAAGGAACAGGAAAACACCTGGTTAATACGTGGCTCAGAGGCTGGTGCCATTGGTGGAATTTTGGGTTTTTTGATCATGGGGAGGTTTACATGGCACTGGGCTTGCTGGTGACAGATGCTGTCCAGCTGTCTCAAAGGGGGAAAAGGTTCCTCGCTCATGAGATGGCAGGGCTCATAGACAGGGCTTTAAACTATGTTTGAAGGGGGGAGGGGATAAACCTAGGTGTACCAGAGGTGAGCCTGGGGGTGGCATGCCAATGTTGGGGGTGGATTCGATAGCCCAACTCAAATGCATCTATGCCAATGCACGCAGCATGGGCAATAAACAGGAGGAGCTGGAAGCCATTGTGCAGCAGGATAGATATGACTTAGTTGTCATCACGGAAACATGGTGGGACGGCTCCCATGACTGCAGTGCTGCAGTGGATGGCTATAAGCTCTTCAGAAGGCATAGGCAAGGAAGGAGAGGTGGTGGGGTGGCTCTCTATGTTAGGGAATGTTTTGACTGTACAGAGCTACCTGACTGTGATGACAAGGTGGAGTGCTTATGGGTAAGGATGAGAGGGAAGGCCAACAAGGCAGGTATTGTGCTGGGAGTCTGTTATAGACCGCCTGACCACGTTGAAGAGACGGATGAATCATTCTACAAGCGGCTGGCAGTAGTCTCAGAATCGTGTGCCCTTGTTCTCGTGGGGGACTTCAACTTTCCAGACGTCTGCTGGAAGTACAACACGGCAGAGAGTAAGCAGTACAGGAGGTTCCTGGAGTGTGTGGAAGATAACTTCCTGACACAGCTGGTAGGTGAGCCAACCAGGGAAGGAGCCTTGCTAGATCTACTGTTTACAAACAGGGAAGGACTGGTGGGAGGTGTGGTGGTCGGAGGCCGTCTCGGGCTTAGCGACCGTGAAATGATAGAATTCTCAATTTTTGGTGAGGCAAGGAAGGTGGTCGGCAAAACCACCACTATGGACTTCTGGAGGGCAAATTTTGGCCTCTCCAGGACACTGGTTGAGAGAGTCCCTTGGGAGATGGTCCTGAAGGGCAAAGGGGTCCAGGAGGGATGGACATTCTTTAAGAAGGAAATCTTAATGGCTCAGGACCAGGCTATTCCCGTGCACCGCAAGATGAACAGCTGAGGAAGACGACCGACCTGGCTGAACAGGGAACTTTTGCTACGGCTCAAGAAAAAAAGGAGAGTTTATCATCTCTGGAAGAAAGGGCATGCAACTCAGGAGGAGTACAGGGATCTTGTTAGGTCATGCAGAGAGGAAATTAGAAAGGCAAAAGCTCAGCTAGAATTCAGTCTGGCCACTATTGTAAGAGACAACAGAAAATGTTTTTACAAATATGTTAACAATAAAAAGAAAGCCAAGGAGAATATCTATCCTTTAATGGATACAGAAGGGAACATTGCCATCATACATGAGGAAAAGGCTGAGGTACTTAATGCCGTCTTTGCCTCAGTGCCTTTCTGTATTGGGTTTGTGTGGCAAGGTTTTGGTAGTGGGGGGGTTTACAAGGGTGATTTCGGTGAGAAGCTGCTGGAAGCTTCCCCTATGTCTGACAGAACCAATACCAGCCAGCTCTAAGATGGACCTGCCACCTGCCAAGGCTGAGCCAATCAGCAATAGTGGTAGTGCCTCTGTGATAACATATTTAAGAAGGAAAAAAAAGTTGCAGGGCACACAGAAATGGCAGCCAGAGAGAGAGTGAGAACATGTAAGAGAAACAACCCTGCAGACACCAAGGTCAGTGAAGAAGGAGGGGGAGGAGGTGCTCCAGGTGCTAGAGCAGAGATTCCCCTGCAGCCTGTGGGGAAGACCATGGTGAGGCAGGCTGTCACCCTGCAGCCCATGGAGGTCCATGGTGGAGCAGATATCCACCTGCAGCCCGTGGAAAACCCCATGCTGGAGCAGGTGGGTGCCTGAAGGAGGCTGTGGCCCCATGGGAAGCCCATGCTGGAGCAGGCTTCTGGCAGGACCTGTGGATCTGTGGAGAGAGGAGCCCATGGAGCAGGTTTTCTGGCAGGACTTGTGACCCTGTAGGGGACCCACACTGGAGCAGTGTGCTCCTGAAGGACTGCATGCTGTGGAAAGGACCCACACTGGAGCAGTTCATGAAGAACTGCAGCCCATGGGAAGGACCCACGTTGGAGAAGTTTGTGGAGGACTGTCTCCCATGGGAGGGACCCCACACTGGAGCAGGGGAAGAGTGTGATGAGTCCTGCCCCTGAGGAGGATGAAGTGGCAGAAATAATGTGTGACGAACTGACTGTAAACCCCATTCCCCATCTCCCTGCACCACTGGGCAGGGGTAGGTAGAGAATCCAGGAGTGAAGTTGTGCCCAGGAAGAAGGGAGGGGTGGAGGGAAGGTGTTCTGAGATTTGGTTTTATTTCTTATTACCCTACTCTGGTTGATTGGTAATAAATTGAGTTAATTTTCCTCAAGCTGAGTCTGTTTTGCCCTTGATGGTAATTGGTGAGTGATCTCTCCTGTCCTTATCTCAACCCACAAGCCCTTTGTTATATTTCCTCTCCCCTGTCCAGCTGAGGAGGGGGAGTGATAGAACAGCTTCGGTGGGCACCTGGTGTCCAGCCAGGGTCAACCCAGTACACTTTTCCACCTCTAAAGAAAATAAAGTTCAAATACAGAGGCTCTTCTCACCCACTCTCTTAATTAAAAGTCTGTACCATTATTATAGTTGGGCTGTTCCTTCCTTTCTTTGCAACAACAGGTGGTTGTTAGTAACTAGAACTTGATTTATAGTAACTGTTAGTAAATTATAAAAAAATAATTCAAAATATCTCCTCTAATGGAAGACAGACATAAACCTCAAGTTACAGAGCATACCTCCCATCAGACTCCACTTCCTGTGAAAATGTGGCCAAATATCTCAGAACTTCAACCTTGTGCTCTAGTCTGCATAAAACAGTAACAGACAAGGAATCAAACTTCTACTGATCTATCCTCAGAACATGAAGGACAAGAAGAAATAAAGTCAGTACTGTACTACACAGCTGGATTTGGGAACATTTGTATTGTTTGGAGATACTTGAAGCACATGTATATTATATAATCACACACAGATGGTTTTGTGAATGTGTAATAGACTGCTGCTTCACTCACATGGCAAACTAGAATTAAGGTAACATTCAAATATAACTGGAAGAACATTGTGGGAAAGAATAAAGAGTATATTCTTAGGCAGAAATTCTTGTCTCTTGACAGATGGAAATTGAAAAGATTCTTTTTAAAAAGAAAGATGGAAACTTTCATAGTATGATTAAAAATAGGGGGTTTGAAATATAGGTCACCAATCATGCTGGGTTATTGTCCTAGGTTCAGCTGGGATAGAGTTAATTTTCACAGGAACCTGGGAGGGGGCACAACCGGGACGGGACATCTGACCTGAACTAGCCAAGGAGCTATTCCATACCATGTGCCATCATGCTCAGTATATAAATGGGGAGCGGGCTGGGACGGGGGGAGGGGTCTCTCGCTCGGCTTTCGGTGGGGGAAGTGGTGGAGCGTCGGGTTCCGGGTGGTGAGCAGTTGCACTGTGCATCACTCGTTTTGTATATTCTTTTATTAGTACCGTTGTTGTTGTTGTAACTTCTCTTTTTGTGTTGTCCCAGTAAATTGTCCTTATCTCAACCCTCGAGGTTCCGGTTTTTTTTTTCTTTTCTCCTTTCTGATTCTCCTCCCCATCCCACCGGAGGGGGGCGGGAGGAGTCAGCGAGCGGCTGCGTGGTCCTTTGTTACTGGCTGGGCTGAAACCACGACAGTTATACAGAATTTCTACTTCATTTATGGGGAGAAGTACATCCTGTTAGACATATGTTTTTATTATGAAATCAAGATAATCAACGAATTTTCCTCATCACTTTTTCATAGATAAAAATTAAATATAGTTCTTCCAACCACAGTTACTAAGAACCTAACTCCAAGTCCAGTCGAGACTTGAAAGACTAACTTGTTAAAACCATCTCCATTAGACCTCACTGCTATCACATCACAAAAACCACTGCTGTTTCCACAAGGCCAAATTCATGCAAGCTGCAGTTTCACCAAGGCTAAGGGACTCACAGCATGATATGAATGCAACTGCTTGAGGCTCATTGTGTCTGAACTTATAAAAAACGTGCAAAAGATTTTCCAGAGTATTTTCAAAGAAATAGGGGAGGATATGTAATTTGATTAGATTGTGTTTGATTAGAGAACAGGTAAAAAAAAAAAAAAGAAAGAAAAAGGTGAGTTTGTGCTTCACAGGAGAGGAAATAACAGCTCTGAGAAAGGAAGAGTTACTGGGGCTTTGTATCTGGGGCCGTGATGTATCCCCAGAACTTACATGAGCCTACGTCTGCTACATAAACTCCAGAACAAGTGAGGATTTCATCTGTTTGACCTGATGCCCTGTCCTAGAGCTACCATTAATTGCTTATCATAATCTTGTTGAGCTGTTCTCAAAGTTCAAGTAAATCAGTATTCCATAAAGTCTTGAATAAAACAGATCAACTTATAAATTTCATTTTTTGCACTGTTAAACATCTTTTAAACTGGCATTGCTTACACTGTAAGTAGGTTATCTCAATTTCTTAGAAGTGCCTTTTCTAGGCAAAGAATCACTCCCACAGGTTGTTTTGGGGGCAGAAAATCAACTACAATTTAATAATCTATCATCCTTTAAAAAAACCAAAACAAAGCAACACAACAAACTCTGTTGCCCCCCCCCGCTTCCTGGAAGTAAATGAAGAGACTGTCAGAAGAATCTGGAACATGACAAGCCCTTTCCATAGCCTGCAGAAAATAATGAAGACTTCACATGTTGAAAATAAAATCTGAAACAATATTTGCCTCATTAGGATAAACAACCTATCAACAATGCTCAACATCCTCCATTTGTAGCAGCAGCTAATGTAACAGTTTTCGTTTTAGTTATAGTTGCTACACTTCAAAACTGGGGCTCTGAGCTTTGTGTCATATGCTTAATATCCAGGGTACAACCCAGGAAAAAAAGACTATACTGTACAGCTATGAACCAAAACTTTAAATGTACTATCTCTTGAAAAAAGCAAAGCCTCCTTGCAATACTTCCTTAATTAGTTCATTACCAATAATGAAGCTTAGCTCCCTAATGTACACCTGAGTCAGCAAACTCCTTGCCCAGGTTTAGACAAGCTAGAGAAATAACATCTCCAGATGGAAATTAATTATTAAGCCACATTTATCAAGTGAGGGCAGCAAGGTGGCTGACTCGCTAGGCAACTGCTAGTGGCCCGAAAACACTTCTATAGCCTTCATGCATGTCTAAGATGGTTGGATTTGCTCAGTTGTCCAAATCACGCTGCTTACATTAAACCTTAAAGGCCAACACACCACAGAGACCAACATGTGCTGCTGTGATCCCTCCTATTCACTTATACCCAGCCTTTTCCAACAAATACAACAGTGAGATGTGGTTAGTAACCACAGTACTACTAAGTTCCTTGGTTTTGGTTACTCCAGCTGTGCAAAACCTATGCAGTCACACATTCACCTTTTCTAAATGAGTTGGTCTTCCTTCTGCCTTTTCATGAAAAACTGCAGAGGTTCTGCTTCATTCTATTCAGGAGTGAGTATATTTCTCAAATCTTTTAAACGTTTGACATCAGGAAGCTAATTTCTGATCCATTGGACATGGTTTATGCACCACTCTCAAAGTAAGGTAAGGACAGAAGCCCATGCTTTAGAGATGGGCTGAAGCAGAATTGCGTAATGGATTTGCATCTTTCAAAAGAAGGATGCCTTCACATGGTAACCTACCTGTCTTGTCACAGTTTGAGACTCATCTGAGCATAGGGTGCATACAGCACTTTAAATCTTCCACTGTAGACTCCAAGTGCTGTAGAAAACCACTCTCACTTCTTTTCAACCTGGATTTATTCATGACCTCTGGTAACTCTGCTAATATTGACCTTTAGCTTATGTAGTATTTTACTTTTCTGGTCCCTGTAGTTTATTCCCTTGACGTATTTATAGGCAGCAATCATATCTTGTCTTAGCCTTTATTTGCCCAGCCTAAACAAAACAAATCTCTTAAGTGTTTTCTGATATGATAAGCCATCCATTTTCCAGATAACCTGAATTGCTCTTCTGTACACCTGATTCAGTTTGAATACACCTGTCTTGAAAACTGACAGCCTAAGTCATGCAAAGTGTTCTCCACAGCTCTCACAAGGGCCAAGTACAATAGAATTAACTGCTTCCTTGTCTCTCCAGTAAGTACCTGGATGTTCCCAATTCTAAAATCCAATTTTCGACGCATAGGGCTTATACTTTCCCTAACAAGCACCTTCAGGTATTGATATGACCTATCCTGCCTTCAATCTTTGTTTGCAAATCATCCTGCCTTCTATTCTTTCTCAGTCTTACATATACCACTCTCCCAGTCCTCATTTTCATGCCATTGATATCCCCACCCCTTTTTTTTTTTTTGAAGATCAGCTGCTCCTCTCTTCTTTTTTCCCTACTTATTATCCTTTTCCCTGTCCTCTTCTGCTTTATCTTCTGGATAGTTCTAAAGAGATTCTGTAAGCTGCAAACTTCAGATAAACAAGCCACCGAGCAATAGACATACAAATATATGTGTCCTCAAGGAACAAAGGCTGCTCCATTCTCAAGAAAAAGAAGGCCTACACAAAGTATAGAGGAAGCTGTTTACCACAGTATCCCTGCTGGCTTTCTTGGTCAAAAGGTTATTTCTAAACCCATCAGTGATCTATTCAATGGCTTCAGTTAAACATCTGACTTGTCTCATTCTGCAAGTACTGACTTGTGAAATGGACTTAAAAATATATTCATATACAGATTGATAGAAGAGTATTAATAAAATCAGAGCACTTCTTTAATTTCTCAGAGTTAGGTGGTCAGCTTTAGCTAGGATGGAGTAGAGGTCCTCCAACTTTACACCATTACACCAATTCACTCCTTCCATTTCAAAAGAGCAGTACAAACACACTCCTTTTATTCACTTTCAGAATCAGTACACTTTATGAGCTAAAAAACATTCCTTGTAAAGTCTTGCTATGATTCCAGATCCACAACTTAAAATATGCCGAATTCCTGGCAACAAAAAACCTAATCTCATCATTTATGTTGATAGTATTTATCACTCAAGTCTGAGTCGCACAAGTCAGAAAATGAGTTATTTATGGTACAATCTTAAGATTTGGGGGTTTATATGTCTAAAGTTCCCTTCATTGAAAAGCTCTCTGAACATATTAGCAGAGAGAAAAAGAACATTGTATGTGAAAGCATAACCATCATTTTCCCCCATTTTGAGCAGTTTATGGAAACAAACTTGATAAACCATCAGGAAAATGGTATCTAAATGAAAAAAAACCAAACAACAAACTCTCTTGATCTCATATACCATCTACTAAAGAAACCCATCCAGTTTCTTCCCAGAGGCTTACTTTACATCTAAATTTAACCCTTCTGCTAGGTCTTCATTAGCAGTAATGAAGCAGTTCAATTTCTCAGCATCATTAATAAACAGTAGGTCAAGTCTCATTTCTCAGCCAGACACATAGGGAAATTGATGCTGGCTGTTTAATGAGCTGTCCTTCATCCATTCACAAATCTTGAATCAAATTACTTTTAAAAATGCACTTAATGGAACAGAGAAAAAGAGTATGAAAACAGGAAGCCCTAGTCACCCACTACTCCTTTTCCAAAGCACAAAAGTTGTAATTTAAAGTCTCATTTCTGACTTCCTAGTGAGAGCAGCTCACTATTTTCCCCCTTGGAGTAACACCCCACTCACACTTCCTTGCTACCAAGTCCTCAGGCTTTATCTCACTTAGCATACTTGTGTGTACCTCATCTGAGCTGCAGCTCACCCTGCAGTACCAGCTACCTTTAGCCATTCCCACTTTGTTTATCCTACCAATTTCCTCATTAGGTTCTTAAGTAACTTCTGCTGTTTAGTGTTTTTACCACACAGAACTATCTGCGCTCTCTGACACCTTACTTGCTAAACTGTCACCTGCACCTCCCTCTTCTCTTTAATCTAGGACTCTTGCACTCTAAGGCTCCAAGTTTACACTTAGCTTAGTTTAGACCCTTCCTCCACAAAGGAACTACTCAGTATTTAAGTTCTGATACAAAACTGATAAATCCTCTGTAGAAGTTGATGAAAACATGCCTACTGCTCAAAAAAACCTCAACGGAAAACTCTTGAACACAATTCTTGTCTTTCATCTTCTTATAATTAATCTAGCTTGTAATCCTTACCTTGTTCTTTGCAATTCTTCACTTCACAACTGACCACTATCCACTGTAAATGAATTGATACTGAAGCAGAAAGGTAGTTGTTAAACATGCAGGTGATAAACATGAAGGGACCTCATCAGCTCAAGGGCCCACTAACTTGCACAAAGACTGTGCAAGAAGACAAGTTCTCTGTTATTTTCACCAACAAGGCAGTGAAAACAGACTTGAACATATATGAACCTTCAAGCCCATCTTAGTTCCCACTGATACCTACTCTCACCTTCCAAGATGCAGGCATTTTGCTTTGCCTAGCTGATCTAAAGAGTAGTTGGAGGAGGCAAGTAGCTAAGAATAGTGCTGGGGAATACCTTTTGGACATGCCTGCTCTGTGCTATGTATGCTATAATGAAAGGAAGGAGAATAACTCTGGGCCCAGAAATGCTATACATGACTGACTGAAATGAAAATCTATTGTATTCAGATGAAGAACAAATACATCAGAAATAACATTCCTAATAATATTACTGCTGAAAGCAGTGGAAATTGCAGGCATAGCCTCCTTCTGTAATGACATCCATGAGAGGGGAACATTACAAAAGTTCAAATGCGAGGATTCCCTAATGGGATAGCTTCCCAGTACTTAATCCCCTGGAAACCCCAAACACAACCATCTGTGATAACACTTTAGGCATAGACACTTTGTAACTCTGTACTGACTCTGGCCCTGCAACAGGGTACCTATGGGTTTAAGCCCTGGAAAACCCTGCCTTTCAGCAGGCATATTCCTTCTCCACTCCCACATCATTCCCTGTGCAGTACATGATACACTCAGTCTTATTCCTTCTGAAAGAGACAAAGGAGAACCTCTCACATCCTCAGGATAGCTCACACCAAGTGCAAGTACACAAAGTATTATTTTGTGAAACTTAAAGAAAATATGGTGTATTCTACCAAATGAAAAGTGCTCTGAAAATGTCTCAAATCATATGGGTTGAGTTCTTAGAAATAAAAAATACTTTAAAAGGAGAAAATGAAGTTAGTGGCCACAATTCTGTGAATAGTCTACATTCATTCATTCTTCTATATGCTCTTGAAGTATTAGGAAGACTAAAGGAAGTGAATAAAAACTTAAATTCACAGGCTTGAATTCTGAGTATTTGTAATTTTTAATTCTACACATCTTATAATTCCTGAATACATGCATTTAGACGGAATACCTTAAGAAATCTACTCTAGCTTTTCATCATGATTGGAGAGAAACAGAGCATGGTGGATGGAATGGTCATTTGAAGAAGGCATAAAAGAGATTAGGGAACAGTAGTTCCTAGGAAGAGGAAAAGTAGCATACCACAACTGTGAGTCTTACTGTGTTTTGAGCAACTTCCATAGATTGCCTTGGTCAAGGGAAGTTGGTTTCTTCCATCTCACTACTCAGCATCTCAGGGCTGGCAAGTTGATAACATAAGTTGTGCCTCGCGAGGCCCGGAAAGCATGGCTGACCTCTGCCTCCAGCTCTCAGGAGCACCAGAGGCCACAGACAGCATGCTTTATTCATATGTTATTGCCTGAGCCAGGGCCTTAGGTGAGCTCTGTGTCACTGTCTTCTGTTCCCCAACCTCAGTTCTCCATTCATCAACATGAAAGGGGTTTTGGGTTTGGTTTTTTATTTTGTTTTGGTTTTGTTTGGTTTTTTTCATTCACACCAACTTGAGGAATTTGTCAGACTGAAGGATCCTTCCTACTTTTCAAGTCCCCCAGGGATACAGATTTCCCTTTCTCCACATGACCATGTAATACATACATCCATTACAGCACGATATAAATAAATAATTTTATCTCACAGCAGGAAAATGTTGTAGAAGGAGAAGGAAGTGCATTAAAATGGTTCAGAATCAAAACTCCCAACTGAATAAACCTTGTTTTCACATTTCTTGAAGGAAGAAAATATATTTCTGTGAGCTTGGTTAGGAAAGGGAATAATGTATCGCTTAGATAAACAGAGCGTCTAAGAATGTTAAATATTTTAAAATAAGTTGCTTAGTACAAATACTATTTCACAGGGGAATTGTTTTCTATTGGTTTACGAGGGCTAACCTTGGCACTGGCAAAAGATAGCAAGTGCTTGTTTAAAGTACACTAAAGGGTAAACAGAGCCATGACTACACTAAATCTATGTTTCAAATGTGGAGTTATGATCTCATTTCCTGTGTATTTTAAACTTGTGTAATGTTGTCATATAAATATTAGAAAAACAGAGGGTCATTACAATCATAATAATAAGAGGAAGAATGCAACACAGTAGTCCCGAATAGAAAGACAAATGCAATTTTTAGAAACCTAATTGAAAAATAGCAGCAGAAATTCTGCTGCATGGAAAAAATATATTAACCCACCTTAAGCTACCATAAAAGAACAGGAAAAAATAGCTATATCATGAAAGGTAGAAAAGTTTCTGTATTGCTCTTTTTTACACAGAAAGCCATTGATGAAATTTAAGAGAGGGTGTTTTCTGTTCAAAGACTACAAGAGGAAAAGTGCAGCACATGCTATGTGGATGGTATCCTGAGAAAAATTCAGAGCTAGAAAACATAGAAACAAGGGCTTAATTTTTTGTCATGCATTTTTCTCCTTATTGCAACTTTGTTGAGTCCTATTACACGCCTTAGTTACACCAAGCAGGTAGGAAAACTAAGTCCAAAACCCAACAGAACGTTTGGTTTTTTATTTTATGATTTCTGAAGAAACAAGAGGTAAAAATGACAGAGGATTCAGTAGAAGACTTATGCAGGTCTTGCAATAAAATTATGGAAAAAATAAGAATCTTACAAAGACTCAGATGAATAAGATCTTTTGAAAATGGGACCTCATGCAATTTGGATGCTTTTATTTATGTTCTGGGCTGTCAAGTGTGATCCCACATGGCATTTCCTCTCCACACTTACCTCCCCCTGATGGATGAAAGGGGAAATTCTCTCTAAGAATCCATATCCATCAAACATTATGGGATATGCAGTCCAGCCAAGCATAGAGAATAGAAGAAAAAGTATTCTTAAAGACAGTTCTCAAGAAATGCTGCAAATCATTTTGAATCAGAGTGCTTCAGACTCCTAATAAAAATTGAAAATATTTCAGTTCAGGCCTTTTAAATGTTTCAATGGAATATCTAAAGTTTCTATAAAAAGATAATTTTTTTAAAAAATTACAAATCTTCTAATAATGTAAATACAATATTTCAATAGCGCTACTTATTCTTACTATTCAATAAGCATTCATAAAAATCATCACATGACATTTTTCCATTTGTCACAGTGCAAGCCATAAGTGTCAGATCAAGTTAGTAGCTCCCTGATTAGGAGGTCCCCTACACAGAGACAGAATAAAGCAGAGTCTTTGTCTGGTATTTAATATTCTTTTGAGTTTACTGGGACATGTGCTCACTGGATGGCATCACATGGCCTGCAGAAAACCCATCTTCTGTTCCCTCTTAAGCTCCTGAGGGAACTGGAAAAAATTTGGACTCATGACCTCAAACGAAGTATTTGGCCTATGACCCTTTATCTTTCATGCAGCATTTAATAAAATCACTGGTAGAGTTTTCCAGTGCGCTCAGAATAATTTATCTGTTTTAATTAACCTGACTATATTTACTCTTTCCCGTGTGACACCTTGTGCCAAGCTGCACATGATCCTTTCTCACTTTTTGAATGTTAAGTTTAACATGTCTCATGTACGTATACTACAGACTTCTGAAAGTCTTGCCTGGCTTTCTATTTTGGAACAATTCTCACTCATTTGTTCACTAGTTTCAACCACATGCTGTGTGGAGTAGCAATGCAGAACACCCTGCAAAATCATTGTCCTACTTTTATTTGTCTCAGTTCAATGTAACCACTTTTTCCCCCAGCACCTCCACATCTCGCATTTCTCCAAGCCTTCTCCCACCCAACCTCCTCCTCAACTCCCACCACTCTTGCAAAATTTCATATTACGTTTCTAGCTTACTTGTGTCTTCCACATCAGCTCGTCTTCTTATAGGAGGCTTTCTTGTTTTAAGAAATGACTGCTTCAAAATGCATGCTTGTTTTATTAATACAGAGAATAAAAACTGTTGTGCTATTATGAAATAGCTCCTTATATTTTGGAATAATTTTGTATTTATTACGTGGACATTCATGACAATTTAACTAGTCACTTATTTGCTTTTAGGTGCTTGGACTTTCAAAACGTTGACTTGGACAAGGTTTATACATGTGATGTTAAGAATTTTCTTGCGTCACAGTATTTATTTTCCCTTACCCATCTATTTTTTAAGAAACACAAGACAAAAGTCATCCAGTGAGTCATGACACTCACATCAGAAACACTCCCAAAGAGTTGATGTTTGGGTGCCTCTTTGAGTACATGCATGGCTTCAGTGGCTGAGTGTGAGAAATACACTCACGCTGAATTTCATGAATTTTACAAGTTCGTTATAGAACAAAGGCAAACAGTGCTGGGTGCATGGTCAAAACCAGAAGCGCACTGGTTATACCCAAACTGGCCTTTTTATACACTGTGTTTGTGGCGTTTCCAAGGGGTTATTTTAATATTTCAGGTATCTATTAACATAACTCCACCCCAGACCACCCCCACTTGCGTGTGTCTCTTGTGGTTCGGAGGGGCCTTTGGGGATCTGCAAGGGATGAAGTCAGTAGTCTTCCTCTGGCTGCACTTTTCACCCTGTCGTTTTCCTCCAGTTGCACTTTTCAATATTTTCACATTAAACTTCTGTTTTTCCTTTGTTCTTCTCGTATCTTTCATGTCAAATAATCTTTGACCCCAAAAATGCTGTTCTCATGCTAACAAATCACTCCTTAACTTCTTGTGTTCTCAGTTTCACTCGTCCTTGAGTCTGTATGTCTGTTTTTCTGTGTTTTCACAAATCTATCTACACATCCTTTAATTACTTGAGTTACAGGATGTCTTATGTCATCAGAAGAAACTATATATTCTGCTTGTGCCCATTTATTGCCTACAAACTATAAAATACAATTGATGTCTGGAATACATCAACTACATATTTCCCACGTTAAGGCCTAATTTAGTGGCAGTGAGGCAAACATCCTTTCGGTATGTAGCTTATGCAGTAGTTAGGCAAATTTCAATGTTCTCGTTTTGCGAAAGCCAATATACATTTCACACTGAGGATATGACCTATAATGCAAAAACTAAGGCCACTGCACGCCTTGCTGACACCACTGCTTTCGGGCGCTGAAGGCCCAGGGATCGTTTTTCACGTCCCTCTTCCCCTGTTTTCCGCAGCTGCTGCACGTGACCTTCCCTCAGGGCCACCCGCGCCTCAGGAGGGGAGCCCGCGGCTGTGGGCCCCAGCGAGCTCCGCACACAGCCCGCCGGAAGGCAGGGCAAAAGGAGCGGAGACCCCCAAGAGAGGCGTTTACAGCAGGGACCCCCGAGGGCCTGGCCCCTTACAGCCACCCCACGCGCGCACAGCTGCCGCCTCGAGACAGCCGCTCACGGCCTCCTCGCTCAGCTTATGAGGCGGAGCGAGGCGGTGACGTCGCACCCCTCCAGCCAATGGCGGACTCTGCTTACCTCGGGGGGGGGGCTCGTTGCCTATTCATGAGGAAGGCCCCCACGCCCGGCGGTTGCCGCAGCGGCTCCGAGCGGGAGGCGGAGCGAGGCCGCTGGCCTGCCCTCCCCCCTCCCCCCGCAGGAAGCCTCGCGGCCGCGGTGCGTATTTATGCTGAGCCCTGCAAAGAGCGGCTCGGTCGAGCGCGGGGCGGAAGCGCCCGGCAGCCCTCCTTCCCGCCCGGGCGCAGGCGACGAGAATGAGCCAGAGAGACACCCTGGTGCATCTCTTCGCCGGCGGGTAGGTGAAGCCGCCGTCCGGCGGGGGAGCGGGCGCGGTACCGATCCTGGCCCTTCCGCGCGGGCTGTCAGGTGGGGGCGGCCGCCCCCCCCCCTTCCTCTCCCACCGGCTCTGCTGCCCCAGCAGAGCGGGACGTGTGGTGGGCGCCGCCCTGCGCCCCATCCCCCGGAAATAGCTTCTGCGGGGTTTTCCCGGACCTCCTCCCAGTGGCTGTGGGGCTCTTGCCCCGCTGCTGAGCCCGCCGGCCCCGGCCTGGCGTAGGAGGTGGGCGGGCGCGCTGGTGCGGCGGCCGGGGGCTCGGCCGCGGCCTGGAGCGGCTGCCCGGTGGCGTCGTGGGGGCTCCGTGGGAGGGCTGCGCAGGCGCCCCCGGAGCGCTGCGGGATGCTGCCGCCCCTCCTCTGTGCCTGGGGGGGGGGGTCCCCGCCGTGGGGAGGGGGCCGCTGAGGCGGGGGGCGGTAGGCCGCGCCGAGGCGCTCCCGGCGCGCCGCTTCCCGCCCGGCGCCCTGAGGCCCTTCCCGGGCCTGCCCCGGGCCGGTTGCGCGCGTTTGGGCCTAGGTCTGTGCGGGGCTCTGGCCGCCCGGGCAGGCGGCCCTGGCCCTCGCTGGGAGCCTGAGCGCGCTGCCGGCGTGCGGTGCCTGCCAGGCCCGGCCCCGGGTGTTGCGTTTTGTCACGGGGCACGTGCGGGTGGTAGGTGGGCCCTTGGGGGAAGCGGGGTTGAAGGTTTCCCTTAAAAATAACTCCTTCCCTCTGATCGCCATTCCAGGAGTTTGTCCGTTATCTGGCGTTTCCGCGGAGAAACACACTGAGCCCCCTCTGCGTGGGCTCCCCCACCGCACTGGAGAGGCTGCCCAAACATGCCGCCGTGCGTGTTGCTTGAATGCATTTCAACGCTCTGGTGTGTACTGCTTTTAGGTGTGGGGCTTGACATGGTCATGCAGCTTTCCGCCCACGAAGAAGAAATTGGAGGGACGAATATAGCTAGACATGAAGATGTGGCACATGTAGCCTTGGTTAGGTTTGAGGTAACTCTTGTACCTTTGCAGGTGTTAGTCTCTCTTCATCTTTTTAAGCTTTGTAATGCTCAGGATGTATGCGGTTACACAGCCTGTGGCCCCTCCAGGTGTAGAGTGGGAGGAGCACCTAGCTTAAAAGAGAAAGTTGGAGATCCTGTTTGGCTTAACTATAAAAGTGTGTTTGGGTGGTGAGCATGGCTGTGCTGAAGTGGGAGAAGTGGCAGACTGAGAACATGCTTTGCATCCCATGAGAGAGCTTGAAGCTTAGATTTCCGTTTGTGTTCCTTCTTGACAAAATGAACTCACTGCCTCTGGACTGGGGTGTTAAGGTGGAAGAATAATACAGTGTTTCCTTTGAGCAGGTCTGGGTGAGTTTGCAGTGTTACACACCTGACTTAGAGTTTATGTGGGTGCTTCTTCACCCCCCGAATTTTTGGCACTCTATTTAAGAGGAGAGTGATTGTGCAGCTGGAGGCCCAAGATGTAGTAGTGTGTAGTCTTCCTTCAGACTTCACATCCTTGTAAACGTTCAGAAAAGCAGTAGAAGGAGTGCTGCCTTATTGTAGTGCTTTTACTTGATAGCTCTGCATAGGGGAGATTACTGTGCAGAATCGTGTAATGGTAGAGAAGGTTTATAAACTTGTAACTTAAGACTGGATGAAGATTGCTCAGCTCAACTTGTTCATTCCTATTTTTTGCAGAGGAGTCCGGTCTACAGTTAGCTGCTGGCCAGTTGGGTCAAGGGTTATACTGTGAGGAAAAGGCTGAATGACGTTCCCTCATGTGCCAGCCACACGTTTCCTGTAACCTTAGTTCAGCAAAGCTATTGGTGTGTATTTGTCACATTTAGCAGTAGAAAAGTTAGTTAGGGTCATCTCATGACTTCTTTGTGAGCATGGTGAACTACAGATCACCTGAGTGATCTTCAATCTTCAGTGAAACTTTAAGAAGAAGGAAGGAAGCTTTTTCCTGTAGTTTTCACTAGAGACTATATGGAAATAACAGGACTGTCTCAATCTGCTGGCCTTTTTTTGTAATGTCTAAGTTCAGTCTTCAATTTCTGCTTTCTGTAATGAAATTGTAACTGATGACATTGCTGTTTTAGTAGTGTAGGTGGGGCCATCCTGGGGTTTTTCTGTAGCTGCCTAGGTTGTTTCATGACCAATTCAACAACTGTCTGCAATGCTTCTGGGCCATTACAGGTTTATGTTGGAAGTTAGTTTTATATTTATAATAATTTTTTCCCCTCATTCCTTTTTTCCTATCTCTGCATCCTTATCCCTTTCCAACAGGTTTGATAGACTCTTAGCAGTGCTGGCCACTGGGGCAGTGATGGTGAGGGAATTACTCAGCAGTTACTACTTGCTTTGTTTTTTCTAAAGTAATTCTTAGTCAAGTAGTTCCATTTTTAAGAATCCCATCTGTGTTTAATAACTGCATGTTAATTGTAAATACAACCAATATTTTGTCACATAAATACTAAGTCTAAAAAGAAACAATTTAGTACTCATTTTGGAATAGCTTTAATGTAGTTTCTTGCACCATCATTGAATTCAAGTGGTGCATTTTTTCTAGAAAAGAAAGCTCACTGAATGATTTTGCTGGATTAGTTCATGCATTAGCCAATACAACAGCAAAGTACTACTTCATTTACATGAAACTCCTCCCTGCACATACTACTTGGACCTCCTTGACTTTTTTTAAATAGGATATTCTCTGAAGTTCTATATGTAAAAATAACAGCAGTTGCATTTAGAAGCAGAAAATGCATAGCATGAGAAGAGCATCACACTTACAGGAAATGAGGTAGAAAAAGGAAGAATTCCTTTTTAATAAAAAAAAAGTTACTAACTTAAGAACACATTCCTTAAAGTAAAGTAGTTTTAACTGATAGAATTTGTAAGCAATTGGTTCTATGCAGTAACTTTGCTGTCCTAAGCGTAGTTTTCTAGGCTGTATTCAAAACTGCCACTGTGCACTCTATACTGAAGAGTAAGTGCAGAGAGCATACCTGAATGGATTGGTAGTGTACCTGGAGTTTAGTTTCATGCTGTGACACATTTGAAATCACTTACTTAGCTCATATTTTGTCATGATACCCCTATTTGTCAGGTTCTCTTTCCACAAACCATAGTTACCACAGCTCCATTTGCTAGTAGTATCTTGTCCTGGTGGGAGCAGGATCTAGCTGGACACCTGTAGTGTTGGATCATGATACAAAATTGTGTTTCAGGTGAAACTCTTGGGGTTTTTTCGTTTTGTTTTTTTTTCTTCTGAGCTACTTGGTTGCATTGCTCAGAACTCTTCTGTTTCAGGAATCAAACTGTAGATTTTTTTGCATATCTTCTGTTTTTCCATCTCCTACTCAAATAGCAGCTGTTGTCACTGTAGACAGCATGTTGGTAGTATAAACTCGGGTGCTTTTATTCCAAACCAAGAAGAAATCAATTGAACATTCTGCATCCTTAAATTACAAAGTCTTGTGATTGAAATGTAGGCTTTAGATGAACATTTTAGTTCAAGTATGTAAATTACACACTTACATGCTTTTCTAGTTATTAGACTACTTAAAACAACAAAAAAAGTAATAAAAAGACCTTAATGTTTTGCTTTATAGGGAAGATTAATATGTTGTGGATGTACCTGCTTGCAATCATAATTGGTACATTGAAAGAAAATTCAGGTGTTGGCTACAAAAATAATTTCCAGGTTTTCATGATTTATTCTTCATTTCTAGAAAGCTTATGACAGTAATTCTGTACCATACAAACTTCCATTAGGGCATGGGAACTTGCCTGGGCTTTGGTCCCTCAGCAGAAGAGGGACTGTTTTGGGTTAGGAGATGGACAGCTGCTTTTCTGAGTTCATGGTTGGATGGTCTCAGGTTTACTTCTTAATTCTTTCTTTACTCTTGGAGTTTCTTGCAGAAAGTTGGCTGTTCTCTAATATGTGAGGGAGTCCAGGGGAGAGTCTCTTGTTTGTTTGTCCTGATTATAGAACTGTCTCAAACTGATCTGTAAGGTACATCACTCTGTCTGACAGAGGTTCTTAGCAAATCCCTGCAGTGGCTGAAATAGTTCAGATTCAGAAAATATATGTAAGATAAATGTTTGAATTCTTCAGAAAGATCAGATGCTGTTGAAACGTGTGAAGTAAAGGTGAAAGACCCTTGGATTTTTTTGATTTAAGAAGATATTAATGAATAATGTAGCAGGTAGTTGGGTGACAGGGACTTTTTTTTACTGCTTTTCAGAAAATAGCCACTTGAGCCATAACTAAGCTGCCAAGCTCTTGGACTCCCCTCTACCCTAAAATACATTCCTGCCATAACCCTGGATGTCTTTCAGAATGAGTTCTTCCTGTTGTAAGGCATAGAAGAAGGTTAGTAGTTTCCTTTCCAAACTTCAGGTTATTTTTGTGTTCAGATACTCTTCTATGCCGAATAAGACAGTGTTTAAAGCACTGAGTAGCTTGGGTTTTGCTCCATGAGGTTACCAAATTGCATGAAAACTGCTGTCAGTACTTGAGAAACTGTGAAGCTGGTGTTTCTCATATTTCCTTCTAGATGACTGATGTTTTCAGCTGTTTTTACTTAATACATATGTTGTAAATATTTATTTACCCTGGTTCTTAATAGAAGCTACATGGTACATGTTGATGATTGTTTTGGACAATGGGACCCAGTGATGCTTGTTCCCCTTGTGGTGTTTTTCATGTTTTCACTTGTAAATTTCTGTATGTCAGCACATCATGGGAATTTTATTTTTATGCTGTTAATTAGAAATAGCAAGTTCGATTAGTATTTTTAGTTTAAGGATGTTAGCTTTGTTTATGCTTCCTAAGTTTTGGCAACAAACCCATAATTGGTGAATAAGGGCGTTAAGGGGTTTCTGGTGGCCAGTACTTGTAGTCATCACATTAATGCTAAAGATGGAAAGGTGTATAATGTACAAGTTTAGCAGTGTAATAACAGGAGAACCCTGAAAATTCAGGATTAATGAGACACATTCTTGCTATTTCTGAAAGTTGTACTTGCTAAAGCCCTTAAATGCCCTCAGAAGAGGGATATGGTAAACTTCATATCCAAACTTGCAACTTCATCTGTTGATATGGAAGTTACTCATGTGTTAGAAGACAGCTTCATGAAATTTTTGATACATTTGGCACCTGAATTTGCAGTAAATGGTGAAGAGACTAGAAGGAGTTCTGTTTGGGTTGGGTTTTGTTTCTTTTGACAGAATTTTGAGCTCAATTTTCTTGCTGTTTCTCTTGGCAGCCAGTATTTGCATGGAACTTTCATTTTCATACAGGAAAGAGAAACAGCTGGTAAAATACATGAATGAATGAATGTAGACCCAAGATAACAGGGTCAAGGGTTATCTTTGAGTCTTTGAGGCTGTGGTTACAAATACTGTGAAAGGTGAATCTGAGGCTAGCGCTATACGGCCTCATCTTTTATTTTTATAAATTACATAATTATCTGAAGGAATAAAAAAAATTCTTCCACTGACAGTTTCAATTCTAGGTCAGCTGATGCCAGTTTTGGGAATATTAATGTGCTTTGGTGCATTTATAGACAGTCCAGTGGCTGAAGTTGAGACTCTAACCCATGCTGGAGCTGTCTTTGCTTTTACTCGCAGGGATGTAAGGTAACAGTAGAAGATAGTCAACTACTCTGGACAAAGGCAGTGATTCCTTAGCAGATACCCTCAACTTGCAATAACAGAAGAAGGTTTTCTTGTGCAACCATCTCTGGAAATAGACCCTGGGATTTGAATGCCAAACAGGATTAGGTTTTTGAAGCATATGCATATTTCTTTCCTTGCAGTGTCTCACAAATAATATGAGTTTATCTGGGGAAAATAGTTGTCAATAGTGTGTCTGTGTTGCTAGCAGAGTTTAAAGGCCAAATAGTTCCAGGTTTGTTTCTATTTATCTGGTAAGGTGATGGATTTCTAAATGCACATTAGGGATCAAATTAAATGTTTGTTGTTTTTTTTTTTCATGGGTGCTCTCTGGAATAAGCTGCAGTTTAGGAGAGCATTGCCATCTTCCTGCATTCTTCTGTCCGAGAGATGTCAAGTAGACAACTGTTCTTAGTTTTGCTGCTGCTGTTTTAAGTTTGCCACAATCCTGCAAGTTAGACGATAACTACTTGTCTCTGTATCTGTTTCACTGAGTGCAATGTTTCTTGTGCCTTCTTGTACAGTTTAAGCTACAGATTTGATTCTCTAACTTGACTGTGTTAATAGTAGTGGGATTTTAATCTTTCTTTTTTACCTGTGTATTTATTTTTGTGGATTTACCTACTGATCTTTGCTCTTCTGCCCTTCAGATTACTTGGGACCTACAGGTGGATTCTCATGCCCTTGTATGATCAGGTGTTTCTGATGAAAGTCAGCTTTGCAAGTTTTTCTTATACTTACTTGGCAAAGCTGAAAAACGCTTGTAGGAAACATTGATTAGAGGCAAATGTCAGATTTAGGATAGGTAAGATGAGCAAGTGGTCTTCTGAACAGCATTCATTAGAAACTGCTTTAAATGTTCAGACAGAGGAGTGTCTCGGGTTTTGCCCTTCCAATTTATACTCTGTCAGCAGAAGTGTATTTGCTTACCTACTTGTTCTCACAAGTCACAGTTGTTGGAGCCTAGTATATGACTGGAGATGCTGAAGCCCAGTGTAGTTTTATGTAGTAGAAATTTCTTAAGTAGTTTACAAAATCCCATCTATGTTACTGAGGAGAAGAAATCTAATGATTTTCTAACTCTTAAAAAATATTTTTTGAAACTGTGCTACTGCCTAATTTGTCTTAAACCACAAACTAAAAAAAACTCCCCTTAATTTGAGCTGGTGAGGAGGGTAGCAGGAAGGCTGGCAGCAGTCTAGAACACTTTTGCTAAGCTGGAGCTGGTGACTGGCTGTTAATGGCCTGCCAGGACTTGGAGCACAAAGAAGTAGCTGTTTCTTTCACAGTATTTCTAGTGTGTTAAATAAACAAGGCCGGAAATATTTCTAAGTAAAATACACTGTCATTGATGCTGGTAACAGAAGAGCTGGCATGCTGCTTAGAAGTTGTTTATTTGTACAGGGTGCATAGTTATTGAATTCATTTAGTGGTTCAGTTCAAACTCAGTGGATCTTGTGACTACTGAGCAAGGTCTGTTTCCTCAACATTTGGGGACTTTTTCTTCCACTCTTTAATTCCAGATGCTTTCTTTATTATATGGAGCTTTTTGAGGGCTGGGAGAGTGAGGTATTACATTTTGACAGAAGAATCTGAAGTTGGGGATTTTGCGAAGACTTGTTTGTAAGCAATACAGAACCACATAGCACTATAAAACTCTTCTGCTTTCCTCATTTATAAGTAGCAATTTGAGATCTTGAAGATAGGGGACAGAGGAGAATTTTAATCCAAACTATCAATAGTTAGTGGCAAACATTCAAAATATTCACAGGTTCAGTTGAGACATCTTAAACTGTTTAAAGAAGAAGAAAAAAAACCAACAAAAAACCCAAAACAACCACCCAACAACACAACAGTAAGAAACTGCCAAGAGAGCTGATTAGTTGAAATTACTTGAATGACAGAATGTGGTGCAGGTAAAGGATGCACAGTTCTTAAAGGGAGGCAGGTGATCTGCTGCTTCCTTATGATGCATGTAAAAATAGCGCTGGCTGCTGTTACATCAGCTGGTTATCACTGAACAACGCTTGATGTAGGCAGAGTTAAAAAGAACGAGCATTGAGTAGCTGTGTGTCTGCCCTCTTCCCTAGTAGTCTAGTAATCCATTGCTGAATGAAGAATTTCTAACCCATCCACAGTGAATGTCTGACAGCAGTGCTGTTGCAGTCAGGCATCCCTTGTGGTGATTTGGGTGTGGTGCAGGGGAGCATGCAGGATACAACCTCCAGGTCAGCGTTAATCTTCAACTTTGGAAAATTTTTCCAGTGTGACGTAGCTGTGGAGCCAGTAGCATTAAAGGTTCCAAATTCCAAGCCCTGTTGAAGAATGCTGCCCAGGTTTTTTCCTCCTCCTTTCTTCCCCCTTCCATAGTATTTATCTCATTAATATAAACCATACCACGTGCTTTCTCTTGCTATTACTGTTGCTTGAAAACAAGTCCTCATGTGACCTGTCCAAAATCAAATGCAGAAAGATCTTAAAGGGAGTAGGCTTGAGGAGATCAGAAACAGAGGGCTTGCAAGAAAGGAAGTAAACTCTAAAGCTGAATTGCTATATTGCCTGCACAGTCGCATTACCATACAGCAGTATCTGCTATTGAACTGCAGGAAGCACAGTAACTTGCTGTCTGTCTTGAAGATGCTCAAGCTCTAAAGCTCCATGTCAAGTTGGTTTTCAGGGCTGGCCTACCTGTGGTTCTCATGCATTCATGTCATGAACCTTAACATGTTACAGACTCCTACTGCTTCCAATGCTGGCTGAAAGAAATATTAGTGCATCTAGTCTGTCTCTTCATGCAACTCTTATTTTTAAAAGTCTATTTATGGCTTACCATTAGAAGAGTAAACATGCTACTCTAAAAGTGATATCAGTCTGTTACTGCATGTGTGCAGTGCACACCGGAAGACTGTCTTCTGTGAGAACACTTTTTTCCAGACTGACAAAGAGACTTGATTTCTTTCCTCAGTTAAAACTTGGCAGAGAGTAGACTTCAGTCTAATGTTGGAGTTAGGGGTGGGACAAGATGCCATTAGGCTTAGTAATAGGATACCTCTAGGTCACTAGGTTTAAATGGAACATTAAGTGAACATCATCAAACATTATCCTACTTTGCAGGTGTTTGGTATTGTCAGTTCAATTCAGACAGATTAGTTTTTTACGATGCAGTGCTGTGCTGACAACTACCATTATTTCTGGTGTTCTCTGCAGTAGAAGAGTGAACAGACTAAAAACTACCTTCTGGTGACAGTTTATAGGAGATCTTGAGTCTTAGCTATTATTCCTAATTTGTACTGAACTCTCCTTTGCATTTTGGAAGACATTATTTAAAAAATACTACTAAACAAGTCTTACAGGTTTTTAAAGGTTTCAGGGGTGTTTGAGCCTCTCATGTTACAAGAAAACAGCTGGTAACTGTCTTGTCAGAATCAAACACTAGTTATTGCATCAGAGAAGTGAATGCTGGGCCCTTTGAATTTAGTACCAATTGTATTTGTGTGTTAGTGGGTTTCAGACTGAGTTGTTAGTAGTCTTAATTAACACCCTAATTTAAATCTAGGTTTGGTTTTTTTGGTGTTTGTTTTTCTTTTTTTTTTTTTAAAGGGTCATATAGTGTCTTGGTCATAGTTTTAAGAAGGGTATTTGGCAAAGTTAAGAATACTGATCTCAGAAAAAGTTCAAGGGAAGCACTTTTTTTGTAATGGTAATGTCAAGGAATTTGGGGTTGTCTTTGGAATCAGAATTTGTGGATTTGATGTTTTTCCCTCAGAGGCTGTATATGATCATAGTTAAACAGATAAGTGTAGATATTAATAAGTGGATTATGAACAAGCACCAGAAGAATCCTCTGAGCAGAGATGCTAAAAGGCAGTATGTTCTTGGCTCTGTTCTGCTCTAGCAGAATGGGAGTAACTCCAGTGTCAGCACAAGTTATGCACAGCTTGCCTTGGCTTGCTCACAGAAACGAGTGGCAGACTGAAGCAAAATCTGCTAGTCTTCACCTGGTTAGCCACTTAAAGCTCTTTTATCTTCCCAGGTTCTACTCTACAGTATTCTGTACTCAGAATCTAGTCTGTCTTGCTGTAATGGGCAGAACTCAGGAAACACTCAGAATCGTTGCTTTCGTGGTACAATACCCAAAATGCAAATGGAGTTCTGAAGATGTCTTCATAAGTATTTTAATTTTATTAAATTGCCACACCGCAGGTTTTACATGTAGCCCTGTGTGCATAGTGCATAAATCTTTTCTACCCTTAAGGATTTTTGGCATCTTGTTTGTGGTCAGGAGCGCACTAAACATTCAAAAAGTTAAAATTTACCATAAGAAGTTAAACATTTCAGATACTGAGCTAATTTCCAGAACTGATTTGAACAGCATGTACTGAAGACTGTACACCTTTGCTACTTTGGGAAACTATATTTTTGTCTGTTTAAATTTTCTCTCCCAAGTTGTGGGGTTAAACTGATTTAACAGTTTGCTTGCCTTAAAGGGCAAATAACTGCAGCATTGTCACGCATGTTCCAGTTGTTTCTTCACCTTTTGCAATTTGACTGTGTTGAGTATAATGTTAATTATTATGTGAATGTATCCTTCAGTTTCTTTGCAGTTAAGAATGTGATGATCCTATTTCTTTTTGCAGATGTGGAGGTACTGTTGGTGCAATTCTGACATGTCCACTGGAAGTTGTGAAAACACGATTGCAGTCCTCCTCTGTGACTCTCTACATCTCTGAAGTCCATCTCAATGCTGTGAATGGTGCTAGCATCAATCGAGTAACTAGAATTTCTCCTGGACCTCTCCATTGTTTGAAGTGAGTGTATATGTTACCAGGTTTTTCATTCATTTGGGGGAGGGAGGAAGAGAGGTGTGTTGGATGAATCTGTATGAAGGATTCAGGCTCTTATGTCTGTCATGATGCTACCATGAAATGACTTCCCATATTTTGCCTTTTAACTGTAATTAAGTTTCACATTCCACTTTTCCAAATGACCTTCATACTTGAGTTTGTACCTTGAATTAGCCAGAGCAATGTATACTCTGCACAATTTACAGCTCCAAACTACATCCACAAAACTCACTTGGAGCACTGTAACACTTAAGTGCCAGACTCTATTTTCATCCTAAAAAAGTGTTAGTATAAGACTCTTTAAACTGTTTAGTGTCCAAATTGTAGATGTTGCTGAATATGGAGGCAAGAAGCCCTATGAAAATTAACTCAGTTTCTCTTAGTCTCTCTCAACTTTCACCACTCCATACCCTTCCTACCTTTTGGTATCTTCTGTTGGATGTGTGAGTAGTAACACTTTTTTAGAGCTAGTAAGAGATAGGTAAGGCCAGATTTTGCCATGATCTGGGATGTTGTGATTGCGTAGCACCTCACTGGGGACTGCCTTTCCTCTCCTTGCCACCAGTGCTTGTGATGTTCAGTAGCCAGCAGGAAAGTTGTATGGCCACAGTTAGACTGCTAGTAAAGACCACAGGCAGGGTTCATTTTACTCTGGGAGACTCAAGCTAGCCAGTTATGGGGAGGCACCTTCAGTACTTGGGAATGAGTGGGGTTTTCCTCCAGAAGGAACCTACTACTGCTTCTTGCATTAGAAAGAATTTGGTAAGACTCAGACCAGCTATCTTCTATCCCCAATTAATCAGTGGGAAGTAGTTTGTAGAGAGCCCCGTCTGGCAGTTGCAGTGTAGGATTTAGGCTTAATCTGGTTAGTGGATAGGATTTGCTTAAATGGAGGTTGTACCCAAGTAGCTCCTTGAATGGAATATAGTTCTTACTGTGGAAATTCTGATTCAGAGCCTTTTTACATATAAGAGTTTGATGGGTGAACGTGTTTGGAACAGATATGTGGGAAGGAAGGGCTCAGATTGTGACAAGGAAGGAGACCTCCATCCGAAACACTTGCCTTATTGGCTTCTCTTGACGGAAGTTGAGCCCTTCAGCTTCTTCCCTTTGTGTTAGGTTATGAATTTATCTTCTGTTTAGAAATGTATCTGAATGAATACCAGGATGAACAGATGTTTGTTTCACACCCCTCTGCTAGAAGCCTGCTATGCTTTAAACCCATCCCTAAAACCTAAAATAGCTTGGTCTTCTCAGGAAGCAAATTCAGACTGAGGTAGAGGTAGTCCATGATGAACTTCATTGGTAGGGCTTGTTTGTTTTTGTTTTTTTAAATCTGCTTCTTAGACCTTGTCGTGGTTTCAGCCCAGCCGGTAACAAAGGACCACGCAGCTGCTCGCTCACTCCTCCCCGCCCCCCTCCGGTGGGATGGGGAGGAGACGGAGGAGAGAAAAGAAAAAAAAACTGGAACCTCGAGGGTTGAGATAAGGGCAGTTTACTGGGACAACACAAAAAAAAGGTTACAACAACAACAACGGTACTAATGAAAGAATATACAAAAAGTGATGCACAGTGCAACTGCTCACCACCCGGAACCCGACGCTCTGCCACCGAAAGTCGAGAGCCCTCCCCCCGGCCCGCTCCCCATTTATATACTGAGCATGATGTCACATGGTATGGAATAGCTCCTTGGCTAGTTCAGGTTGGCTGCCCCGGCTATGCCCCCCCCACCTCCCAGGTTCCTGTAAAAATTAACTCTATCCCAGCTGAACCCAGGACAGACCTGTTATTTGTTTATCTGTGATACAAGAATGTGTATCTTCTGCTGCTTTTGTTCTTTGCTTAACAGGTGTTTTCTTCCAGGTTAGTATCAAACAACTGAGATGCCAAGTAACTTTTCTGGGTTTCAAGGTCTTTAAATACAGTAAATATAAAAAAAATCCCGAATGACATGGCAATGGATTGTGACAATAAAAATATGTAGGTGTAGGACATAATCATTCTTGGTTAAGGGACTAGGGCTGTTTAATGGGGAAATCAAACTGGATGCCTCTTGTCACTCTCATGCTTTTACTGTCACTTGATATTTTCTGACTCGTAGGTGTCAGGGTTTGGTTGTCGCTTCTCATATCAGACTCAGTGCAGTGTTCCAAGGCTTACAATACTCAGTCTAAAAGCAGGGTGAATCAGGCAAATGATGTCAGAATTTCAGTTAACTGACAGTTGTGGAATCACTTCTGCATCTTAAGCATCAACAGAGGTGATTTCAAAGGCATCTCTGTCAGGAAACAAACTCAGAACTGGGGTATAGGTGACTGCATTCTCTGGCAACAAAAGCGAATTCCCTTATTCTTAAATATCTGGTGTATATCATATTGCAAATGCCTCTCATAGCTAGTCTTGTTGAGTTTAAACCTGAGGTCTTGATGATGGAAATCTGACTGGCCTCCCAATGCAGGCTTCCCCATGTGACATAAGCAGGTCAGCTAAGGCCATGTGGAGCATTTGTGCTGCTTTTCCAACCATGGATTTGCCATTTAGTGCTTTCAATAAACAGTGCAGGCACTGGGATCTGCTCTTTAATGCAAAAAGTTTGTGTCTTATTTTCAGTGTAGGCTCTGGAACTCCTGCAGCTGGTGTCTGTGAATGCACAAGAGCATCAGTAACTACCACCATTATAATCTTGTCTCCTGCAACTTTTCTGTCACTCTTTGTTGCTCTGTCAAGTCTTGGGACACTGTAGATCCAGAAGAAACAAATAGACCTGATACACTTCACTCCTAAGTTTCTCTTAAGACACTGAGGTTCCTGCTGCTTTGTATACATGCATGTGTTGTATGTGCAACACACGATGTTGTGGTGGTAGTGATTTTTTAACTTGTGTTCTGAGTGGATGCAGATCATGTTAATTGTGTTCAGCTTTGCTGTAATCTGATGCTGTGCCCATGCTGAGCTCTGGAATATGGTAAGACTTTTTTAATAATTTCTTCTGTAAGTGTTAGAAATGCTTTTAGGATGAGACATGTCTAAGTAATTTGTGTTTCCAAAGTGCTTTTGAGTATGTGTTCAATACTCCAATTATTGCTGTGGAGCAATGCTACCCACATAGTGAAATCATATCTAATTGTTATGGACGCAAAGCTAAGATGTTGCTGGACACGTTATATGCCATCATTCCTAAATAGTGATGGTAACTGTGCAAAACCACTGTTTTATTTTTGCTTACTGGAAAAAAAATGCAAACTTTCAGTTTGATTTAGCAGCCAAACTGTGGTGAATCAGCTGCTGGAAATCAGAATAGGTTTGGAATCTCCTTCAGTGCTATAGATGGCTTTCATGTGTTTGTTTGGATAGTAAATTCCAAACAAAATAACCATTTATACAAGGGTAGTTTGGTTTGAGTAATTGACTTGTTGTTAACCTGTGTGTGTCTCTGAAGAAGAAATATACAGAGCTATTTGTATGTATTGGCTGGTGTTTCTAAATCAATAAGCACAGAGTTCTGTTTTGCAACATCTAGTGAAGTAGTTAATTCTTAACTTTAAATCTGCTTCTAAAGCAATTGCTAGAGCAATTTGCAGTGATAGGATGCATAGTCCTTGTTTCTCCTCCCATGTCCTGCCATATGTTTTAAAATACCGTATCTGATTAGCATCTAGATTGTTGGACAGATTGATTTTACTAAAACTGAATATTTATTAGTGGATATCCTCTTACTGTGTCAGTGTACCTTGCTGCATAATGGTTTTCCACTCTTTCTCGAAACCACAGTTACATGGGATAGGTATTCCAAACACTTAAGTGCTAGTAATGCCTCTTTTTGAGGTCTCAATTCACTGCTCGTATCCCTATGTTTCTCTGTAAATCCCACAGAGATGGAAGGTGACACCCCCCTGCCACCCAAGGAGTCTTTCCAGAGTTGTGTTTATAGTGGACCTGTTACCACAAGATGTTAGGGCTGTGCTGTGGCTGTGACTCTTTGTGCTTGGGTAGGAGCACACAGGCAACACTTCAGAACTGGTATCCCTGCCAGCCTCAAGGAAGGGCAACTTTCTCACATTGGAGGTTTCCATTTCCTTTTACTGTAGGCAAAATAATCACTGTATCGTACAGAAATAATAAAGCTGAGAATGGGTTCCTAGTTGAATGCTTAGTGGTTTTAAATTATTTATGGGGATGGGGAAGGCAGGACTTTGTATCTGAAAGGCTGCTTTCCTCTAACTTCTGACTGTAACTTCATGTAGCATACTATTAGGAGTCTTGTAGACTCAAAGCAGGGTAGCACATGCAAAGCCATGTTGAAGTGTCTGTCATTTTAAGAGTAGATAATAGGTTGTGAAAGATGTCCCTGGCTGGGCATGATAAGCAGTAGAGCTAACATCTTCCTGAGCTGCTCTCAGAAGGCATACGACTTGCTGTAACTGAACTTTCATAAGTCTCTCTCCTCTCTTCCTCTCTTGTCCTTCACCCCCGTCCCTCCCGCCCAAAAAAGTTCCCAAACATTGGGAGCTAAAGGATGATGAAAGGAATGTAGAATAGAATCAAATATTTTTGTCGCCTGAACAATCTACAACCTACAGGAATGTGAACATTTGCATGCTTAGTATTTTCTCCCTGATAAAAGGACACTTTCTTTAACTTCATAATGACAGATAACTCCATGTATGTATGTGTTCCTATCTTTGAGGAAAGTCTGTACTGACATCATAAGGCTTTACTTCTGCATTTAGTTCCTGGATTCCTATGGCATGTCAAGCAATAATAGAATTTTATTTTATGCTGATTCTAGGAAATGACTAATCTTTTGTGGTCAGGATTGCATTGTCAGTTATTGTGCAAGTTTTACACAGAGTAAAGCTTAAAATGATGTAGTTATGGTAGTCAGTGCATTCCTTCATTTTGATGTGAATGTTATAGTATTGTCACTTTTTTGTTTTCTAGGATGATCTTGCAAAAGGAAGGTCCTCGTTCTCTGTTTAGAGGGCTGGGTCCTAATTTAGTAGGCGTTGCTCCTTCCAGGTAAGTGCAAACATGTATGGTAAATGAAATAATTTTGATGAAACTTAGGTTGCTGTACATTAAGGGATTTAAGGTTTATTTGAAGTGAATTTTGCATCTGCAGCTGTAAATAATTAATAGCAAATAACCTTTGGTTCCTGGGGTAATATAGTTTTCTGAGAAATTGAGCCACTCGTGTATGCCACAGCTCCAGTCCCACATCACTGCACCAACTGTCTCAGCATTTAATATCCTGTATACTACTATAATAGTATTTACTATTGTGTACTATCCCTTATGCAGAGCTCTGTCCGGTTAAGAAGGAAGATGCTTAAGTGAGTTGCGTATGTAAACAGGAAGTTTGTACCTTTGAAAATACAAAGGTAGATTTAGCTGTCAGTTAATACATCATCTTCAGGAAGCAGTTGTGTGATTGTAGCCTCAAAGCACTGGGTCTTTTTTCCTGAATTCTGATGAAATACAGACTACTGTCCCCTTGCAGTAGGAAGCCTGTTCTGAAACTTCAAAAAGGGCAAGACTCGGTAGGATGACACACTTACCAGTTGTCCCAGAGAAAGCAGATCCAGCAGTGGGCTGGACTCCAAAGGGTACTGGGGCTGTGTCAGAGTGTGCAGTGGACAAGGATGTAAATTTGATCTAATTGGCAGTGGTATTGCTGCTGTCAGTTGCTCTGCATCAGCACAAGTGCTCTAGCTATTCGGCTGGTGCTGGCAGTCAGAGCAAGGTGCAGATTATGCCAGAGTTTGAATTGATCCTTACATACAAGTGTTAGCCTAAGTTCAGTCCAAAAATAGGAGAATATGTAAGGAAGAGTATGGAGACAAAGCTGTGTAAGACTAATATAACTACTTAATTCTGGATGAAGCTATAGTTGTTTTCTGGCCCATTCTTACTCTATTCTGTTTGAGAAGAGTCTTTATGCAGAGGGAATGTATTCCACAAAGGTTTTATTCTTGCCTTGACTTAGTGCCCCGCTTTCCTTTTTTTTTTTTTTTTTTTTTTTTCCCCTATTTCATTTTGGTCTGAAGAGGAGACATTCCTGTCTCCTGCACACCCAGCTGGAGAGTATCTTTTCTGGTTTAAGGTCTTTAGATGCTTCTGGAAAATTTTATTAAATTGGACTTTCCATTCAGAATTGATCTATTATGTAGATCTGAAAGATGAGGTGTTCTGTAGATCCTCTGCATGAATAAGAGAAAAACATAATTCAGGAATTGGACTACTTTTAGCACATTTTTTTAAAGAATTAGGAATACCTGAGGTATTTTCTGATCACTAACTTAGCATTGCTGTTTGGAGAAGCTGAAGTAAGTCCAGTAGCTTTCTTTGTCTTGAAGTGCTGATACTCCACACATGTCCTACTCTGAAGAGCCTGTACTTTTGTTTGATGGTCCAGTCTGGTCTGAATGTTCAACATTGCTATTAAAAAAGTAATATCAATTTTTATACAGCAATGGATTCCATTTTATACATGACTATCCTCAATGGAAAGTATCCTCAATTGCAAGTCAATTTTATGTTACATTTTGTAATTCCCTTCCCTTCTTCCCCCAGGTGAAATACTTTGCTTGTTCCCCACCCCCAAATGTCAACTTGATAAAATGTGTGAAGTCTTATAAATAAGCACATCCTCATTCCCCATGAGCAGACTCGGTCTTCATCCAGTACTTCATTTCAATTAAGCATTAGCTAAGTGGATTTAAAAGCAGCTCTTTGTTTAAACAAGCTGTAGAGAAGCATGTTTCATAACACATCCAGTATATTTAACTGAGTTCAGATTCTGTTTTAGAAGTTACACCCATGAAGCAAGCACTTCATCTTTTTTATAATAAATAAAAACATGTTTGCACAGCTAATGAGGTTAATGTTCTGTTCATGAAAACTTGCATGTTCATTTTTTTTTCTCTTGTAGAGGGTTGTCTAAGTTTGAAAAAAAAAAACTGTTACAACCTTAAATGTGAGTTTTAGATGTGCTTAAAGTAAGTTTCTTAGCTTTAATGAGTGAAAACAAGCATTTTCCATAATACATTGCATTGGCATGCTGACTTTTATGTCTAGCTTTGTTTTGATACCATCCCAGTCTTGACTGTAGTACAAGTTTTCAAATTTTTTTTGTAGTTCATTCAAAGAAAAAAATCTGTGTCTATTCTAAATACAGAACTAAAGAAACAAAATGTGGATCCCAGCTTTGCAGCTGTTCTAGCATTTAAAATATAAATACTTATAACTACAAGTTATTAATACTTACATCTTAAATGCTAGAATAATATAAATATTTAAGTGTGCTGTTTGTTTTTTTAAAAAAATACATACTTGCTAGTTCTCTTGAAATTGTAATGCTGTTGAAATGAGTTTAGGTCAATTAGAACAAATTTGATCTGTTGTTAAAGAAATACAGAATACTGTAACTTCAGTTCTCATTTCAGCAGTATTTTGCTTCTGTGGCTAAACTTCCTAGAGTCACAAAAATTGCTGCCATATTTCTAATTATCTGTCCTTCTCCTCACTAGTTGTTAATTGGAGCTGTTGTGGAAGAAAAAGTTTTAAAGTATGATTTTTGTTGTTGTTGTTCTTTTCTGTTCCTAGAATAGTCCCACTACTTTGCAAGAGTTACTCCTTGAGTAGTTTTTTACTGAGGAAGTAAGACTTGAACCAAGATCATCTTAAGTTAGTGAAGTTAATGGCACTGCTCATGAGGGTATTGACACAGAAAATGTAACATAACTTGGATTTTGTTCTAATTTTAGAGCGATATATTTTGCTGCTTACTCAAACTGCAAGGAAAAGTTGAACAGTATTTTCAATCCAGATTCTACCCAGGTACACATGATTTCAGCTGGTGTGGCAGGTAAGGATCTGTAACTTTTTAGCTTAATTCTAGAGTCATATCTACAAATGAGAGGTGGCAATAAATGTGGAAAAACAAAACCAAAACAGAAAATGTTCAGTGATTGAATGATTTTTTTGTAGTGGTTACCTTCTTTGGCTTCTCATTAAACAAGCAATCTGGAGAATATGTGCATAAAACTTTGCACTTACTGTTAATAAAGATCTTTGTGTGTGTGTGAATAGTCTTTTCTAGGAAAACTTGCATGCCTGCTTTTTCAATTATAAATTTGTGAAATGTAAAATGAATACTTTCAAAACAGTAACTTTTTGCTCTGCAAGCTATAAACATCGTTTGCGCTGAACTCTGGTTTAATGCTTTTTAATGTGGTTTTTTTTACCATTACTTTCTGTTACAGCTTTGTATATCTGACTTATTTTTGTCTTTTTGAAATATATGTAAAGATATTTGTATAAATTATATGTAACAGTCTCTCTTCCTTTGTTCAAATACCAGTCTGTGTGAAGCTTGCTCTACCACTAAAGTGACGTAGAAGAGCAGATTTCCGTAGTTTTCATATATTTTCATCTCTGGAAATAAATTCCTATTTTGAATCTGCAGTGTAACTTTGGTATATTTTAGCAGCTACCAATATTTGTTGCTTGATTTGTATGTTCTGTGCTTTGGGATCATTAACAAGGAGAGTTAAAGGCAACTGAGCTGAGTTATGATCATGGACTTGTGCTGGGGAAATCAAAACTTGGGCTGGCAACACTTTACCTATTGTTGCCTTCTTACACAAAAACTAATTTTTAAAAGTTTGTTTTTCTGTATAGGTCATAGACATTTCACAGATGAATTCTGACAATTTTATGGTAGCCTGTTGAAGTTTCTAATTCCTGTCAAATTTTACAACCAGTGTATATAATGTGAATACTAGCAATCTGGAATGGACTACCAAAGGTGATGTCAGAATAGTGAATAGGATTGGTTTTCTATTTAATACTTGCTAATAATCTGATACAAAGGAATTGTTACATAGCATAGAAAATTTAAGTGATATTAGCTTTATACTTAAATGACACACTAATGCTCATCTCTAGCGCATGAGAAACGCGATGGCAGTTTTTAATCTCCTTAGAGATGTAAGGAGAGCTGTTTTATCTTAAATGGGCAAAATAAAGTTCAGATGATGCAGTATTTTTTTTATCACCTGGAAATGCGTGTTTTGTTTGTAGGTGAACAGCATGGGGAATGGGATGGAGGGGGATTTCATGAAAAGTTCATCCTAATCAGTTAGTTAATCCAGGAAAAATGAATTGTCTTCAGCTCTTTGTCAAGGGGATAAAATGTGTCTTTAAATATGTGGTGGGGGGTGTGTGTGTGTGAAGTATAGGTAATAGAAACAAGCGTATCCTCAGTTGAAGACAAGTTGTGTAACTCATGCAGTGCTGCAGACAAACCAAGGTTCAGGGTGTTCCTTATCTTTGGAAGTTACTGCCTTCATTCTGTAATGAAAAGAACATTTATGGAGATGTGCTGTAGTGACTTTTCCCAAGTGCTTGCAGACACAGACCATAGTTTGTCAAGGAGTCCTGTATCTGCTTAGCTTGCTTCCCTTCAGAAGATTGGTGTTTACGTATTTGTACTTAGGACTGCAGGAGACTGGGGTAAATGGATTTGAGCCTTAATTGCTGTTCACCTTTTTTACATTTGTATACAAGTTTTAATATTGAACAACTTCTGTGGTTATCTTTCTCACACTTACCTAGTTCTGCAGTTGTATTCCTAAACCATATAGCCAATGAAACTGAATGCCTAGTGCAGGTTCAACACTACAGGTCAAGCCTTTTTCCTTTCTTGAAATGTCTTGGCATTGTATACTACAGACATTCTTTGGAAGACCTTTAAAAGAAGGTTCTTTGACAAACAATTTCTTGATACTCAGTACTGGTGGTATTCTGATTTATATGAAAAGGACTGTAGTTAAAATTAACAGTGCTTTCTTGGGAACGTGCTAACCTTGTTTTTGTAATTCTAATAGATTTCAGAAAATGCACTTAAACCAGCTATTAACAGTTTTACCTGCAAGGTTTGTATTGCTGTATGATGCAAATCAACTTAAGGAAATGGCAAAATAACAGGGACAAGATTGAATGTGAGCTCTTAATTGGTTGACTTAAACAGGTTAACATGGAAGATCACTGTAATATTTGCTTTGGAACTTAAGATTTCAAAATTGACAAGGTGGATAAACACTTCTAACAATTGGCAAAAAATAATAAGTATTGGTTTTTTCTTTTGCAGCTGCCATTGGTTTCAGTAAGGAATTGAGTAACTCAGTCTTAAATGAGGGGTGGTGTTTGGTTTTTTTTTTATATGACCTTTCTGTTACATAAAGGCTTCTAATACCTAATGAGCATGAGGTGGTGTTTGCACTTATAAAACTTTTCCTGTAGGTTGCAAAATACAATAATGATGCAAAAATACAATTTTTAAAAAAATCTGTAACTGTTTTATGAAAGTACTGTAAGTAATTAACTTCAGTCAACTTCAAATACTGTTTACTTGTCACATGTTAATACATAAGTATCTCAGGCTAGACTGATGTCATTGTTAAATAAAGATTGTTTTATGTACATGGCATTTTTGTGTGTGAGAAGCTGAGGTATGGTATTTTAAGCTTTTTTTGTTTTAGGCCTGATTCTTCCTTCTCAAGATAAAACATACATTTTTGGTTTTTATTAAGATTCTTTTAGTAAGTCTGTTTTATCCCAAGGAGGATGAATTGTGCTACATACTAGTAACTGATGCCTTATGCAATTAGAAATGAATGTTTTTCTCTTGCTGTGTGCTAGCTTCCAGCATATAATTCACGTCACCTTCATACCTAAAATATTTGTGCATTGACATGAAGAAGTACTTGGCAATCTTTTTTCTTTTTTTTTTTTGCTTACTACTTGGCATATCACATGGTTCTCTTTTTGCAAACTTGGACAGTGAATATATATGAAGCATTAGAGCATTTGCTTGTGTGAAGATAGTTTATCTCTGTAAATTTCAAAGTTAGGCTAAATTCTCAGTTTCACTCTAAACTCTGTCTTCTCATTGTGCTTACTCAACCTCTTTCGTCACAGAGAATAAAAACTGAATGAGATACTTGATTCCTATATGGCTTTCTGATTTGCCTTTTTAAAGATTCATAGCCTCATTCAGACAACATGGTTGAAATCTGCAAAACAACTTTGCCTTGTATGCTACTGCTGTTCTTTCTAGAACTCTACTGGCAAACCAACCCAAATATAGATTTTATTAAAAAAAAATTGGGACCACTTTGTTACTTCCAGAGATACCATACTTTTGCAACTTTTTAGTAGTATGTACACAGTTACTTAATACCAAATAAAATGCATATTTAGTTTATTGATTACTGATATTAGATAGTTTGATTTCATAAGGCATCTATCTTGCTTTTTCAGTCCTAAGACAAGGCTAGCTTTTTTGAATGATATTTGGGAGGGAGTGGGGAGGGAAGAGGGTTTACTTGTACATTTGATATATAGGTAAGTATTTGGAGAGATAAAATTGAACTGCTGCAAATGAGCAGAAATTTCAGTACTCAGTGCATTTTACACAATTATTTTAGTATCTGTGGCCTGTTCTGATTATTTTTCTTTCTTTTTTTCCTAAACTTTTACCTGAAAACAGTTAGATCTCACAATAACTAATTCACAAATCCTTCCAATGGGATTCGATTTGTACACATGTGTCTGATGAGGTCACTGCTTGTTGTTATGATACAGAAAAGCCTGTGTCTATTTTAGGCATTTACTGTACATTTCTCCCGTGAAAAGAGTGAGATCGTGTCATCTCATGCTCCCCATCCGCAGGTCACTTCCTGCAGAAATATGGACTAACTTAAACCTCGTGAGTACTGAACTGAGCGTCTCTTGCAGCCTCTAGTGTAAGAACCACACATTGGGTTTGTAATATCTATTAAATAAACAAAATAAGGGGAATTCACTTTCATTATCTTGAACTCAGATGATGTGCATTGTGCAAAGACATCACTTCTCCTTAACTCTAAGAGTTATTTTTTCTGTGCAGTTCAGGGAAAGGTGGAAAATACCTTTCACTGATAGCTGCTACTTTACTTAGCTCTGGCTAGTTGAAAGTCCCTACTGGGTTAAACAAGGCCTCTTGGGTTTTTTTTTTTTTCAGTATCCCAGAGCTGCCTTTAAAATGCTGCAGCTGATACTCTGTGTTGTCACATTATTTCAAAGACCTCTTTTCTTTTTCTTTTTTAATATGTATATAATCTCCTTTCTGTCTCTATCTGTTTTCTCTTTTGGTTTGTTTTTATTTTACTACTTTGGATTTTTAATTCAGCATTCCATATTCACGTGCGTCTGTTATCAATTACATTGGCATTGGCTTATAGATTAAAAAAAAAAAACAAACCCCTAACCTTTGAAATATGATGCATAATAGGAATACCTGGGATCTTACCTGTCAGTAGCTGGTATAGCTGAAAAAGTAGATTGAGATAATTCTTTCCATCTGAAACTGGGATACGATTTCATAGAAAATAAAACCTAGAAAAGTACAGAAGTTTCTGGTATTGCCAAATTGATCTACACTTCTAATGAATCTGGAATCTTTCTTGAGGATACAACACGTTATAATGCTTTACAATGCTTATCAAAGTTCACTGAGACTTTGAAAAAGAAAAAAAGAAAAAGGAAACAATTGATAGAGCTTCATAGTAGTTGTTGAAAGCCCCCTACCTTTATTTTTTTAACATGTACTTTTGATACAGATTTTCTTTATTTAAAAAGAAAAGCTTATCTTACCAAAGATTATATATATAATATATAAAAATGTTATATTTCATATTTTGGAGTGCTTTCCTTGGTGTCAGCATCACTCAACTCTTAATTTATTTTTCTTCTTCCACCAACTGTATTTACTACATTGCCTATAAGAATTGAGCTGTAGTTGTTTCATCTTGAAACCCGAATTATGGAAGGCTCTTTGATTTGAAAGCTTTGGTTCAGTTTTAAACTGAAAGACGGTAGATTTACATTAGATATTAGGAAGAAATTCCTCTACTGTGAGGTTGGTGAGACAATGGAACAGGTTGCCCAGAGAAGTTGTGGATGCCCCATCCCTGGAAGTGTTCAAGGCCAGGTTGGATGGGGCTTTGAGCAGCCTGGTCTAGTGGAAGATGTCCTTGCCCATGGCAGGGGGCTTGGAACTAGATGATCTTTAAGGTCCCTTCCAACCCAGACCATTCTGTGATTCTATGAACTGTCATGCAATTTAGGCTTATGACAGCCCTAGAGAAAAAAATTGGCTATGCTGCTAAGCGTCTGACCCTACTGTTATGGGTGCTATGCTTAATGTTTAGAGCAACCCAGGGAGTACAAGTTTGGACAGAGTAGGCTGTGTCCTGTGCCAACCACCCTTCACTGGCAATTTCCAATATACTCTTCCCAGCCTGTCTAGAAGTATCAGGCTGCTGCTGTGGGTGAATACAGTCACTACTGCCACTCAGACACTGCCTCTGATCTCACCTAGATGTTTCCTGTTCTAGATCTAGGATCTACAGAGGCTGGGTGTTTGGGGTTGAATAGGAAGGAGAAAGGGCTGAGTGGATAATGCTCTAACATACAGTCTAGCAGTAACAAAATTCCAAAGCATGCAACTTAAATAGGAACACAAAAGATTTTTTTGGTCTTGTTCAGTTGTAATTAGGAACTAGTTTTGTTTTTTAGAGAGAAGTCTTTCCTGGAAAATGTGTTGGTAGTTGGAAGTTAGTAATTTTTCCCCACCTTATTTCAAAGCTTTTGTTGCAGTCCTGTGCATTCCTAGTGCTCTTCACTGTACTATAGATGTGGAAAGATTCTAATTTGAAGTAAAAGAAAATTAAAGCTTTCTTAGTGCTAGTATAAAGAAATAAAAAATGCAAGAACAATGTTTCCATTCTGTTTAGTTCAACCCAGGGTCAAGTGCTGTTGGAATCAGTGGAGTTTCTATGGCATTAAGTGACAGATCAGAAGGGCTCTGGCTAGTTGACCTACAGAACCTTTTTTGCAGATGCAGTATGTTTTAAAAACATCCCATGCCTTGTTATGGCAGAGTAGTTCCCTGATGCTTTGAGTTTTTACATAATTATTTACCTATAAGAAATGCAGATATAAAACACTTTTGGCTTATTAGGATTTCACTCCATTGTATGAAGGGCTATATATGTACCTAGACAGAGAAGAACATGAGTAATGTATCAGAAAAAAAGCCAACCGCAAACCTTTAGTACATACCCCAGGAAGTTACTCAGTTAAGAGGTTTGAGTCAGTTTAAAAATCTATTTAATTAAAAGATTAAACTGAAATCTCTAACATGTTTTTTTATTTTGGTGTAGAAATATAGCTAAATCTTAGTACCTGCTAAGCCTTGTAGTTTGTCTTTAAAACTGTAACTGAAACTCATACTGACCTATTTAAGATTTGGGGGTGGGGATAGAAGAAACCTTAAAACAGTTAAGATCCCCTGGCATTTCTCTGAGAATTGCAATAATTTGTGTGCAATGTAAACCTAGATTGTGATTGAACAGAAGTAACATGTCTGCAAGCAGTTCTGCTAAATATATATACATAAGCTGTTAATGATCTCAATAAACAAGCTCATTGATAGCCTGTTCGTTGTATAAGTATTGTGCACCAAATATGCACTGAACAAGGTAACTCTTTGTTGCTTTCCCACAACCCCAGTCCATTCCCTTGCAGGAGGGCAGCATGTCTTTGTAGTAATATACAAGTGATGTGTGTCACTTAGAAAGCAAGTGTCTAAATTTATCATCTCTTGCCTGGCCATGTTCCAGCTCTTCCCTTTTTCTCTTCTCTCCTGCAGACATGACACCTCATTAATGGTGCATGTGTGGTTTTACAACTCTAGATAGTTTTGGTTTTTTATTTTACTTTTTTTTCAGAGCTGCCTTTCACTCTACTCTTTTCTTCTCCACAGTTGTGCAGAAGTAAGAGTGATTCTTACTTCTTTTTTTTTTTTTAAATTTGTTTCCTTTTCTCTTTTTCTTCCTTTTCTTTTTCTTTAGTGGACTGAAAATCAAAGCTTTAACCCTTAGCCCTTATGCAAGCCTGAATAGTTGCTGTCCGTCTGGGTAGTTAGAAGTCATACTATTTACTTTAACAACTTAAACACTCATGCTTGTAAAAGTATTCCTAGGCCAACCAACAATCTCTGCTTTGAATACTAAATAAAACATTAGCACTCAGATTTAACTGTTCTTTATAGTTCAGTATTAAAAGGTCTCTTAACTTACAGTAATACATACCTTTTAACTGCACCAAAAGTAGTATTTATTCAGTCTGCATGCTTTTAAACTCGGATTGTATTTCAGGTAGCAAATTAAATTGACACAATGTTTTATACCATCTCAAATTGCTATAGCTGTATCTGCAGTGCATTGTTATTGACACGTTTGCCAAATTGGCTAGTATTAGTCTAGCTAGCTTTGCTGTTCTGTAGTGTGAAAACAGGGTTGGTATGATTAGATAGGCAGAGAAATGTACACAATTTGGCTTATTTTAAATGGGGTGTCTCTTGCTAAGAATTAAATTTATTCAATATTAATGTAAAATTAAAAAATAAATGTTTATTGGCTGTATGGATTCATAAAATATCAGTAAAGGGCTACAATGGGTACTTTCTAAAAATCAGTATAGTCCGAGTTTTTGCATCCACTATACCTTACTGTGTGCGTTTCAAACTTAGATGCAGTTGCTCCTGTGATGCTATCACATCTAACTTTTCTTTTTAAATATTTTAGGTTTTACTGCGATCACAACAACTAATCCCATTTGGCTAGTAAAGACACGATTACAGCTTGATGCAAGGTATAGTGACAATGGGAAATATCACTGCTGTGATAAGATTTCACTTAAATGTTGTGAATCTGTTCAGCATCCCAGAATGGAGTGATTCTTTAAATATCTAACATATCAAATTAGAAAGTTGATGCTGATCTGTCTACAAGTTACACAACCATTTTTCTCTATTTTAATCTCTGTGTTCTGAGGCATGCTTGAGACACTAAAGTAGACTGGCCAGCAAATTTGGAATTAATTACAAGGTTAACAGTCTCATTAAAATAATGTTCTACCAACCATATGCTTGTATTTTCCTTCAGTAATACATTCTCTTTGGTTTTGGCTGTTGCACTAAACATTCCTGAAATAAGAATTTTTTTTTTTTCTTTTTACATAAAATGAGCACTAGCCTATAAAAAGAGGAAGACTGCTTTCATGAATCAGAACACAGGAATTGACCTAATGGGGAATAGTCAATACAAGTTGTTTGGACTGCAGAATCATTTACAGAAACTGTTTATTGTTACAAAACTTGTAATGAAGTAGAATTTTATGCAAATAGGGAGGAAGAAAGACCTTTATATTCCCATCTATTTAAAACTGTAGGGAGAGACTGATATGGTGCAAGTGCCTCAACGCAACTGTCTTGTTTGCTGTGTAGGCTTTCTTACTGAAAACTTAGTATGCAGTAGAAAATTCTTTCTTCAGCCATCCTATATACATTAATGAGCCACATATTCCTGTTTTGGAGATCTGTTGGACTTTCTGTATTAAGTGCATATTAGCATTTTTCCTCTTAGCAGGCATATTGTCAGCTGCAAGGTGACCGTAGTAAATATATCCAAGAACTAGTTTTACTATGAAATCTTTTGGGATGCCATCATATGATTGGGGTGATAATTCCATGACTAATTCCAGGGGGTTCTTGGTGCTATGTGCAACATGTTGGCATCTTGTGCCTCTGCTTGTTTTTTACTGATTAATCAGTTAAATTGCTTAAACTATAGGGCTTTAAGGATATTAGGGAAAATTATGATTTTCCTGTGTACATTATTTCTGTACATTATATCAAGCACACTATTCATGTGGGATACCTGAAGAAGGATCTTCCAACTTTGTGTAGGACACTGCAATTACATAGGCTAGTCTAGCACATAACTGCATTCTCGGCTCTTCTAATTCAGTTTTTATTAGAGGCATAAAAAACACTTGGCCTGTGGGATTATCCTGGCCTGATCTTGTTTCTGTTGAAGTTCTCAAAAATAGCTCTGATCCCATTAAGAGCTGGTGAAGGCATGTGTTTTGTCTCCAAAGTGAAATTGCTTTGGCCTTCAAGACAATGTCGTGCATCTTGGGCATCAGAAGAACAAACTCTTACAGCAGTCTGCCAGGGCACCTGTCCAGGTGTACTGGGGACATATGGAGACTGAGATGCCCCTGGAGCTGTAGGTCCAGCTGTTCTTCTCACCAGTTGTTCTTTGACTCTTTTCTGTTGCCTGTCAGCAAATCAGTGCCAGCCCCCCAGTTTTCTGTAGCATCTGCCACCTAGCTTGCTCAAGATCTGATTTGCATCTATGTGTGCCCACTCTTTCTTAATTGTGCTTGGTACCTTGTTTCGTTGCTGTCTGACATTGCAGTTCAAACCGTCAGGACTTAAATTCTGCCAGAGTGATGCCTCATACTACTTACGTAATAGCTGCTGCCACTATCTTGCTTTGACAGTATGCATATGAGTTACCATTACTTCTTACAAGGTTATTTGCTGTTTTATTCTGTGACTTGCTCACTCAGGAGACCTCTGCTGGCAGAATCCATGTGCTTCAAGTGCCTCTACTCGCTGCTGCAGTGAAGCATATTTTATGCAGTGTTGTAATGGTTTTGCATAGCTGTATGTGGTATGCTAAGTATTTCAGTATGCACAATTTCAGTAAGCAAGCTAAAAATAGGAATAAGATTTTATTTACCAAATACTGCTTGATACAGTCATGTCTAATGAGCGTTTTCCTTGACATCAGCAGTAGCTTAATTGAATCAAATAATAGCTACCTGTGTTGTATTGGTTGGTATGCTCCCTATGCTCCCTTTCGTATGCTAGTTGTTTGCTGATAGCTGTGATGCTGTGAGGCCTGCTGTAATTATCATGCTATGGAGCTGTTTGAGGCAAAATTGAGGGGAAATCCACTGTTGTGATGAAGAAAATGAGCGTTTTGTTCATGAGTCACTGACATTGACAGTTCATTTGGGAGTCTGTTTTCAAGCAATTTAGTCCTTTTTTCTGTAAGACTTGGGGATGCTTAGAGCTGTTCAACTCGCAGTGTGATACTTTTTCTTTAGTCACCATATAAAGTTTGGCTTGGATTCAGTATAATGCTTTACCTGTGTTTAGTGCTGAAGGCCTTTGAGACTTTTACTTCAAGTTCTGTGTGTTCTTAAATGTATCTGAATTGGAGCCCCTCAGCATCAGTGTGAGATGTTCCCTAAGTCCTCTTGTCACTCAAGCAAAACTGTTTAATTATTTTCCAGTCTCAAGTTGCACCAGCTTGATGTCTGTCTTGTTCTCTCCTTTTTAGGAATCGTGGAGAAAAGCGAATGAGTGCTTTTGAATGTGTCCGAAAAGTTTATCGATCAGATGGTATTAAAGGCTTTTACAGAGGAATGTCAGCATCCTATGCAGGCATATCTGAGACTGTTATTCATTTTGTTATTTATGAGAGTATTAAGAGAAAACTACTGGAGCATAAGACTGCTTCTGCCATGGACAATGAGGATGAATCAGCAAAAGAAGCTTCGGACTTTGTTGGCATGATGATGGCTGCTGCCACTTCCAAAACTTGTGCAACATCAATAGCATATCCCCATGGTAAGTGGGGCATGTACAGCTGAGAACCTGAATCAAATTGATCAAAGGGGAGTCTTTTCAGTGATACTTGTAGCAGACTTTGGCTCACTTGCTCAAGAACTATTTCTTTGTCTAAAACTTTTCACATCAGATTCAGCAAGTTAACATGAGTATAGTATTCAGAAATGGAAGTATTTTTGAGTAGATATCTAGCATGGCCTCTTCTTAGGCAATGCTTATTTTTCCAAAGGATTTGCCAGGGCATAGCCTAAAGTACTTAAGGAGAAGGTCCTTTTTCACTTGGAATCTCTCAATATAATCAGCAGTTTCACATAACTTGCCAGCAAGTTCTTGTACCTCTTCTAGGAAAACAGGCTGTCTAGTTTGGTTTTCAGTTGCACTTAGTTTTCCTACAAAGTAGTTGTGTATACATTAAGTTTGTTAATGGATTGACTACTTCATCAGTGGCAATTTCCAAGCTAAAATGTAAGCCCAAACAAGAGTTCTCTTCTGGATTTTAACTAAACAAATAAACTTTTCTGACTTAGATATCTAATACTGCCAAAAAATTAACTTGTTTTCCTCTTGCACATACATGGTTTGCATCTTCCTCCTCCTTTTTTAAAGAGTTCTTTTAATATTGAGAACTTGGGGAGCGGGAAAGATTTCATTTTAGTGTAAAATCACTAATTGGTTTCTGGGAAAGATAATGAGAAGTGGTGAACATAACTGCATGTGGTTTTCTTTGTACAGAGGTTGTACGAACAAGACTAAGAGAAGAAGGAACAAAGTACAGATCTTTCTTCCAGACACTATCTTTGCTTGTGCGAGAAGAAGGGTATGGATCCCTCTACCGAGGTTTAACTACACACCTGATCAGACAGATTCCAAACACGGCTATCATGATGTCAACCTATGAAGTGGTAGTCTACTTGCTTGATGGATAGCAGTGTGACAAGGCTTCCTAGAAGAAGGTGGAAGATGGAGAGACTGGAGTGGACCACTGAATGTCAATTCAAAGGAAAGTTGTATCAGGAACATGCAGCTATGGACAAAACAGAAGGTTGATTGTGGGCAACTATGAATAATTTTGCTGCCTTATTGTGTGGTCTCTTGGCAATGTGACAAATGGGAACTTCCCCTTAGGGAATGCCTTTATACATCTTTGAATTCAAAATTGTTACTTTTTTTTATCTGTTAATCTAGACAAGGCCATTCAGTCATCTTCAGAGACCTGATGGGTGAGGGGGGGGCTATAAAATATATTCTTGGGCAGCCTTATTCACTTCCCTTAGTAATTGCTCTCAACTACATCCTTTTTGTTCTGTTTTACTGCACAGTAACCTGTTGGAAGAGTGGAGAAGACAGTACTTTCATACCTTTCCATACCTGAAATTTCCATTCAGTTACTCTGAAGATACATAAAGAGACTGAGGTAGCAGTCAGTGTGTAAAGTTTTCCATGTTGCTACCTCAAGACAAAATATGGCGCAGGTACCCAGAACAGCATAATTTCTTCACTACAAAAGGTGATACTTGGGTTTGGGTTTTTTTTCTTTTTTAAGTTTGAGCAGTGTTGTAGGTTAGTGAGAGAGGATCTGATTGTTGAACTCCTCAGGTTATCAATCTGTTAATATTGGTGTATGTGGATTTCTAGTTCTGCTGCATCATCCTTTTCTGGAACTTTCCTTCCTTAAGTAAGAGAGACCTATGAAATGTTCTCCTATATCATCAGTTTTCCTTGCCAGCCTGTCAGGTCACTCACACAGCTAAGAAAGCACTTGCTGAATGCTATTTCATAGCCCTTTTAAGGATTCTTAATGTGATGAGAAATCTCAACTAGTCCAGCCTACCATTTGTGAATATAGGATTCAATCAAATGGTTTCATGCTACCTAAGAATGAGCTGTATTACCCTAAAACGTCTGGCAAATCCTGACTTGGATTATTAGTATCTATATGGGAGTACAGTGGGAGAACACATATCACCACGGGTAAGGCAACCAGAAAGCAGAAAACAGTTGACATTGTGGTAGATCTTTTCAGTGCAAACAGCCTCTGTGCAGAATGATGGAGAAAATTGTAATTGAGATTTTCTTGTTAGCGTTCCCCTTGATAATTGCTGTGTCACTTCTTCCAACTTGAGCCTGTATACTGAACTGCGGCTGACAGTATAACCTTGTCCTCCAAATTGTCTGAATATTCAGGCATTGTTTTGTTCTATAAGCCAATTGCAAAACAATGCTTTGCATTCAGCAGTGAGGCTTAGCTAGTCTATTCTGTCATAATTTACAGGGGTTTCCAAAATAATATAGCTGGAGTGTCAAAATCAGAAGCTTAATGTTCCAAGAACTTGTACAGCTTTCCAAACATGTGTCTTTTATCTGCACCTTGAGTACTTCTCAGTCTGCGTCCATGATCCTTATAAGGAAGGTGATCATTATAAATTGGGGGCAATAGCTTTCTGCATATAAATGCTGCTGCACTGGTGTGGACAGAACTGTGCTATCAACTCTTCCAGTCTGGTACTTAAGTACACTTAAACTGTGCATTGTGTGCAATGGCTTTATTTTATGAATGACTCCTTATGCACTTTGTGGCCTTCTTATGGCTTATAACTTTTCTTCTTCTTACTGGTTATCTGTAGTCAAACTGTGTTCAAACCATGCACTTTGGTTTTAAACGAAGTATATAGTTTGATCTCCATGTAAGCTGTGCAGGATAAAACATTTTATGCTGTAGATCCATAGTATCTCTGTTGCAGAACAATCAGTCTGGGTTTTTTTCATTTGCTTTCCTTTATTTTGACCCTTGTCATGTTCTCCACACAGTCTCAAAGTATTTGAATATTTCATTTAATTCTCTGTACTAATGGCTCATCCTTCTAAAAGCCACCTATAGTATGTACAGTGACCTTGCAGTGGAGGCTTAGCTGCATTGACTTCCTTCTCCTTGGAAAACATTATCTTACCTTTTAAGGACAGATAGCGTGGTCTGTGATGTGACCAAAGGTGAACTTGATAGTTTAGAAGTGAGGGGAGTGCTTAAATGTGTGTTCTAAAATGGTCTTTTTCTAGTGATCTCTCTAGGAAAGGTCTGGAGTAGTCATGACTCTGACCTAAGTCTTGCTGTGATGCCATTGTTGAGATAACTAAGTGCAGGAATAGCTACTTGCTGTAATTTTTGTTGTGTAGAAAGTGGATTACTCTTCAGGCTATCCAGATTATTCAGGCATAGCCAAAATTTGAATTGGCAAAGACAATATTCAGCTTTGGAGTTCATGAATACAGTTAACACTTGGATTATCATAGGCTTCATGAGAGTTACTCTCCTCTTGTTTATTGGATATGTTGTCCCTTGGTTACATGTTCATCTCCCATTAATTCACTGGGTACCATGTGTGTGCCTTGTCTGGGTGAGAACAGACCCCCTGGAGTTAAGTAGAAAAATGTTAACAAGGATAATTTAATATGGGAGACAACAGCTAAAAATAGACAATCAGCTTATTATTCTACCTTTTTAAGGGGTGTTTTAAGCAATGTTTTAAATTTCAGGGGTGATCTTTTTGGCTTGCTTTACATAACAAAACATAAACCCAAAGTTTCTTGGGATTTTTGTTATTTTTAAACTACCAGTACATACAAAGTTACCTCTGAAGTATTTCCCAAAGATCTTTGAATTATTTATATAGTTTTCTTGATATTTATTATAAAAACTCAAAAGAAATAAGAAGATGCTACATTCATTAATGTCTTTAACTACAGAACTGAAAGGAGTGCATTTAAACTTTCTTGTAACTTAGATGGGCATCTTGATTTGAATGTAGTTTATTTATGTCACACTTTTCTGTGCTAGAGGAAAAGGTCTTGGACTTTAATTAGTTTCCTCATATTTCCCTTGGCTAGATGAAACTTAAATGTTATTGCAAGCTGTTAATTTTGACTCGGCAACCAGTTAACAGATTTGGGAAATACTGTGAGACTGCAGTTTCTTGAACCAGTCAAAAGATGGCACTGGAGCATGTGTTCATTAGAGGTAAAAGGAGCTCCTCTGCCAGGGCCTGCCTAGCTCGGTGTGTTACAGTGCACTGGTTGTCACTGAGTGTCTGTGGCGTACTGGGGGGACATGGCAAGGTGCCCCGAGTTTGGAAGGCTATAAAAAAAAAAATTTCAGTGAATGCAGTCACATTTCTCAGCCCCTCTATTATCCATTTGGTCCCTGTAAAGCTGTGTGAAAAGAGGTGGGTTGTGGTATGTTGCAGAGGGCTGAGCCCAGCCTTTAAACTGACTGATAGATCTCTGTTTCTGTCTGAATTTCGGATCTGCTAGCCTATGTTGTTTTAAGTAGATTTACGCTAGGGATTTATGGAGTTTTTTGGTTATGTTAATTGTAACTGAAACATCAACCTGTCCACTTGTATATTGACATTGCACCTGCCTAGTTCGCTGTTTACATAATACACTCCATATATTTCCTTTCTGATTGAGGTGTTTGTTAGTGACAGTTTCTGCTATTCTGTTTTTGTTCTTATAGTGACATTTGTAACATTCCTCAGACTGTAGCATTTTAAAATAATGCTTCCAGAGATGAAAGATTGGAGAGCCTTTATAAATGTTGCTTCCTGTTTAAACTGTTTAAATTTGGAAAACAGGCTGGACACTGAAGTGTGCCTAGGTAAATGTACTACTTTTTTCAACTTTCTGTTAAGACTCTGTTATGTAAGTTTTCAGTTCTGCTATTTAAGAGAGTCTGCCTACCGTGCATATGTGAACATAATTATGCCCTTGGAGTCATAGCTAAACACTCACAAAGGACAGTTTGAGAATACTTCAGTGCTCATGTGAGGTTTGCTATTATTCTTGCATACATGTAGTTGGCTGTAAACTATGTGCATTTATTCTGTATTTATATCGTTAACTTTTTTGTTTGGATTGCTTTAAACTTCAAAGTGAATTAAAATTATGTGCTTCTATTCAAATGTTGCCTTTTGTGCTAAACTGTACACTATTTTTAACCTTGTAATTATTCTATTATTGATAAATAGCAGCACCTGGACAGTTGTGATTAAAAATGAGCAATTCATTAGGAGATTCCAGTGAATCATTTTATCTGGTGCCATTTTATAGTAGCAGAAAATAATGTACCTGTATTGTAGCTATAATATGTTCTTTTTGGAGGAGTTAGTGGATGACTCAAGTTGGATGTGTTCTTGCAGTTGGATTTGAATGCTGTTACCTCTGCAGAGCTAAGTGTTAACTGTCTGTCAACTGAGATTCAGTAACTAGTGATCAGAAAACTCGTGTCCATTTGAAGGGCCAGCTCGCACAAACCACTGCTGACAAAAATTAAGGGCAGTAATTCCTTAATGTTCAGACTTAATTGCATGTGCAGTTACAACCAAGTCCTTGAATCTGTAACATTTTTAGATATCGCTTCTCTTTACAGTAGGCATTTGATCTGAAGTCTGTCCTCAGAACTTCCTCAAATCATTCTGCAAATGTATACATAGGTTTTGGTTGGTGATTGCGTGCTGTGTTTTTTTTCCCCCCTGTGTGTTCTGGAACTGAATCCTTTGCAGCCTTTAATATGGAGCCAGGCTTGATGTCTCTGATTTGACTCTTTCAGCTATTCAGAACTATTCAAAACTTGTGTTAAAACAGCACATCTGTGATAACTTTTTTCTTTTCTTTTCCTTCTGTAGGTGTTAATGTGAATTGGTCTACCTTGCTCTGCTTCTGAGACTTTCTAGCTTCCAGGTCAGCCAGGCTTAGAGGTGATCAGTCTTCTGGAATCAGTACAGGCAACCAGCATGCTTATCCCTGATGCATGTGAAATTATGCTTCTAACTGGCATAATTGTAATTGTCTGTAATTAATCTTTCACTTTAACTCTCCTAAAGAGGCACATTGGCAGGGCAGAGCTCAAGTTAAATGTTTGGGGATGCTTTGACATTCGTGCTGCTTTACAACCCCTTCTGCTGGAGGGGTTGTATTAAGCTTGCCCTGGACAAAAAGCATGTATATAAAATGAAGGTATATTTAAAGTCCTAATTGAGTTATGGCATTAATGCAGTCTGACTTAGATGCAACCTAAAAGTATGTGAGGTTTAACAGTGATCTCTTTCACAAAAGAAAGCCCTTGAATTTGATAATGCACTTAACACTAAAATAAAAAGGTACTTCCAAAGACAAATACTCCTCGTCTTCTATGTGCTATTGCCAGCCAGTGTGCTTTGTGCTGACTCAGAACATTATTATCTTGCGCAGCTTCTGTCAAAGGCAGGAAATGCCAGGATAGGAATCTAGTTCTCATGAGCAAATTGATGCAAACAAAATGGTGTATTGAACTGTGGAAGATATATTGGAGAGGAGGAGCTTCTGGTTTTTTAGATGGAATATTTCAAGGGATGCTCTTAAGACTGGTTGCACTCATGCAGAGATACTTGTTAATGATATAATTGTGTGAAGTTAACTAGAAGCTTTCAAAGACAAGCTCCAGATGGTGAAACTTACTGCTAATTCTGGGTAGATTTCTGCCCAAGAGAGTGTTTCCTCCCTTAACTGTGGCTGTTTAGAAGTTGGTAGCTTTTCCTAGTCCTGCTCCTGCAGCAGACACTTGGGATGGGACTGAGGATGTAAATGTTGACATTGTCTGGAGCGTAAACAAAACTCAAAGCAGTCTGTTCTGAGACTTGATCATCTGTCCAAAATTCTAGAAACAGGTATGCAATGGTCAAGTGTGACAGAAGATATTTTAAGGATTCTGTTAATTTAGGACTGTCGCTATATAGTTAGAGACTAGATAATGTAGAACCAGTATTTAAAATGGAAAACAATTAAATGAGGAAACTACAGGCTCATGTGTCTGTAGCAAGAAGAGCTCGAAGTACATCCCTCTTCCGCAAAGTGTGTTATAGACATAGAGGTAACTGGACAGTAAGCAAGAGTTGATGTTAAAATAAGCTGATAATTATTTGTGATCATCTGTATTTTTAGATGAAGTAAATGCAGGAGATCCAATCCATATGGTTTTTGGTGGAACTGTGTGATGTGGAGCGATAAAGGAAATCTCTAGACTATTCCAACATGCATAAGGTCTTAGCTAAAGAGAAAGTGTTTTGTAATGGGAACTGTTGGATTGGTGGCTAATACTACAAGTACTCAATCACCTCTGAAGAAGACTTTTGCAAGAACTGGTCTTGGTATTGTATTTAGTATGTCTGTCAATTGCTTTGGCAGAAAGACTTGGGCTACATTAGTGTGATTTGTGAATGACCAATTTGAAACAATTTGCAGTACACTAAGTTTTGAATATGATTTAAAAAAAAAAAGATTGCTTTGACCAGCAAGGTAAGATTAAATAACAGTGCAAAATGCATATTCAATCAGTTACAAAATACTAATGAGATTTTTTTGCTATAAGTCAGGAGTGTAACTTCCTCAGTTGGAATGGAGAGAAGAAAAAGACTCCAGGTATAGTCTGTCCAACAATGATCACTGTTACTCACCTATTTAAAAAAAAAAAAAAAATTAACAGTTCCAGGATGCTAAAGGGAAGCATAAACAGCACTGTATGTGCAAATCTTGAGCTGACCTAACTTGGGGTATGTGCACAGCTCTGGTTCATCACAGCTATGAAAAAGAGAAGGTTCTAAAAAATGATCAGGGAAAGAAGTGTGTCTCTCTTGTCAGAGCATAAAACTGTAGCTTAACCTGATAGAATCTGAAAAGGGATATAGCAGTTTTACGTAAGAAAAAACACAAAAGTACTATGGGTGAAAGTAATAAGATACAACACTTGATGCTACAAAATGAAAAAGTATTTGCCAACTGTTATTACATCTAGCCTGAATGTAAGAAAGCTTTTAATGATCAATGCAGAAGTCTTAGATAGTAGTGAGAACAGGAAGGAAGAAGGCACTTCAGAATGCCTGAACAGCATGTGAAAGGGATGCCATGATCTGGTGACCTGGGATAGCAGAGACCTAAATGATCTCTTCTGTGTGTTTAACAGGGATTAGGACCTCTGTTTGTGATGGAGTTAATCACCCTGTGCTTGTGGGGGGTGTGTGGCTTGTTTCAGCAGGATTTATAGAAAAGATGAACTAGGGCTCATCTTATTTTCTTTTTTTGTTTGTTTTTCCTCTCTCTCCTTCTTCCTTAAAATCAGCCAAATCCCAAGAACTTGTCTTTCCAACATCCCTCTTCATACATATATCTTTAAGCAGTTTATCACTTTAGCTGAACAATATGATATATTTTGTTGCTGATCTGAATTTTTCCTGGTCTTCTGCCACATGTTGCTTTTCTGCAAGTGTTATATATTTGTCAGTGTCTGAGGAATGACACTGTTGTATGCTAAGATGTTAGGTAAGAATACATTCCTCCCTCATGGAGCATGCAAGGAGTCGAGGAGATTCTGGTGTAAATCTACTTCATTTGACCTAAACTGGGACTGAAGTTTGCCAATTCTTATGCTAATATGAATAATTTTATCCTTGTTTGTTACTTTGTTCCTGCTACATCTAGTTGTATTGGTTCCTGGTCCCTACTGCAGTTTAATGAGTTCCTATGGTATGTTCCAAACTAATCAGTTAAATACAAATCACCTTCTGTTTCTCTTAATATTGATTACTGTTCTGACTTGGGATAAACGTTACAGGGAACATTCTTCTGGGCTGGTTCAACTTAATGTGTTCCTGTTGCATACAGTTGTTTTCCTCTAGTTTCCTAGGGAAAGGATTTTGTAGATTTAAAATGGATTGTGATAATGAACGTGCCACATCCTCTTTAGATACAGCCATCCCACATCCATGAGGTCCAGCAAGACTCCCATGAAATCATTCTGTGCTCATTCAGGTTAGGCTTTGGCTAAAAGTAAAATGAGGGAGTATTGCAGTAACAGGTACAGAAGGAAAATCCAGCACTTCTGAGGTGACATCTAACTTGGCCTGTATGCAGTCTGTATATGTAGTGAGGGCAAGTTTCTGCATTAAGCAAGGATTTGGGAATATTGAATGGGGGGGGGGGGGGGTGAGTGGAGGTGTTGTAAAGGTTTCAAGGGAACTTGTTGGTGAGAAGCTGTACTTTCCATGTTACAGATTAAGAATTTCTCTGGAAGACATAAGAATCTGGAAGTTAGACACATCTGAGTTAGATCAAGAGTAAGTAGTGTCTTTGCCATAACAAGAAGAAACATGTAAAAATACACTGGAAGGAATGAGAAGGCAGTGTGATTGGGTTTATTTTCAGTATTGTTTTCATGATCTAAGGTTAGATGTGTAACTATTTTTAAAGTAATTGAAAAAGTGGTCCCCTGTGCCAGCAGTTCCCACGTAAGGGAATAAAGCTTTCTAAGTACAGCTTTGCGGAATTTTTATCCCAATTTATCTGTGCCAGATTCTTCCAGTGAGAAGGTAATAGTATGAATACTTTTCAAGGCTGCATCTGGCTTTGGGCTGTCTCTAGTGCCTCATCATCTCCAGAAGAACGTCCAATAGAAATGTGTCTGTGGACTCAGATTGCCCTCCTCTAAAAACAGAAGAACAGGTCTCATAGGGCTGTTCAGTGTTCACTGAGGGTAGACTGGCTAAAATGAATATCAGTGAGAGCCTTGTGGATACAGATACTGAAGGGAGAGCACACCTCTTGAGAGAAAATTCTCCCTGGTTTCTCTACTTTACCCTTTGGATAGAAAAAGGAAGTGAATGCCAGAAAAGGAACAATTCTGTTCTTAGTAAGAAACCCCTAGTAAGTGTGAATCTCTTCCCAGAAGTGGGACATTCTGCAAGGAATTCTGTAGGATGTCAGAATGGATTTCCCTAGACATTCCCTGTTTTCAGCCATATCCAGGAGCAAGGTCTTCAGAAGAAGGGGAAGAAATTGCAGTTTCCTTCCTCATTCTCTGGAAATAGCTGAAGACATATATCCTGTTATTATTCCTTTCACTGCCCACAAATACTGTTTACTACTGAAAATTCTTACTGATGTGCAAATAACCTTTTTTTTTTTTTCCTCTGGCTGCTAAAGGCAGGCAAGCAGAATTTGTTTCTAAGCTGGCAAATTTTCATTATAGTTCTCAGGTGCTTTCATTCTGTCATTCCTTGAGGTATTTGTTTTCCTTATGTGTCTTCTGAAATGTGGCTATCAGTAAAAGTTTACAGAGTTTATATTATCTTGCTCTGCCACTACAAATGTTTCCTGCCCTTTGCAGTGATTGAATGACTTGCAAGTTGCTTTGGGGAGCTCCAGCTGGATTTGGGCTGGATATGTTTAAAGACTTGGGAATATGGTTTGAATTAATTGAAACAAGAATGATCTATTATCATTGAAACATTTTCCGAAGAGACTAGTTGAGGGAAAATACTGAAAAATGACAACCATCCAGCTATACTTGTAGGGTGGTCCAGTATTATTCCCTAAATCATTCAGGCAATAGACAAAGAATTAAAGCACCTTTTTTTTGCAATACTAAAAAAAAAAAAAAAATCATAAAACCAGTATAAAAAATATTGACCTTTCCCCATTAGAGAGAAGAATATCTGCCCTAGTCCCTTACTGTTATAAACCAAGGGGACTGTTGCCAAAACTTTATAGCTTGGATGTAAATGGAATATTACCTCTTGAGCAACAGCAGCTTAGAGCTGTTAAACCCACACATACAGAAATGCCTTAACCACACAGGGGTGAAGCAGTTTGAGCTTTCAGTTCCCCATTGCTCAGTTCAGCTAGAACTATACATCCTTCCCATCACCTTCTTTCCCAGGGTAAAAAAATTGTTTCTTTATGGCAGGGCAGGGACTCTGGAGTGGTCCTCAGACACAATAGGATGTTTCTGTGGGACAGCATTCTGATAATTCTCAGGATCTGAGTTTTTTACTTGGGCTGTCACTTAGCTCACCCTTCCACCCTCCCTGAAAAGGTGTGCAGAATTACTTTGGGAGGGATGGGATTTTTAGAGGTGACAGACATGAAAAGACACTGAAAGGTAAGTAGGAGGGTTTTGGCTTGCTGGAAAAGACCGAAAGACATAACCACCCCCACTTCCCAAATATCTCAAGAAAGATAAATCTTTGAGAAACTTAGAGCTTTATTCCTCCCTAGCTATGACAAGACACCTCTCATTATTCAAATGGAGAGTTGGCAACATGTGGTAGCAGTATCTGCCAGGCTTTCTGTTCCTTCCTAAAGATGAAACAACATTGGGATTCAGTGCTGTAAATCCCTTCCTAAAGGATACAGGCAAAGAGACAGTATCTGGAGAAAATGGGGAGTTGCTGTGGTTTTGAATGGCTTATTTGAGTCCTTGGGATGAATGAGGCTTTGAACTGAAATCTCTACTCAGTGTTACATACTATATGCAACTTACTCAATTATTGCAGTCTTTCTAGTTTGCATGTTCTGGGGAATGAGTAGAGGAACTTTCCTTATATCTGGTTTCTCTTCAGCCTTGTGTCCAAATACAACTTCTTCAGAAGGGACAGACAAGGTAGAAGAGGTGGTGGGGTGGCTCTTTATGTTAGGGAATGTTTTGACTGTACAGAGCTACCTGACTGTGATGACAAGGTGGAGTGCTTATGGGTGAGGATGAGAGGGAAAGCCAATAAGACAGATATTGTGCTGGGAGTCTGTTATAGACCACCTGACCAGGTTGAAGAGACGGATGAATCGTTCTACAAACGGCTGGCAGTAGTCTCAGAATCGTGTGCCCTTGTTCTCGTGGGGGACTTCAACTTTCCAGACGTCTGCTGGAAGTACAACACGGCAGAGAGTAAGCAGTACAGGAGGTTCCTGGAGTGTGTGGAAGATAACTTCCTGACACAGCTGGTAGGTGAGCCAACCAGGGAAGGAGCCTTGCTAGATCTACTGTTTACAAACAGGGAAGGACTGGTGGGAGGTGTGGTGGTCGGAGGCCGTCTCGGGCTTAGCGACCGTGAAATGATAGAATTCTCAATTTTTGGTGAGGCAAGGAAGGTGGTCAGCAAAACCACCACTATGGACTTCTGGAGGGCAAATTTTGGCCTCTCCAGGACACTGGTTGAGAGAGTCCCTTGGGAGATGGTCCTGAAGGGCAAAGGGGTCCAGGAGGGATGGACATTCTTTAAGAAGGAAATCTTAATGGCTCAGGACCAGGCTATTCCCATGTGCTGCAAGTCAAACTGCCGAGGAAAATGACCGGCCTGGCTGAATGGGGAGCTTTTGCTAGGACTTAAGAAAAAAAGGAGAGTTTATAATCTCTGGAGGAAAGGGCGGGCAACTTGGGAGGAGTACAGGGATCTTGTTAGGTCATACAGAGAGAAAATTAGAAAGGCGAAAGCTCAGCTAGAACTAAATCTGGCCACTATCGTAAGGGACAACAAAAAATGTTTTTACAAATATGTTAACAGTAAAAAGAATCCCAAGGAGAATATCTATCCTTTAATGGATACAGAAGGGAACGTAGCAACCAGTGATGAGGAAAAGGCCGAGGTACTTAATGCCTTCTTTGCCTCAGTCTTTAATAGTGAGTCCAGTCATCCTCAGGGTACTCCACCTCATGAGCTGGAAGGTAAGGATGAAGAGCATAACATACCCCCCTTAATCCAGGAGGAATTACTTAGGGACCTGCTACACCATCTGGACACTCACAAATCTATGGGACCTGATGGGATCCATCCAAGAGTACTGAGGGAACTGGCTGAGGTCCTTGCCAAGCCACTCTCTATCATCTATCAGCGTTCCTGGTCAACAGGGGAGGTCCCAGAGGACTGGAGGCTTGCCAATGTGACTCCCATTTATAAGAAGGGTCGGAGGGAGGATCCGAGGAACTACAGGCCTGTCAGCCTGACCTTGGTACCGGGAAAGATTATGGAACAGTTTGTTTTGAAAGCACTCACATGGCAAGTCCAGGATAAGAGGGGGATCAGGCCCAGTCAGCATGGGTTTATGAAAGGCAGGTCCTGCTTGACCAACCTGATCTCCTTCTATGACCGGGTGACCCGCCTAGTGGATGAGGGAAAGGCTGTCGATGTTATTTTCCTAGACTTCAGCAAGGCCTTTGATACTGTCTCTCATGGCATACTCCTTGAGAAGCTGGTGTCTAGTGGCCTGGATAAGTGCACTATTCACTGGGTGAAAAACTGGCTGGATGGCCGAGCCCAGAGGGTCGTGGTGAATGGGGTGAAATCCAGTTGGCGGCAGGTCATGAGTGGTGTTCCCCAGGGCTCGGTGTTGGGCCCTGTTCTGTTTAATATCTTTGTTGATGATTTGGATGAGGGGATTGAGTGCACCCTCAGCAAGTTTGCAGACGACACCAAGTTGGGAGGCAGGGTCGATCTGCTTGAGGGTAGGGAGGCTCTACAAAGAGATCTGGACAGGCTGGATCGATGGGCTGAGGCCAATTGTATGAAGTTTAACACGGCCAAGTGCCGGATCCTGCACTTCGGTCACGGCAACCCCATGCAGCGCTACAGGCTTGGGGAAGAGTGGCTGGAAAGCTGCCCGGCAGAGAAAGACCTGGGGGTGCTGGTTGACAGCCGGCTGAATATGAGCCAGCAGTGTGCCCAGGTGGCCAAGAAGGCCAATCGCATCCTGGCCTGTATCGGGAACAGTGTGGCCAGCAGGAGCAGGGAGGTGGTTGTTCCCCTGTACTCGGCACTGGTGAGGCCGCACCTCGAGTCCTGTGTTCAGTTTTGGGCCCCTCACTACAGGAAAGACATGGAGGTGCTGGAGCGTGTCCAGAGAAGGGCAACCAAGTTGGTGAGGGGCCTGGAGCACAAGTCTTATGAGGAGTGGCTGAAGGATCTGGGGCTGTTCAGTCTAGAAAAGAGGAGGCTGAGGGGAGACCTTATCGCTCTCTACAACTACCTGAAAGGGGGTTGTAGTGAAGTGGGTGCTGGTCTCTTCTGTCAGGTGGCTGGAGATAGGACAAGAGGAAATGGCCTCAAGTTGAGGCAAGGGAGATTTAGGTTAGATATTAGGAAAAATTTTTTTACTGAGAGGGTTGTCAAACATTGGAATGGGCTTCCCAGGGAAGTGGTTGATTCACCATCCCTGGAGGTATTCAAAAAGCGAGTGGACAGGGTACTCCAGGGCATGGTTTAGGGGGCATGGTTAATGGTTGGACTCGATGATCTTGAAGGTCTTTTCCAACCGAAATGATTCTATGATTCTATGATTCTAACTTTGAAGGGAGATGGAATAAAGCTGCAGCAATTCCTAGGCCTGTTTGTGCACTCAGTGTTGCCCCTCTGCTCAAGCCAGATACAAAAGTAAGTTGGAGAAGGGGGTGGGTTTAAACTGTTAACAAGGAACAAAGAAACTGCCTAGCTCTCCTCCTGATCTGACTTTGCATCTATTTACTAGATGCTTATTTCCTTGTGTGTGGATGGATATACACTTTTTCTTTGAGTTGCAGACTTCTGTTGTTAAAATGGATGGAGAAAGCAAGATTATCTGCCTAAGTACATTGGTTTTTCTACAAGAAAACTAAAGTCAGCATTGCAAAAAAAGTTTCTAAGAGTAACATCCTGAGCTGACAGACTAAATGGCATTCTTGGGATTGAGCAAGAAGCCTGGTAGTCTCTGCTGAAGGTGGGGTAAAAGCAGAATGTCAGCAGTCACCCTGAAAAAAATGAGGGCTATATGTAAGAGAAGGCTGAATGATTTTCATACTGAACCTGGCTAATTCACTCTCCTACATGAAATTAAGGCCAAGAAAAAAGGAAAGAAAATTGAGGTATTAGTGAAGCTTTGCGTAAGGAAAAACGAACTATCTCCCAGCTCATTCCAGAGCAGGGAATAGCCTAACAGTAATGTTTTCAAAGTGGCTTATTATGCCTAAGTAGGTTTAGGAATGAAGTTGTGTGTTGTTTATTTGGAAGTCAAAGAGCAAACTTGCACTGAAATGAGAATATTGCTGTATGCAGTAGACCCTAGCGTGTAGACCAGAGCTTTTTCACATGCAGTATGTCAATATTAGCTGTCTACTGGAGTGTTTGGATGAAGGCACCACTGAACAGACTGATTAATGTTGCAGGTTTTTCTTGAGCTGTGATGGATGATTGCATTCAGGCTTCAGCATGTAACAAACTTGGAGCATTTTTTTACCAAAAATTACTTGGTGATACTGCAGCATAATGTGAAGATACAGCATTAAGTCCTCATGATACCGTGTCTCTTTCATGGAATACTGCAAATGAGAAACTTGAGTCACACTCTTCTTCTCCCCATGTCTGAAGTTGCCTGTACTATATCAAAATGTTAGATTAAATTGCAGCTTCTAATGCTTGATTTAAGAAGAATCCTTTCTTTTTATATCAAAATGAAGAGTTTGTTTAATTTAGCTTTGTGTAATTTGCATGCCCAGATTCCCTTGTACTTGATGGAACAAGGTGCAGAAGATGGAGGAGCCTTGCCTTGCTATTCTGATACCTTTGGAAAGAGCTTGTTTCTCAAAGGAGCATGTCAGCCTTAAGTAACTTGGAAACTGGAGAGCTTCCTTTGTAGCATAAGCATTGAAGCTGAGAAATTTCCAGGCATTACAGACCAGAGAGAAGGTAGTTATACAAAAGTATAAGCCTTTGTAGTTGATGGATTTCAGATAGCTAAATGCCCAGTGCTGTAACCAAAGCTGAAACCTTACTGACAAACACTGTTGTGAAAAATCTTATGTACTCTACAAGTTGTTGCTATCAGCACATCATTCAACATGAGTAGAAAGTACCACAACAGTGCAGTTGTGCAAAACCAGAGATACCTCCTTATGATGCAGCACAGGTAGAATCTACAGTTAACCCCCCTTCTACTTAATCTTAAAATTTAAGAATTGAAAAGGACCTATCTGGATGTGATGCTATAGACTAAAAAGCACTTGGGTGTATAAAGTGAGACTTAGACACTTAGTTTTGCCAAAGACCCCTTGCTGCTTCATCTTGAAGGTAGACAAACTGCAGAAATTCTCAAGCATTTTATTTTGCCAAACATCTGGAAATTATTCTCTGCTTATATCCACAAGTGCCTTAGTGGGACAGGAACATGCAGTTCAGTCCTAAGCTCAACTGAGATCCTGAAACTTACCATTCCTTTTTTCATGTTCTGTAAGGAGCTTGGCCTGGAAATAGGTATGAAATAAAATGCAAGGGATGGCTGCTGCTTTCCTTACTGATAGGGCTGGTGCCATTCTACTTGAGTGGGGTTGGTTTTTTTTTCTTTACAAAAATAAAATAAGTGTAAGAGTGCTTGTAGAAGACAGAAGAGACCTAGATTCAAATTCCTTCTCTGTCTAGAAGCTTGTTGCCTTTCAAAAGGGTGTGACAGGCTGTTCCTGGTTCAGAGGAACCTTTCCTGCTTCTCTTTCCAGCAAGCATCACAGCTGTAAAGAATTCAGGAAACTTGGGGAAAAGAAAGGAGGGAGACAGGTATTGTGCTGGCTGGCTCTAGCCTCTTTTCTGAAGTCACTGGCAAAAATAGAGAACAAAACGAAATCATGGCTTTGCTCCCAAAGAGTGATTTGTCTTTTGCCATAAAGTTTCTTCCTTCTTATGCACACTTTTTTGACTTCCCTTCTGCAAAGATTTTTTTGTTTTCTGCACAGCAACTCCACTTTAGCACTGGAAGTTGAGACTGTCTCTCCCAAGATAGATGAATTTATATGCATTTCAGTTTCCTCTAGTGAAGGAGAGACTTTGATTTGCTGTGCCACTTTCCATGGCAGAAAGCAGTCTGCCTTGCATAGGGTTCTTTGAAAGGAAGTGCATCCAATCTCCCAGGTGAGTTCTTGGCTGTTTTGATGACTGGACAGATAGTGCTCTGTATCAATGGTTTCCTAAGGTTTGGAGGTTAAGGCCTTGCCTCATTATTTGCTCTTCCTTTGCTCTATACAGATTTATGTGAATATTCAGAATGTTGATGGTTTTAGTCTACATTTGGATTGTGAGATCTTGTACTGTCCATACCTGTATGATGACTACACGTGCGGTCAGGAACTTCACTTTGAATTCATGGTCCTTCCTCAGGACAGGAAACCAGCAAAGCAGAGACTGCCTTACCAATGCTTAAGTCCTTTACTGTGCCTGATACGAGCAGTTTGTCCTTCTGTTAGCTTTGGTCAATAGTAATATTCTGTCAAGCAGAGTTTCAGATTGCAATACTTCTACATTTGTCTGGCTCCTTATACTGTGGTCTTAACTACTTTTGCAGGTATAGGATGTGATAAACTTCAACTAGTGTGTGTGAAAACACCAACTAAAGGGGACTCCAAACAGAGGAAATGCTACATTGCAGTGGGAAAACACCAGCACTTAGTTCAGCTCTATTCTGCTAGAGCACTCTGTCAGCATATATTAAGATTGTGCTGAACTGCTTAAAGCTAGTACACAACAGAAGAAAACAAGTAAGGGCAGGGAGGATATGGTAAGAATGCTACATGTATACATGTGGTTTTACCTTATGCAAACCTTCATTTACTGTCTTCCTGGCATTATTGATTGATTCTGTAGGTAGAAATTGCTGCAGCATGCAGAGGTGCAGCTGCATCTCTATCAGCCTCTATAAAGAAATAATTACTTGCTATCCCCAATTCAAAAAGCCCCAAGCTGCCACTGGTAAAAAAAACCATGAAGATATTGCTGTAGTTAAAGAACACAACTGTCAATCTGATAGTTAACACTTTCAGATGAGCACAAATCAAACTAAAACAAACAAAAAAAATTAGAGCCTTGTGGGGAGGCTTGCTGGAGTGAATGTTGGTGGTTCAGCTCTATATTACTATTTTTTTTTCTGTTTAGTTTCTACAAAAAGGACTGATGAGGTGACCATAATATGAGATAATTTAAAAACTCACTAAGTCAGCTAGAGTCTCTTACAGAATTCTGTGGAGGGAATTTGGATTATGATGAATATTATTTTCCTGACATTGAAGAGTGTTAGTCATGGATCGGGACCTCTTTGTGTAAGCCAAAGATGCACACCTGTTGAGAGGAATGTCAGTTGCCTTATAAGCAGGCCCCAATTAATGCAGAATATTTGGAGTTACTACTAATAGATGCAAATTAATTTTCTACAAACTAAGTTAGGTAAATGGTGTAGTCAAACTAATTCTTGGTTTAGCTTCCTCTTCGTTTAGTTTTTGAAGATTTAGGAGTCTTTGTGGGAAGAAAAGCATTTCCACCTGTAATATCTGATTTTATTTAACAGAGCTGTTATTTAGCCTGTTAATTTGAAGTGTTACAAAGTGGTTCATTGCGAAAAAGCGGTGTAACTCCAGGAGACCTAGAAGGACTAGTGAAAAGATGCCTATTTTTGTAAAAGGTGATTCTGAACTTTTGACTCAAAGTGGGGGCTTGTTCTTGACCTTGGGATTTCTGGTCCCTGGACTGATGGTGATTGAGAATATTGAAAACAGAGCTATAGAAAACTACCAATTTTCACTTAATATGAAAACTGATGGTTTTGCAAGTATGTGAAAATTTGATCCAGTGTACAGTTTGCTCTCTCTGCCAGCCAACACACCTATTCGTGGTGTAAATGACTGAATTTCTCCCTCTGGGCAAAATGGTGAATTTGTTCAGGCACAAATATGTCTTTTCATGATGAAATTTTATTCCCCCTTCTATCAAAAGCAGCTTTTTATACAGAAACACTGTTTTCTCAATGTTTTTCTAGTCATAAGAATTTCTGTACAGAAACAGTGGTATGGTGTTAAGGGAATTGCATACCAGCTAAAGCAATTCCAGTCATTGTTCTCTAACCAGTATTTCCACCCCTCCATGCACCCCCACTTAAACTTTTCCAGGTTAGTCGGAAGTCAGTAAGATGGAGTTAATGGAAGCAAAATTACATGAATGCCTAAAAGATTAATTTAATCTGATTATTTCCTTGTTTACAGGCAATCAAATACCTCCTAACATGAATGTAAGGTATGTAACAGGATGAAAAGCCCAAGACTGTCTAAGAAAGCACTTTGAAGGTGAAAGACAATGGTAATATCATCTTACAGTCAAAACTACATGCAGCACAGGTAGTGTCACTGAACAGTAAACCATGAATGTGTCATAACACTTACAGAAGTACCAGATAAATTCACATTCATAAATAACATCTTTCCTGTCCCACAGAACTGAAAGTATGTTTGAGCTCTCTCATCTTTTCCTTGACTATGTGAAACATTATGGGAATTATTTCTTATTTAGGGTAACTAAGTGTAAAGAGAGGTACATATAAATCAGTAATTTCAAGCTCTTAAAGTTGGATTTTAACTTTTTATTGAGCTTTTTATGATGGAGGGTTCATTCTGTATTCATAGTTTCTGATTGCTAATTAGGTTGACATAATTAAAAAAAGCTTGACCCACACTACTTAAGGGGGGGGGGGGGGAAGCATTGTGGGTATTTGGCACTAAACAGCAAGTTTTATAACTAACAAATCAAGTGGACTATCTACTTCCTGCTGAATTGATTTGCAGAGCTGCCTGTCTGAAATGTCCCTGGTCTCCAGAGATGAGGGCATAAGACTCTAGAAAGAGATGAAGTTGTTTAATGTAACTATTCAATATGCAAGCATCATTCAGACAGGGAATTCTAACAAAAGGCAACAAAGCCAAAAGGCAGGTCTCAGTGGAGCCGAGGTATCAACGGAGTGTGGTATTATACATTGGCTTGAATAGCCTGCATAGAGCTTGAATACATCAGTGTATAAAGATGTTAGTGCTTTCTTTTTTTTTTTTTTTGACTGATAAACATTTGGAAGTGGATGTATGAGCTGGAAGAGAAAATCCCTGGTAGGAACCTTGTTATAGGTGCAGAAGAAAAGAATTTGTATCTTTTTTTGTCATGCTTTAGTAAAGTTTCTTTGTTGATATTTTGCTACAGGTTAATGTTAAGGAGAACTTTTGTAGGTGGTAAACCTACTAGATTCTAATAAGTCAGTAAGTTGCTTATGAGGTGAAACCATCTAACATCTTGTCATATTGTCCTATGGCACTGCTGTTCTTATAGATCATAATAAGTCTCCCAAGGATTTCCAAAACTTTCAGAAATGGGACCTTAATGTGTAGGTGTAGTATTACTACCAAGAAACAGTGATTTGCAGGCCTTTTATGGTTTAAAAGTGGCCTGGGAATGGTGACAGTAGACTAACTAGTAAAAGCTTCGAAAAGAATATTGAAAAGGTAAATAATTTGTGCAGTCCAGAAATATCATCGCCCACCTCTCCAGAAGGGGCTTGCTACTCTGTTAGTCTGGTGTAAACCTGCATTATTACTGTTTTCTGTGACTTTTGTGGAAGGGCTGAGTAGTAGCCATGGTACCTACAGGCACAAAACAAGAAATTAGTCCCCACTTACTTAGCAATGCAGGACCAAAAGGGGACTCTTGTGTGATTAAATCCAGGTCCTTGTGATGGGAACTTGTGGCCCGTAATGCCATTCATAAATCTGCCAGGCTTCATCTTTAAACTAATTAGGTTACTTGTTCTGCTGGGAGCTTGCCTCAAAACCTGACTTATGTTGAAACTGTGCTCTAGCAATAATCCATATAAGTTGATATAATCAGTAACAGACAGTTACAGTGTTACAGTTAAGGTAAAAAGTGCAGTTAAAGTGCAGACAGCCCTCTAAATAGTCACTTTTGTCATATGCTGTGTATATTTGAGACAAGCAGTTTCCTTGATTTCCTTTTTTTTACTGGGTTTCTTTTGCTTTTGAGTACCATGGGGAAGTATCTTACATATGGAAAAGTGACTTAGATTGCCTTGTTCTTTGATTTGCATAGTAATAATGCTGTCTTTATTATTATTTTAAAATAGTTCATCATATTGCTACCAACAATCTCAGTAATCAGTCAGCTATTGCATCTTGTAGTTAACGAATAGCACAGCTGGCTCAGCTTTTGTGCATCCACAGCAATTTGTTCAGACTGACTCTCTTGGATTGTTTTTGCTGTATCTTTTTTCCAAATTGCTGGTTTGCAGCAGTGACGCATACATTTTGTAGAAGTTTTTTTATTACTGTATAGATGCTAAATTTCCTTTTGGTTATACATGAAGCTATAATACCATTGAGATACAACCTTGTAATCATTTTACTTGCATCCTTCTGTGGGCCTGATTCTGCTATCCTAACTTGCCTGAGTAAATCTTAGTCATTTGATCCCATTTGATTGAGGAACACCACTGGGTCAGGTGCTCATGCTAGGCTATCATTGTGCAGCATCATCCTTGGCTTTTTCAGTGACACAGTATAGGGCTATCCTGAAGTGAGTGCCAAACACCCCAGTGTTTTCTAGCTCTCCTCCTCATTGCTCTATGCTTATAACTGCTCCTGTCATGTTGGGGAAAACTGTTGTGCTAATGTTATTGCATAGTGTGTGTCTGACCTTCAAGACTATGAAGTACTTCAGTGGTTCAGTTGTTTAAAAGTCATGAGAGAGTCAGCACTTCCATTCCTGACTGCGCAGCTGTGCCCCATACATCAGTGTGCCTAGTAAATCATGTTGTCATCTCTGTGGAAATCAGCCATATACTAACAGACAGCAGATATAAATAACAATATATGTGTAATATAAGGTGAATTCAACTGATCTGTCTGATAATAAGAGTTCAGTGGCAGCTGGTCTTTATTACAAAGTTCATCATTGTTACTGAAAAAACTAGCTTTTTTCCTCCCATTTTTTCTGAGAAAGTTTTCACTTTCCCATTATTTGCTGCTGGGAACTATATCATTCATAAAACAGGTGACTGCACTGTTGAGGTTAATGCCAATAGAAAAAGACTCTTTTTGGGGGGTGAAGAAAGCACTTCCTGTAGAGAGTTAAATTACTGATTCTTATTTAAAAAAAAAAAAAGATGCACAATCTGTCTTTATTTGCACTGTTCTTGATGCTGAAGAGAAATATTTGCATATATTTTAGTGAATTGTGTAAAAAGCTGTCTCTTCCCTTTGACAGGAATAGCTTTCTACTAATTTCAGAAGGGCCTTCTGTAGACACTGTACTTTTGATTCTAAACTTAGACTGGTTTCCTGGACTCACCTAGATGAGAATTTGTTAAATTCAAAAGGGATTATATGTCTTGGGCTCAAAAAGCCTTTAAATTAGAGCTACCTAAGTATAACTTAACTTATGCCAGCTTCCTTTGTCCCTCAGGCTATTGTCTTGTGACCTGGCATAGGATACTTTTGCCCAACTGTAAAACCTAACACTGATAAAAGAAAGAAAGCAAACGTGAAGGTGCTGCAGTTAACTGTTCTTGAGTTCTGTATTGAGGCTGCGTCCTCCTTACTGACACTCCTAATGGCTACATGTTCTGCTGAGGTTTCTCCCCGCTGCACCACAGAAAATGGTTGGGACCACTCTCTCGCACCTGCTTGTATATGCTGTGAATGAAATGGAGAGCTGAGCAATGGGTATCCTTTCATGTGGCCAGGAGGAATGCTGATGTGCCTCACCTTTTAGGGAAATAGAAAAAGCAGTGGCTGCTCCTGCCACTGTCCGTGTCAGGTGGGGACTATACAGAAGACATATTGAAGGGATTTGCGGTGGTGCTTGGTGGGAGCAGCTTGGGGCTCTACCATGAACACTTTGAGCAAGTGGCTTGAACTGGGAGGTTTGAGCTTGGCCAGAACTTATCTCTTCCTCTCCTTTCATCACACAGTTGACTTTCTAGATCTGCTTTAGACACTCTTCAACCTTCTTAATATAAGCTGCTTATTCCCTTATTTTTCATGCTAGTTTTTAACATTTTATTAGGGAGGATATGCTGCCTTTGACAAAATAGTAGTAGAATAGGCATAAAGGATGCAGAAATCCAGTTATGATCTCCGAAATCTCCAAGTGATGTGCTCAAAATAACTTGCATCTCTTCTGTCTTGCAGAAGTGAAACCATTAAACTATCATGACCCAATGGGGAAAATATTACAGATGCATAGCAGTCAAATTATAGACTTAAATGAACCCAATCATAGTTAATTTTCCTTTTTATTATTAGAATTTTGTTTGGATTATCTTTGGGATTTGGGGAATCTTATGAAACTGAGGTGAATCATTTGATGTTTAACAATTTATGAACACTTTCACTGTCAAAACTAATTGCCATACTCTTGAGTTTATTTTGTGTTCATGATATGAAGTTAGTTTATCATTGGAAGAGTACAAAAACGAAATAAGTGACAGGTTCTGTGATGCTAGTGCTGGACTGCTTTCAGTAAAGATTTTCCTTTTCTGTAATTCAGTTGAGAATTTGCAGATGAAACCCTTCTGCATTTTTGCCCCTATTCTGAGACAAAGACAGAGGGATATTTTGATATAGCCAAGAATTGCTTCAGGGCCTGTGATAAGTGAGTACAATGGAAATGTATCATAATCTTTGTTTTCTCAAGGCAGTACATCTCGGAATAGGGCTGGCTTTTGTCTCAAGCAATACATGGCATCAGCTCTCAGCACACTTCCCTGTTATGTTTCTCTAAGTCAGACACTATTTCAAGGACATGTCCTGTGCAGGAAGATGAATTGGTATGTGGTTGAGGTATTTGAGAGTGAGAAGCAGTCAGAAATATTTGAAAGACTTCATGCCTCGTCTTGAGATAGGACAACTTGGCATCTTCATGGGATGGACTTCCAGGGATAAGGGGAACAGCTGAATTTATTAGTGTTTAAACCATTTATAGGCTTGCTTCCAAATCTTGGTTGGAAGCCTGGCTTTCTTCCTAAATCTTAGTGAAGCTATCTGATCAGCTGTATTGTAAGGATTTTTATTAATAGAACTTTTGGAAAGATTTTTGGTTTCTTGTGTCAAAATGTAAAGAACTGTCACCACAATCTAAAATGAAAAGCAGGCTTTTTTAAAATCACCACACAAATATCAAATGGTTCTGAATAAAAATATAAGTAGACCCAGATAACAAGTACAAAAAAAGCATAAATTTTGTTGCATCAAGCATGCTGTTCTGAAGGGGAGTTGTGAATTCAGATTTGAATATTGTCTTGCCATAGGGGTGGTTGTGCCCTTCACTGTAATGAAGGGGCATGAACTGTAGATTGAAGGGAACAGGGATTTTTTTTTTTTTTCCCCCCTCTTGCACGAGTGTCTCAAGTTCTCCATCTCTCTAGTTTTCAGACTTGGAGGCTGTGTTTGACCATTCTGCACACAGCTCTGACTGCTCTGGAAGAAATATTCCCAGAGCTGACTGTTCCCCTAGCCTGGAAGCAGCTGTGCAGAAATAAAGCTCTGTTTGGGTGTACTTCTTCCTGTGCCAGCTTGAAGAGATTATTTTCCAGCATGGTCCATCTGCTTGTTACCATTCCCTGTTGGAGGCAATCTTCCTCTTAGGTGTGCTGGCATGTGCATCTAGATGAAGCTGCTTTCTAACACAAATAATTCAGAATAATCTGAACTATGTTTTTATTATAGTGGGGTTTTTTAATTGATCATTTTGTCAGGAAAACATTAGACGATGGTTATATGTGGTGTCATGCTGCAGCAAAAGCAAGGGATGGGGCAAGCAGCTGAGAAGGGATTTGGAGTAATAATGTGTTTCAATGGTCCAGACAGAACAGTCTGACCATCTCCTGAGGTGCACAGCAAGAGCTACCACGCCTGCAGGAGGATATCTTTTAGCTGTGTTTTACTGTACATGTTACATTTTCTTTCTCCTACGTAAATAGTAATTAAATACTTGGTTGCCATTGAAAATCATGCTGAAAGTCAGGAGCTGTATGTTTAACTTCCATTTGTCTTTGAAAATCTCCCCTTTTATTTTGCCAGTGTGCAACAGCATTAAAGTCTAGCAGGCCCAGCTAATTTTGAGATACTTAGCAGAAGAAAAAAAATGTATGGTGTAAAAACACTGTTAAATTTTACAAACCTGCTTTGCAATGCAAAACTCATTCATAGCAAAGAAGTTGAATCAAAGGCTCACCACTGCCAACTCATTATTTAAAGTTCTCTCGCTAATGTTGTTAACGCTGCCAAAAATGTGCGCTCCCATCTCTTTTTCTTTTCTCATTAGGAGGATAAGCTGATAAATTATTTTTCTGCTTGAGTTTTGATTTGCACTAAATTTTCTTTTGTGAAACTAAATGTTTGTTCCCTCTTTTCATCAGCAAATTTGGAAAAATGGCATATCATGTCTTTGCTGCTGAATCTAGAAGTAAATGCATTTTTAATCGGGTTTTATCACACTTTTCAAACAAAATATATTTAAAAAAAAACCTAATATATGACAATCCAGAAACCAAAATGAATGTGTGACTCCTTGTCTCTGCAAGGCTTTGAATACAGTGATGCAAAATAAGAGGGTTGTTAGGTTGCTTGACAAAGATTTGAGAGATTTGCCTTCAGTTTACTGCTGTTGTAAACCATTACAGGTCCTGTAAGATTCCTGGCAAGTAGTTTTATCTTTGACCATCATCTGTAAAAAGGCTTTTCATAACTCAAGTGTCAAGAGGAAGAACACGCTGGAATTCAGGTGCAGTTCAAAGGTGTTCAGATATCAGGGTAAATCAGGTAGTTTAAAAACCTAACACAGAGCAACCCACAATACCACGCCCCACCAACTAAGTGTGATTTTTCTGTATACCGTTAGTAAACAAAGATTGGCATTCTGTCATTTAAGTCAGTGGGAAACTTGCTGTTGATGTGAGTGCAGATAGGATCCCCTGCGTAATTCTTCAGTTTGATCATAATGTAAATTCACACAAAATATTTATGTCTCTGTGTTTGAATATCCAAAAATAAGCATTTTTTTAATACAAGTGTATTTTTTGGCTACAGCAGCTCATAGCTATCTCATCTGGAGCTATGATTTCATCAGCTCTTGCAAACAAAGCATATTTTGCTTTGGTCTGGTTCAGAGGCTGAGTGGGAAAGCCCAGGATGTTAGTGTTTTGATTTAGTAAATAATACTATCCTTCTGTTTCAGGGCTAACTTGTGCTTCCTTCAAAATGGGCAGAATATTTGTTGGATTAAATAGCATTAGAGACTTTGGTTTCCTGGCCGTATATATTCCCATGCAATCACTTGCGTTGAGATCTTGATGGGATCCGTGACTGACAGGTACCCCACAAGGCACTGTGGTGAAGCTTGCCAGCCAAGCCGTTCTGTGCAAGAATTCAAGAAACCCTTGCTGACCAGATTCCCAGCTTTAATTATCACTGTACGCTGGATTTGTCCTCTGAGTCTTGCATCCAGATACTGACTAGCCCCTGTGTTAAGCTTATAGGCTCTCTGGACATCACAGGTGAGAAGAATCCATTTGTAAGGCATATGTGTTTACAGGCTTCTTGTGCAGTATTTAAGTGGCAACAGGGCACAACAGTGCAATGGTTGTAAACAAAGGCAGATCACCTGGGGGAAGATGGGAGAAATTTCAGTTTTCATCAAAACAGGTAGTCATGTCTTACATAGACTTAGTGCAGAGAGAGCTTGCAATTATCATTCGAAAGTGATACCACCGTTCAGCTAAAGCAAACCTGAATTTACTGAAATAGAGCTGCTTCCACAAATAAGAAGCATTTATTTTTTTTTGTGGAGGAGTAAGGCTAACAGGAGGGAGGTCCCTTTGGGCTTAGAGTCAAGTTCTGAGATCTTCAAACTGAGGCATTTCTAAAAATGTGTAAATAATCTGTCAGATTTTTGGCAGAGCTTTTGCTTGTGTCTCCATAGTGATTCTGACAGTTTTAGTGCATGGAACTGGTCAGTCAGAGAAGTAATTGAGGCATTAAACTACTGTACCCCAAGATATCTCAAATCTCTCATGGCTGTGTTCTTATTGGTTAAATTTAGCAGAATAAAGGCTATGGAAATAAATTTCTTTAAAACCATCCTGGAAAATGGAACCAAGAGAGGGAAAGTTGGGGGTTTTGGTGGTGGTAAAAGAATTTGAAAGCAGAAGCTGGCAAAGATGTATAAGCAGCTTGGATTTAGCAGATAAATTTCAACAAATGGATGTGTGAGTCCACTAAATGCTAGAATTTCATTAGGGATAGGGGAGAAAAGAGGCGACTTAATGCTGAATTTCTGTAGACAGGGAGATTCCTTCAGGCCTCAGCTGACTTCACACATTGTAGTGATCCAGCGGCAGTCTAAAGCGTGGCAGGGAATATCAGATTATGAGCTAAATCCCAATCCTAATGAAGGCAAGAGTAAGGGTTTTTTGGTTGGTTTCACTGGGTTTGGGATTTACCTCTGTTTTATGGCTTCTGAACAATTTATTTACACAATATGTTTGACCTCACACTATGTAGAATTTGTAAATCATGTTCCTAAGAGTCCTTGGCTTCCAATGTGGATGCTCTGTTGGGGTTTGTTGTATGAAAGGGGGGAAAAAAACCCCCAGTTACAGACATTTAGATGGTAAGTTAACTTTTATATGAAAATTTCATGCCCATGTATATCATGGGCAACCTTAAAGGCCATATACACACCACCTGCTCTTTGTGCCTTACTCAGACCTCAAAACTATGGTGTCATTGTGGTGATTCAGATGGCCTTTGCCCATGTCTGTTGAATTCTGGCTCTTTAGGGTCATTACAAAAGCAATCACAGCACCCAGGAGAGGAACTTCTGTTGAATAGCCTGAGTACAATCCTAAATTGTTATAAAAGCCTCCTGGCAGTGTGGCACAGACTTGGGGTCTTGATCTCTTGTTCTCAAGTCTCTATATCCAACATCCTGAGCTATCTTCTCAGCTGGAACTACCCAGGCTTTGTAATAGAGAAAACCAATAGAAAATACTCAAAGTGGTAAAAACGTTTAGCTGCTTTCAGAGCTAGCTGAGGTTCCATGTGCATAGTTGCCATCTTTAACCATGGTCCTGCAGGCATCTAAGTATGGCTGTCTGGTTGGGATGGATAGATGAATGCCTGCATATACACTTGCTTCCACTTGAGTTCCTGCCATTATGAGGTTCTGTGCAAGTTCTGATCTTAATGAGGTTTGTGGAAGTTGAGGTGACTTGTAGGGCTAAGGAATTGGGAAATCTGGCTCAGTAAAACAACTACATCTTCACTTTCACTTGTATCAGCATGGGTGTGTAGATAGATGTACTCACTAAAAGCGCTGAAGGTGTAACCTGAAAAGAGAGGACAGCACTCTAGTGTATGCGAAAGAAGCAGCAAATTTCTTTTGGGTCTTTTCAGGTAACTTGTCAGAGTTTAACTGCCATCTTCTTCCTCTGCATCTCCATGACAACCTTTCCATTGCAGTGGTCATGTCAATATCTAACAAGCCGGTGAATGAATCAAAAGGTCTCTGTACAGTGGATATTATACAGTCTATGCAGTAGGTAGTAAGTGCCCATTTAACCACTCTTCAGAAGGCTTTAATTCTAAAAATAATTTTTAGAGGAGCTGCGGTAAAATCATTCTGAAGTCAGAGCTGTTGTACATGCTGTCCCAAGGTTTGCCTGCTGCAGCTCACATAATCAGCTTGCTCTAGGAAAAAGAGTGAGGACAGTCAAGAAGCCAGGATAAAGATGCAAAAATGTGCCTATGAGATGGTGTCACTTCTGGTGACCTACACAGTGCCTGGCATTGTCTTCTAACCACTATTACAGCTTTTAGCATCTGTTTCCCTGAGCAGGTGCTTCTTTCTGGGTGGTGACTTATGAAATAATATTCTGAGCAGTACCACCATATGGCTCAGCGATGCTGTCCTTGTGCTAGAACCCATCACCTGGGTCAGTAACCGTTCAAAAGTAGCTGTGACTATTACAAGGTATTTCCTATCAGTGTGAGTAGTACTCACGTAACTGTATCCCTGATAAGCTGCTCTGAACATACTCCCCACTCTGATTTGTGATTTAAATTGACAGAAGCATCTAAATTTGTAATGAAGAGTGACTGTCTTCCATTCATTTTACTACATAACTGTGTCCCATCTGTCTGCCTGTCTCCCAACTGCAAGGCCAGCACAATCCCTAGATTGTTTCCATACATGCTAATTCTTAAGGGCAAAAATTCACACTGTTCAAGACAGCTAACATAAAATTCAGACACGTACAGTACAAAGCAATCTTCTAGGTCAGGCTCAGATGCTTGTGGCACTTGGAAATCTTTTGTTTCCTCCCAGTTGAGAACCGAGTAAGTGGGTAAAAATACTGACTTACTCTAGCAACTCAATTCTTATATTTGTTTGCTGTCACTCAGAAATAGGCTTGTGAAGTTTATTGCTAGTCTTAATTTTCATTTGCAAATGCAATCTGTATAGAAGCAGCTAGTTTGAAAATGCAGAAAATAAAACATGCTTTAAAGAAGTTCAGAAATCATTGCAGAGATAACTACAAGAATTTTATTTTGTAAACTGCGTGTTTTATTGTAAAATGCAGGCAAGTATTGATTATGGTCTTAAAAAAGCCAAAGGACAGAGAACCTAAGTCAGGGACAGGATATTAATAGGTATCTTACCAGGTAAATGTAACAACTAATGTTTGGGGAGGGAGGGCATTTTCCTATTAGTTCACAAAATGGCCTATAAGCAATACATTAGACTTGTCTCTTCTGTTCTCTTGGCTTTCTGTTTTGCCAACTATCTCCCTGGTAAGGCTTGGAAGACAATGTAAGGCAGAAATAGCTGTAGGGTTTGCACCAAACCCCTTTGTACTCTTGACACCTTTTGTTTAGAATTTGTGCTGTAGTATTTGCCAGATATGACAGTCTGCCTCCATGTAATGTAATAATGCGTGCTGCGCTTAAAGGTAAATTTATCTGCTGTCTCTGTCATTTATAACAAGTTAGAATGAGAGCTTCAGATTGTGCTAGTGCAGGCAGTTTCAAATTGTTTAATAGTGTAGCTTGCATTGTAAGAAATGGTCCTGCTGGGACCTCCCAGTGCATCTGTTCCATTGCAGTTGCTTACATGGAGAAGTGTTTAACCTAGTTTTCAGCTCTTCCTTGACGTATATTAACAGGTAGATACTACAAAAAGATCCAGTGTCTGTAGACTGTCCGTTCTCTGTAGGCACCGACTGGCTCCTGATTACAAAATAGGAACCTCTGCTAAAATTGTTATGGTAACGTAACAAGTTAGTGCAGGTACAGATCTTTCCATTGTAACCTTTTTAATGTGTGTGTAGGTGTTCAGTCTTGTGAAGGTATACAGTACAGCGTAGTTTTCTTATGCAAAGATTTGTAAGGAAGCAGCGTTCTTTTGAAAGAGAGCTATGTGGAGAGTTTGGTCTCTTAATTAGTCCTTTCTTCAGGCAGCCTTGCTTTCTGGGAGGTGTTTGCTTGTGCCAAGCAGAGATTCTTATGGAAGATCTGATACATTTTGATGCACTGAAGCACAATCACTTAAAATTGAAAGACAACACACTTCACATTTTATTCAACTGAATGCAATTTGAAGCATACTCCAAAACTGACATGAGCCAAGTTTAGGATGGTGGCATAGACTAAAGCATCAAGGTCAAGAGCGGAGTGGGTCCATTAAGGGGCTGTGAAAACTTGCAAATGGCTTTTTCCCTACTGATAACACAGACGGTGCTACTTAAATTATTCTGTTTGACAGTACTGCAGTGGATGGTGAGGAAAGAGGATTATGCTAAAACTAAGGGCATATGTTATTTAACTAACATAATATATTTTTTATTCTCTGGATTTCCAGTGATCGAGAAGTTTGGTACCATTTTCAAGTTCTTTTTACATTAAATTAACTGTAGCTATCTTACTCTCTAGAATTATCTACATTCATTTTCACTTACAAAGCTTGTGCATTTGTCTCGGCCAAGAAAAATACATCTGTACAGATTGAAAACTCCTGAACTGAATGGGAGTTATATCTTTGAATGACAGTGTATCATGCAGAGAGCATTTTTGCAGGGAAGATGTCAGAGTGTTTCATTTTTTTTGTGCATTCGTTCATGAAAATGTATCCTGGATAATGTCTTTGCTTAGGCTTAAAGCTGGAGCTTAGAATGGGCTTTCAGAAAAGGACTGAAAATCTGCAGCCTGTGTTGCATTCTCGGTATCTCAAAGACTTTTAACTTGTCTGTACCAGCGTGCACCAGTAACTTACACTTAAGTTTACCTCTGGTATTAGCTGGCTTTTTATTGTGGTGGTTGCAGTTTCACAGCATAGAGATAGATGACACAGGATTCTGGCTGGATTGTGTACAGAGTTTTGTGCTAGGATGAGTAGACGGTGTCATGATAGGTCCTTCCTTACATTTAGATTTAGGTCTGGAGTTTGGTCAGGGCTGGGATTTTTTTCTGCAAAAGCACTTCTAAGAACTTCAGTTTTACTGGATTATGCTCTGCCCTAAATTTAGAGGATGGTGTCTGGTCTACATAGAATTTTGGGGAGGTATTTGTTGCCTGGGTAGTTAAGTCTACTGTAAGGGTTAGGATTTAGTAAAAAAAAAAAAGGGTAGAATCTCCTAGGTTGCAGTTGAATCTTTTGTGTTCCTTTAATGTAGAATAAGCCAGGGTGTTAAGCCTATGCCTTGCACCATAGTTTCACTGTAGGTATTGGCTGCCTGGGAATGGGGTTTGGGTTAGGGTTTGGCTATTAAAAATGAAGGAACAATTAGCCCAGTCTGAGATGGGTTTGGAGACCCAGGATGAGGGCTGGTGTTGACACAGTTCAGCTTCGATGAAGGGGTGTCTATGTGCTTTTATTTCCAACTAAGGCTTATTGAAAGTTAGTTTCAGAAAAGGACTGAAAACTCTTGCTACTTTTTGCTCAATTCTATTTGGTTCAGAGATTAAGAGCAACAGCTGGAGTCAGCAGGGTCCTTATTTTCCTTCAGTACTGGTGGCATGGCTTTATCAGTGGCTGGCGGTAGTTTTGAGTAAGGGTTAGGAATTTAAGGCAGAAGTGTCTGTAAGGATTAAGACTTTGCTTTATTTTATGTGATATTTGCTGACTAGGATGGGATCTCTGGTCTGCATTGGTTGATGACTAACATTGAGTTTAAGCATTAAACTGCATATTAAAGAACTCTGAAAACTGGCTGTGCTGTTACTAGGCCCAGCTTACAAGGTAAGTGGGGAGTGATACAGTAATACTTCTTTGTAGCCCATGAACTGTATGCTCTCTCCATAGGATGTTTTTACTACTTTTTTTTTTCTCCATTGCAGCTGACAAATAGCAAGCACATTGTGACCTCAGAAAGGAGAAAAATCAAACCCTTAAAGGGTTTCATTTTCTTGCCTTCAAAACTTGCCAGGTGATACATTAGCCAGAGACATTCCTCCTGAGACACTCTTGTTGCAGGTGCCCCTCTGTAAGTCTTCCTCGTTCACTGGTAGAGAGGGAAGTGTCTGTGCAACCAAAGCATAAGGCTCACTTGAGCAGCTGGATTAAAAAAAGGCATTTATCTTCAAGCAGTATCCTTCTACTTAGGTATGTACAGAGGCACTGGTTTCAGCAACACAAATAGTGAACCACATAAATGTACTTTTCATGGGCCTGAATGTCAGTTACGTCAGGGAAGTGATGATGATAAACAGGGAAGTGATGATAAAGCCATAAATATTGCTGTCTCAACAGAGGCAGACAGTCTTTTAATCTGACAAATAGTTGGAAAAGAGTGTATGTTAATAGTAATTAACATTACAAGTGGTATCTTGGAAAGCATGGGACTTTGTGTAGAGCTACTGACTGATGTCTGGATGTCGGTGCTCATTTTGTTGCAGAACTGACTGACGCAGTCAAGCTGACAATATTTTACTGAGAGCAAATCAAGAGAAAATGAAATAGTGCATGTTGGATATTGTCCATTACGCTAGAGGAATTTTCCTGCTTTCTGCTGGTTTTAGCCTGCCTTCTGAAGGAAAAAAGGCTAATGAATTCCCATTATCCTTGACAGTGTCTGTCCTGTGTCTCTCAAATTACCTCTACCAATCTGTTTGTCTCCCTGTTGGCTAATTTCAGTCAAATTTGTCTGAGGCAACAGTAAAAGTTATGGTCAAACAAGTTTCTTCAAAATAGATGGTGTTTGGGCAAAGAATCTCAGTGAAGTGCCCTTACAGAGGGGAACACCACAGCTTGAGTTTGCACATTACTAGGCATCAGAGAAGCCACCAGGGAGTGAGATCTCTGCCAAAGCTTCAGTTAAAGCTCTCTATCAGTTGTGGGAAATGAATGTATAGGAAAGCAAACTTCACTAGCTCAGCTGCTCACAAAGAAAACTTGCATCATTGTGAATTGCAACTGGATAACGCTGGGTGTTTAGATGTCTCTAGGTTACTTAGGGCCTTAAGACTTACTATTCCAGTAGCTCCTATGCAGCTGAATGTTACAGTTATTAAATGCATGAGTAAGATGGTGCTGTTGGCATAACAACAAATGTCTTTCACCAGAAGAAACTTTGTTTTCCAAGTTTGTAGTTTATTGGCTTTAATGGTAACTTGATTCCTTAACTGCAATTTGAGTGCTTAGTCAGAAAAGCAGAGTCTTGAGACTATCAAGGAGTTGCTACTTTTTTTGTCTCCCCACCCCCGAATTTCTGCCCATCTTCATTGCATTAGACTAGGGGAAATATCCCTAAATGTTCATCAGGTTTAACAATGACTGATCTTGAGTAACAGCTGACATAACGCAGAAAGCACTTGTTATGCAGAAATCTGCAAACAAATGACAAATACAGCTCTCTGCTTCGGTTCCCGCAGTTGAAAATGAGCAAGATTTTGCAAAGTCATGGAAACAAAATAGCTGTGCTAATCTGAAAACAGTAGCCCTGCATATGTTCTGGAGAAGAAAAGAAACGTGATGCCTGTGAATGGCTGAGTCTGTCATATCAGTCTTGGACTGGAAACTTAGCACTTTTGCACCTCTTTCCCCAAGACTCACAGATGAGCTAATGCTCCATCAAAAATAGTCTGCCTTACTGTCTGAAAGGCAGCTACGCTGTCATTCGAGAGGAGGAGATCATACACATTTGTTTGCATGGTTTTATGCATTTGAAGAATATTCCAGAATCAGGTTTGCTATTACGAAAATCACACTGTATAGAAACACAGTACCACAGCAATCCTTCTTACAGAAATACATACTTGAAGTTCTTTGGGGTCTGGTTTACTAGTTTAACTAGTTTATCTTCAAGAATCCTCCTCTCAGTTGCATGAGGGAGAGACAAATTTGCCCTCTGATTTCCTCAATGATAGCACATTATGGATGGCTTAATAGCTATCAAGGTTTCCAGCTGGATTCATCAAAGTATTAGGCAAACTTTCAATTTACATCTCCTGTTAGTCTTTTCACAATACAGAAAGGTTCATATGAATAGAGATCAGTAGCACATAATGAACATGCAAATAGTGTCATAAGACCAAGTTCATCATGGTTATTGTTGTCATAAGAGGGATCCTGATTTCTGTTTTCTAATTCCCCATGCAACTTATGTGTAAGTTCTCATAACCTCATGGGATTTATGCTAAAATGAAGGTGAGAATGTATTCCTTCCATCTACAAATCATAGTAAGTTCACATATACCGGTCATACTAGATGTGGGTTCAGCTCTCTACTTTTATGTAGAGATAATGGGAGAAAAAGTAAACATTAAAACATCCCTGGTGAAAGAGGCATTTCTAACAATATATAGTAAGATAGGACTCAAAACCAGGGAATAAATAAGGGAATAAATACTGTTTTATCTTTCTGCACTTGACATTATAATTTGTTATGTGGCAATGATTGAGGTCTCATGTAGTTGGTCACTAAAGAAATAACCAGAAAGCCTGTCTCCTGAAAAGCTCAATTCTGTGATTTTTTTTTTTATAACTGTCATCCTACTTCCTCCTTAAATGGTTTTAAAGTTTTTCAAATGATAATGAGAGAATTTCTCATAGATGAAATGTTTTTAGTGGGGGAAATACTAAGTAACACTATTCCTTTTTTTATGATATAAAGGGAAATTTAAAATGGTGTAACGTAATATTTTTTCAACTCAAGACATCTTTATGCTGTTACAGCCCTGTAAAGTATCCCTATTGCGTGTGAGAATCCTAAGTAGAGAAAAACTGAAAGTGTACAACAGAAGACGTGCTTGCTCCTTTGAAAATTCCAGTGTCAGTGATGGAATAAATTAAGAGATGAAATCTGGGCACTATTGCAGATACCTGAGAGATGCTTTGTCACCCAGCATAACATCCATAGACTGACTAGTCTGATGCACCTCAGAATATCTGCATTTCATTTTCTGGAATTCTGCTTTGCTCAAATGCTGTCAGACAACTTGTGCTGTCAGATGACACCACAGAAAAGCAGAACAAACACAGAAAATAATGTTGTTACATAATGTCTCTGTTGCTTTTTTCCTTGTCTTAGAAAGTGACTTTGCCTCTGCATCAAGCTGAAGTGTTTGCATCTCCTATTCCCCTTTAACAAATAAAGAGGTCAGTTGCCTGCAACAGGCTGGGAAGAGCCAGCTATGTTCATAGTATTGCCACTGGCGTGTGATTACTTAGAAAATGTGGTTATTTACCAGGTAATTGTGTGTTTCTCTACCATAATTTTCCTGTGGTGGTCTTGTTCAGTAGTCTGTTGAAAACGTGCCTGGTACAGCATAAAGCAATGCACCGATAACAAGGTTCTCTGCCTAGTGATTCAGTCCCTTCCAGTTTTCCTTAAGGTCACCTTCAGCTGCCTCCCTGTTCATGCTTCAGTTTCTCCCTGTTCCATTTCAGTGCTCTGTGCAATAACAGGTTGCAGAATTCAGTTTCTTAAATTGGCATCTTTAAGAAGCCCCACTTTGAAAAACTAAACACTTTAATGATCATGTGTATCCACTCTGCAGGCTTTTATATAATAATTTTGGTTTTCCTTTTGTTGACATTCAAGGACTAAAGCAGTGTGCTGTGCTCTGAGAATCCAAAAAACAGAAGTAGCAAATTCTTCTTGTTCTGAAAGCTGTACAGCAACAGCTGCTTCACTCTAGGAGCTTTCTTTTACCATACCCTCAGAGCACTGCGTGATTTTCTGAAATGGTACTTGATGATCAAATGCATTTGATGTGTCCCCCATCTCTAGAGAAGTGACATCTATGAACGGTGGCAAACTATGCGATATAAACAGCTGAGTAACCCCTACGAGTTACCTCAGAGGAAGCGTGTATAAGTCTAGTTGAAGTCAGCTGTTTTCATGATTACAATTTCTTTTTAAATTATGCTTGTTTGGTAAATATATAATACTATAATACTTAATACCTTAATTTCTTTCCTAAATGTTTTAGAGGGTAAATAGTGAAGGGGGGGAAAGGAATAGGGAAATAACTGTGTAAGACTTTTGGTATTCATGAAAACTGCAGGTTTTTATATATACTCCAAATTGGACAGTTGGGCAGCTGCTTGATACACTGCTCACAACTGAACAGCCTTTTGATGATAAGCCTGAGAGAGCATGCCTATACCCCAACTTGCCTTGCATCCATATGGTTCAGACAGATGCTGATGCATAGATATACGTTGAGGCTTATGTCTGGCATTTGAACTAGATATTAGAAGTGTGTGTTATCCTTTTCATTTATCCCCCGTGTGAGTGGATTGGGTAAATCACAGCTGTGCCTGCCCGTGGAAGTCCATCACGTAATTTGCAATGCTGCTGAGGTCTGCCAAGATGGCACTGAGCCTCTCTGGGGACAGGCTTGTTTATAGGTAATGCCAGGATACATACTTAGCCAAACTAGAGATTTCTAGTGAAGTGATTGCTCAAAAATTGCAGTCAGGAAATACTTTGGACTATTGCTTCATCTCTGGTCTGGTTGTCAGGTGGATACTACAGAGATATAGCCTTAGTTTCTCTTTTACAGATTTCTTCAGTATCTTTGGCTTCTGTGAGGAATTTTGTTTAATGATGTATAGAAAATTTGTAACTACTATAACAACAATAAAGACACTTAATACTCACTGAAGGATTCAGCAAGGATGACATTTTACTTAGTCAGCAACCTCATACCCCTTTGTGTGCTTTACATGTAGAAACCATGTTTAGAGAGACAGATTTGAATGTGGTAGTGTGCCATGCACTTATGAAAATGTAAGTGCCTGAAGTCAGCCGTAAGCTTTGGTTTTTATTTTATTTGCAAATATGATAGTAAATTTCGACTTATTCTGAAACAAGTTACTCTCAGATATTTATAGTAAGCCTACCTAAATGGTTTTCAGCTTGCTTACACAGGTACTATGTCTCTGCAACTTTTGCTGTCTTGTCATGGGACTATGTATTTGTCCCCTCTGCGCAACGCTTTCATGTTATTACTATATAATGTTGGGGTTTTTTGTCAAAGTTGTACAATATTTCAGATGGCTCACACCAGATGAAAGAAACTGGGGGAGGGGGGGGAGAAAGAAACACCAACAACTGTATTTGGGTAACCGTGCTGCTATTTGTTTAGCCTGTCTTTGCCAGCGTAAGCTGGGCAATCAATGAGATTATAGCTGTGGTAGTTATGTGGTAACACCAAAAAAGGCGAGTGATGGAGTTACAGAATGAGGCATCTTGGCAGTGTCTGTATAGGAAGCATAACTTCAGTGATACCTGTTCCAGAAAATGGAAACACCGGCGTCTTCTAGGTCACATGTTATGTTCTAAAAAAATATTTGCCTGAAGCAGAAATCAGATCCAAGTGCTGACATGACAGTATGTGACAATTTCATACAGTCAGAGTATAGCAATGGTCCAAGCCAGTGGTAGAGACTGAATGGCAGGCTGTTAAGTACTCCAAGACTCCCAGAAGTGACGATAATCAGCACCCTGTCACAAGCAATGCAGTAGTTCAATAGTGCTTCAGGTCTTGCGATGAAATGGCACCTCCAACAAGCAACAGAGAGAAACACTGCAGAAAGCTTCTCTCCTCACCCCTTTTTTTTAACAGATGAGAGGGATTTCTCATCTAGCTTGGGTATTGTCTCAGGGTCTGCTAACAAGGGATTTTGAGAGAGCCTGTAATGAAGAGGGTTCTGGTTCAGCTGTGGCATCCTTTGGGCTTGCTTCAAGACCTGGTATTTTGGGGAAACAGAACATCAGGCCTTTTGGAGACCTAGACTATACAGGCCATGTCAGTTGAAAGTTGAGAAGTGGCACCATGGATTTGTCAGCTTTAGACCTATCTTTTGATTGATTTAACTAGCACTTCTCATCTGGCATGTATTAACGTTTTTTCTGTACCCAATAAAACTGGAAACAGTAGTTTGGAGAACTTGCAGTGGATGCTTAGAGCTTTAATTTCAAGGCATCTCACCTTCTTAAAATGCTTAAAATGACCTAAAGCTATTTATATAGCTTGTTTAAAGTTGGCTCAGATTTTTCTGTGCGACACTGTTACCTGCATTATAAATTTAACTAAAGTTATGCACTTCTCTAAGTTTGCCATGCTTCCTGACCTCTAAGAATTTGCATTACAATTCCTTGCCCAAATCATGCACTACTATACTTTCTCTTTTCATGTTACAGTTCTGTTCTGTCTTTGGGCAGACACTGTACCAAGATGCCGATGGGGTATGAAACGAGAACTGCCCAGCAGGAGCGTACAAAGAATGCTGTGTGGCTGCGGCTGTGCTGGCTGCTGACTGCAACTGACTGCTTAAAGTCTGTAGGACAAGCTCCTGAGTCTCTGACCTCCATCAAAGCAGAAACCTAATAGAGCTGGACAAACACCTCAGCTGACAGTTACACATAAGCTGTTCAGCAAATTTGTTCTCTTGCTGGTTTTTGTATTTGCGTCTTGTAAAGGTTTGAGACACAGACTCAACACTACCTGGGTATGCTGTGTTTAAGATGAATATGTGTTTAACTACCTTACTGAACAAGATCGATGTTACTGACAAATGTTTGCGAAATAGTAAATATTGGTGAATACTCTGATGAACTGACATCTTAATGTATACATGTTTGAATCCTAAAGCTGTTTAGTCATTTAGGGGAGAAAGGTGTCCAGAATTATTTGCTCATTAAAGATCTGGAGACTTTGAAGCTCCAGATTCCTCCTGTACTGCAAAACCAGAGCATTTCTCTGACAAAAGGCAGGAACAAGGCAGTACAGAACATAGTTGTTCTGGAAGAGAAACAGCAGGAAAAATGTCAGAGCTACCAAAAAATAATTTGCCACTAGACAGCTCTCAAAGCAAGTATAAATTGGGGTGAGATGCTGACCTTATTGAAGTTATCGGGAGTGTTTCTGTTGGCGTTGTTATCATGGTTTTGCCTGATAAAATGAGGATGAGTGCATGGAGGTGGGTGGCATTCAGCTGATATTCCCTATTTTTCTCAGGTTGCTCTAAGGCCTGGGAGGCCTTGTCGGGAGAACCAAGGAACAGTAGTGAACTCAGAAGTGTGTGAATTCTTAAAGTGCATCACTCAGGCAAGGTGCTGGAGCTTGGACTGTTCGTATCACTGCTGTGCAAGTATCTCCTTATATATAGTCATACTTCAGTTTCCCCATGAGGTTCTGTGGTTCCTGATGTATACCAGGGCTTAGGTCACTAAATCTCCATAGAGGACTGGAAACCTGACCTGACTCTCTAAGAGTACTTTGTGACATTACTTATACAAACTCAATGCAAAGCAAAACACTAAATCTACTTCTTGGAATAATTCTCACATATCTAGAACCAGAGTTTAAATGATGTTTTAAATTATCTATTTAATAGATATTGCTTAATATATTGTAGTAATAAAGTCCTTCAGTTACCAAATCAGTATTTCCAAAGTAAAATCTGGTGAGTCCTATGTAAAAAGTGAATTGCTCCCCACAGTCAATAGTTTAATAGTGGAAATGCTATTTAATTGTATTATTATTATTTGAATTTATGTTCCATTTTCTCAATTAGGATATAAATACTATAAATCACTTGTATGGAAAAAGCCTTATCCTGGAATATTTCTAATGATTATAGATATCTGGGTAAGGCAAAATCTTGGCTAACACATAGTGAACACAAATCAGACAAAACAGCGTTCTGGTACAATGAAAATTGTTTTCTGCAACTTAGTTTCTGTACAAGAATTTGTGGACCCTTACATAGGGATCAGAATCTTTCCTCCTTTAATACGCTCATGTAAATGAGTAACCATTTTCTTTTATGTGTACATATATCTCTGGAGCTGGTTTGCCCACCCGTTCTTTAACAGAAGCCTTTTTTTAAGGATCGGTTCAAGCTCCTCATTGTCATCTTTGAAAATTGCTGCTGAAAGTATGCTATTCCTGTAGCTACCTTTTGCCCAGCTTAGGTATAAATTAGTAACTCAGTTGAAGAAAATATGCTACATCATTCTGCTCTCTCATTAGAGGGCCAGAGGAAGGAAATAGATTCAGCAGCATGGAAGTTTATAAATGAGCACTATTTTAGATCAATGGAAGAGAAAGTGACAAAGCTAATGATTGATTAAGAAAAATCTATTTTCATCCTCATTTTGTGTGTGTGGATGCAAGTGCTGACATCTCAGTTGTAACAGAAGTAGTAGGTAACTTTCAGGCCATTTAGTGGGTTTAGGTTAAAATTAACACTCAAGTCTTTTTTCAGTCTTAACAAATAGTCAGAGTAGACAAAGGAATATCAATTTAATTTCCTCCCAGAAAAATACTCAACCTAAGAAATGACCTGTTGATACCATGTGTACCTTTTGACAAGAAGGTATCAACACCTTTTGTAAAGTGCATTGCAGTAATCTAATCTGAAAGCAAATTCAGCCTGGAGCATGTCAGGTGTCTTACTCCAGAGGTGTGAATTTAAGCCTCAGAGTAGACTTGAAAGCCAACCCCAAACCCCTGCTAAAAAGAGGCATGTGCCCATTTTGACTGCCAGAAGAGATGCAAGCCACTGTATTCCTTTGGATATTCTTGCCCCTGCGGGTGAAGGATATTTTACCAAGGGCCTGCCCTTCTAGGCTCAGGTGGACTCTTGCCCTTTGTGTCTCCAGGTGACACAGGTGGACCATGCTTCGCATCCAAAAGGAACAGATGGAACTTGTAGTGTTCACTGTTCTGATTGCATTGGCCAGTGCTTTCCTAACAGATGCTAGGAACCAACCAATTTCCAGAAGGTGCACCAGTCCCACAGGCAAGCCCTCCCAGTAACAAAACAAATACTCCCTCTGCCATCTCTTCTGGCTGTTTCATCAGCTACCAGCATTGCTTCTGGTTTTTTTTAAAACTGACTCTCAGGCAACAAGGGTGAGAATCCACACCCCTGCTTTCTTCCACACACAGTTACTTCATTTGTTCCAACACTCTCTTCCACTGTTGGAACTGAGAAAAGGGATATTAGTAGTGATTTCATTGGGGTAATATGAATGTTCATGAGTTATTTTTCAGGTAGTATGTAGGGCAGTTGCCATATAAACAGCTCTGAATTTGACAGTATCTGCTTCACAACTGCTGTTGCTATGTCCAGTTTTGAAGGAAGAGTAAATGTTTCATCAACAACTGAGAATTAGATGTTGTTCATTCACACACACAAAAAAATGTATTGGTTAACCATCCAGTGCATAGTGTTGCTGGGTCCCTGCCAGGCAATAGTTTGAAGGTGTTTGAATATTTTGAACTGAGGTTTATTCTTCTTCCGATTCATTCTTAATCAGCCAAATGATTCAGAATGTCTACTCTACCTGTTAAACCTACTTAAGCATCAGTTGTTTCATTTTCTTGAATCTGATTATTCAGGGGTTTATAATTAGTGTAACTCTTACACTTCTGCATAAATTTCTAAGAAGGCATTGGACAAGGGCAATTACCTAGGCAACGTAGTAGAGCAAATACATCTTTTTAACTTCTCTTTCTCAAACAAAACCAGAAAGAAAAGTCTTTGTCATTCCAGTTTTCCAGCCCAGCACAATCATGTTTTGTCCTTGTATCTCAACTGAATTAACAGCATTATATCCCTGTGTCCCAGATACTTTTGCCTGGAATTGTAGTTGGACATGCTTTAAGTTGCTTTGTTTGGTTTATTGGGCGTTCAAGCAAACACATCATGTAGTCACATTAATGTAGGAATTTTATGGGCTTATGTCATTTCCCTGGTTGGTGTATGCCTGGCATGTACCATGAAGTTAGCAGTGAGTGTTTGTATTGGAAAAGAGTAAAATAAATGCTGTGTTTGACCTGGCTGCTTGCAGAGTATCAATGGGAATTGTTATGGATGTGTGAAGTGCATACACGAGCTCAGCTGAACTGCCACTCTCAGAGGGGTGAGACTTCTGTCGCTCTAAAAGCACTGATACTGCTCAGCCGAAGTCAGACCAGGACATGTTCAGATTTTCCTCATGCTTTTTAACCAACTGAATTTGGAAGGGGAGCTAATTAAAGATGTACAAAGCTTCATGCCTATCTTTATTACAAGTGCAACTGTGACACAATTTTTCAGGTGAAACCTACACTGGAAGGGAAGGAAACATGCATATCAAATTAAGTAGCTCTGCACTCAAGATGAAAAGCAGGTGGGATCTTGACTAGGCAAATTAACCTACCTACCCATCTATTGTGTGCTGAGAAATTATTTTTAGCATGCCTGTGATGCTTTTGATAATTACTTTCCTATGTAATCAAAGGCCGTATTTAACAAAACAGAGATGAAACAGGGAGTTCAGCATGAAAGGAGATGTCTAAGTAATCATCTTTATCTTGCTCATATTACTAACCTGGGAAAGCACTGCTACAGAACCTATAGTTACCTTCTGAAAGCAAAGCAGAAATAATTACCTGTATTGAGTGCTTGTTAATATCCAGTGTAATACATTTTAAAATTGCTTATGAAGGATCTGGTCCCAACAGGTGCTTAGTAGGCTGCAGAATCATAAAAAAGTGTACATGTGGCTACCTTTCACAGGTGGCTGCTTCTTTTCCAGACAGACATCATCTAATATTAAGATATTGTGGAATTTCATGAGTTGTCAGTTGCTTTGTGGCCTGTGCCTGTTGGGCAGTTCAGCCTGGATTGCCCCCAGAACCTGAAGGGCAAGATCTGCAAGAGGAGAATTGTTAGAATATCTAACAATGTGGAAGCCAGTTTCTGTGTTAAGTTAGCACTGGGCTGAAAGCTATCATAGCAACCAAGTGCTGTTTGGAGCATCTTCTCACATTCGGTTGCTTACAAAAGAAAAGATCAGCTTGGGGGGAAAAAACTAAAACACCAAACCAGGATAAAACCCAGTAATTCACAGAAAACTATCAAATTAATGGAACTCCATTTAAAAGTCAGCATGAATTTTATATCATCCCATATGCCTTGTCCATTTAACCTTTTTTTTTTTTCATTAACAGCTTTCAAATAAAGTACTGAAAAAATACTTTGACTGGAGGGTTTTGGAATTAAATTACAAATTTAATGTGTAGTTTGTCAGCAATTAGGAGTAGAATTTCTCCAGCCCCATTTTGCTGAGGACGTTTTCTCTATTGTTGGTCTCTTTCTGATCATCTGTACTGCCCGAGAAAGGAAAAATCTCTATTTTATTAGCTTCACTGAAGAAGTTGAATGACAGGGTTTTTTCCATGACTGACTGCTGAGTAAAAAAAAGAAGTTATGGCTAGATTATGATTATTTTCTCCTGCTGTGATGAGATGAGTAGAAGAAGTTGAAGTCAGCACCTGGTTGTGGATAGCCATCAATAAAGATGATATATAATAAAACCAAAATCTAGTATTTCATTCACAACTTGAGCAGCATCTCAGTTTTCTGTGCTCACTTCCTCATTAAGAAACTTCTCTTCAAAGAATCATAATTAAATAATGTTTCTTTGCTTCTGAGGATGATGTGTACTTCCTAACTTAACACTTACACAGTAGGAAAGAAATAATTAATTCTGAGCTCTTCAGTTCTCTCCATTGACTTGCAAGAGGAAAAAAATAATGGAACAATTCCTTTCAGGTCTGAAAAGAAGGTAAGATGTATACTTATTCAGGTCTGAAAAGAGGATGAGATGTATACTTATACTCACTACCTGTCCCTCCACCATGAACAGCTATTGCATTTTTCAAAAGTTTGCCACAAACTGGTGAAGTTGTAATTTTAGTTGACTTAAAATATTCCTCACTTCTTCATCTTTTTTGTAGACTTAGCTTGCTATATGGGAACAATCCAGGAAGTGGATTTCACTTGAAAAGTAAACGTAGATATTTAAACTGTATTTTGAAACATCTGAAGTGAGAAGTTTTGGAAGGCATTGGAGTCCAGTAAATTCCCTCCCTTGTGTTTAAAATTTAGTATTTTTCATAGGAGGTATTTTTTAGAACTATTAAACAGTTGCAGCTATGTTACAAGGCTTTACAAGCCAAGCTGCAGCTTCAGATGAAATTTTATAATTGGAATCTAATTTTCTAAAACATAATTTAAGCATGACACCTCACTGTGAAGCACTGAACATAGCTACCTGTACTGGTCCAAGCTCTTGAAACCATATGGCTAAAATGTTGTAGGATGGTAGAGAAAGCATAATTAATAGTTAAACATTCTATTTTTAATGTTAATGTAAAATACGGTCATCCACAAGCTATTCAAAATATGTACTGTTACCTTATTTTAATTTTAAGTTATTGTTTATTATCAGAATGATTCTCGTTACCAGGGGAGAATGGAAGTGAGCCGGTTCTGTTAGTCTATGAAGAATTTACCAGGAAGATTTCACTAGAGGCATCAGGTATTTTATTAACTATGTATTTGAGCAAATTAATTTTCTTAATCTCATTTCTTGAGACTAGGTGTCGTGGTTTAACCCCAGCCAGCAACTAAGCACTACACAGCCACTCACTCGCTTCCCCCCCACCCGATTGGATGGGGGAGAAAATCGGGAAAAGAAGTAAAACTTGTGGGTTGAGATAAGAACGGTTTAATAGAACAGAAAAGAAGAAACTAATAATGATAATGATAACACTAATAAAATGACAACAGCAATAATAAAAGGATTGGAATATACAAATGATGCGCAGTGCAATTGCTCACCACCGGCCAATCAACACCCAGTTAGTCCCCAAGCGGTGATTCCCTGCCCCCACTCCCCCCAGTTCCTATACTACATGTGACGTCCCATGGTATGGAATACTCTGTTCGCCAGTTTGGGTCAGGTGCCCTGCCTGTGTCCTGTGCCAACTTCTTGTGCCCTTCCAGCTTTCTCGCTGGCTGGGCATGAGAAGCTGAAAAATCCTTGACTTTAGACTAAACGTTACCTAGCAACAACTGAAAACTTCAGTGTTATCAACATTCTTCTCATACTGAACCCAAAACATAGCACTGTACTTGCTACTAGGAAGACAATTAACTCTATCCCAGCTGAAACCAGGACACTAGGCAATTCTGCTGCAGAGATCCTGTTGGTGTTACTGCTCCATAATCCAATCGTTTCTCTGGTGTGTATTTCCCAGCCCACAGATTTGTCAGTAGACTTATTTTGTTCTGTTCCACTGTTTTTTCTAATTATACTATATATTCCTCTTCCCATGACTTCCATCCCATACAATGTATTTTCATTATTTGAAGGAACATTATTTCAATAGCTTATTTGTAAATTCTCATTGCCAGTATTATTTAATGACACAAAGTTTGTTCAAAGTTACATGTTTCAACTTTGATTAGTAGTTCTGCTTTTCTTAGTTGTACAAAAGACAGCTAATCTATTTCAGCTGGGCTTGCTTTTGTTTTGAAAGCTGGTCTTACTACTATGCTATATGGAAATTGAGAGTATAACAAATATGAGAGTGACAAGCTAACTTTCTGCTTATTACATTAACACTGGGATGTTGTGTTGGAGTTTCGTTGGTGTTCATTTATGGCAATAATCCATCTTTTCCTCAGCAGTTGAAGCATATCTAATGCCAATTACAGCTATTACCCTAACTCAGACTGCTCCAAAATTCATGTTGTCATATTTACTCTTGACTATTTATATGGAAAGCACTGAGATTTGGGGGGGCGGGGGGGGAAAGTATAGGTCAGGAAAGGAGAGAAAGAAGAAAATACACCTGTTGAATAGAGGGCTCATTTATTTCTGATGAGAATTGAAAAATTGCAAAGTGTTACATAGTCACCTAATTGCTATCTGTTTAATGTTAATATCCACCAGTTTACTCCAACTAGACATGAACCACCTTGTGGGAAAAACAATTAACAAGTGAAATCATATACCCCAAGTTGTCAGGGTTTAGGCCATTTTATAATAATCCAGTGATGGTTACCACACAGACTTTACTGTCCATTCAAATAATCTAGTTTGCAAGCTGTTTGGAAATTCATGTTCAGTTTATACCTGATTGTTCCATACCTGAACAATATTACTTTGCTATTTTCAGATTTGGCTTTGTTTATGATTGTGTTACATAATGACATCAAGATAATTAAAGCACCCCCCATGATAGGATATTGTTTCAAATTTCGCAGTGAAACATCTCAACATAAGCCCTCTGCCGGTTGTGTTCCTCCATGCAGACAGAGTCTAACTCTGCTTTCAGTGTTTCCTCACAAAAAAAAAAAAAAAAAAAAAATTTTGGCTGAATGAAGACCATGTAATATCAGAAGGAGCAAATTGCATATCTTGCATTCTCTTAATTTCTCAGAGGATTGGAGTGGCTGAACTCCTTGGTCCTGCCTCTGTCAACAACCCCAAAGTCGTCTCAGGCCTTAGACAGGTAAAGGGAAAATCCATACAGTAAAAAAGCCAATGAAGGGTTTAATTAAGTTAGCCAACAGCTGCCCAGGCTTCAATGTACTGGCATCTGTAGATGGCATTCATGGGTGTGCATAGGTTTGTAGCTTGTGCTAGACCAGTGTGATTAAATCCAGCATGGGTTTACTGGTATTCACTGTTAGGTCCCCTTTATCTGTGGTGTGGTTGAAGGACATTCAAACTCTCCTCAGAAATCTCTTCTGATACAAATGCAGCCAGGCCTGAAACTGTCCTATAGGATGGGTGTAAGGTATACCTTTGTCAAACCCTCAGCGTCCCCACTCCCTAGCCTACATGCTTCACTTGCAGCTTCACTCCTGGGAGATCTCTGAAACCACAAAATGTTCTCTGTGGAAGAACACAGAAGGAGCTGAACCGTTCTCCACACGCAGCCAGGACGCAGAGGTGGTCTTATCTCATAAAGGAATAGATTTAGCTGCAGGTAAGGTGCCCTGGGCATTATGTCCTGTAATGAGGTAGCAAACACAACATTTTCATCTCCTACTGTCTCCTTTCTAAATGAATTTACAGGTGGCTGACTCCTGCCTCTATTTTCAGTAATTTATTCTCTTATTTAAACCAGCAAATGAAAATGAGTTCTTATCCTGGCTGACATTTGCATATTCATTAAACACTTCATTATTTCACAACATTTTTAATGATTGCTGACTGACAACTTGGGATGTACCCATCTCACGGCAATCTAAATTGGCAGAGCTGTACGGTGGCTAACTTTAAAGGGCACGATTGCTCTTACCCATTGGTAAAATGCAGCAGTGTCAGAGAGAAGCTGAACTTTTAATAGGCAATTTATGATTGCAAGCTGTCTCGTCTTCATTTCCAAATCCCTTTAAAATATTTGCATGTTCAGCAGCACCAAAATTATCTCCACTAGCATACAGGCAAATAGGAATGCTTATAGGTCCCGACATTTCATATTCTGATTTGTATTCATGGTTTTGACATTAAGGTTTATTTTGTATTTGTATTCAAACACAGCATGAATAGGAAATTAGCACTAAATAAAGTCAAATAATAGGAAGAATATAAACTGGTGGATTAACTGTCTTTTTAAAATCTGACTTGAGGCCCTTCACTAAAGTCAACATTTTTTTAGAAAATATCCCTATTGAATATGTTGGATTATATTATACAATCCTGGATTTTTAAGGACATCTATGATAGCTGGAAGATTAATCCATTCAAATGACAAAGCATGAATCTTCCCCACTATGGAACTAACATTAGTAATTTATTGGTTTTCGCAAACTATGCAAAAGGCTGCCTCTTCTTGGATGTTATGTAGAAATACACGTTGATTGTGTGTAAGTCAAGAACTGCAAGGTGAGATTTTTTGTAATCACAAGGTAGTTGCTAAATCAAAAAAAGATAGCATAGTGATAAAACTTCATTTGTTCACTCAAATGCTCATTGACTAATGTTTATTTCCTCATTTCAGCTCGATACACATTTTGTGAAAAAGCTAACTGCTCATGACAAGAGAATGTATACTATTTGGCAGTAAATTAAAATTTGTTTGGCACCAAACAGGAAACTTGGCAACAAACAGAACTTACCTCTTCAAGTTTAGGTATGACACAGAGAATGAGGGTGCAGCTATGCAGCTGAAAATTAAAAAGCTCTTCCTTTAAATTCACTGGGGGTTCAATTTTTATCTAGGTTCCTAAGTCCCCTGAGGATTTACTAAATTTCTAAGAAAGGGGGCCAAATTTGTACGTTTGGGTAAATTTGGGTGTAAGTTATACCCAAGTGAAAAAATAGTATGTTATAATAGAAGTATTTGAAAACCCTAACAAAAGGCAGCTCTACCTGCTCTGCTCCTAACAGTAGTAATAAAATAGATGGTAGTAGAAGAAATGTGTTAATATATGTTTATAAGTCATATGCATAAGACAAGGTTATTGTGATAAATTGTACATAGCTTTTTTCCAGTGGGACTTACTGACTGTGAATATATATGGCCATGCTGGGAAGCGCAGATGAAAACTGTAGGAATGTGAATTATTTCCTTCCTCAGTTAAAATGCACAAAAACTTAAACTGTCAGAGATTTGTAGAAAAACAGTATTTTCTAGGAGGCTTTTTTCCTACTTTTCTGCCACATCTCTAATTTTGTTAAAATACTTTAAAGAAACATTGCAGGAAGCAGTTTTTAGTGTTGGAAAACAAATATTTAGCTTTTCTAAGAATCGTACATTAAAATATTGCAAAGTCATCCGCAATAATGTTACTTTGATTAGAAACAGATTTTAGGTTTTTATCTCTTATGTTAGTCATATGCATAAACTTGATTTTTAGTGATGATCATGTAAATACAAATCAAGACAAATGGATCAGTAACACCATCAAAATTGACTTCAGAAGGCTGTCTACAGCTTTTAATAACTTGGACAAAACCCCATGTGCTACTGGGGATAATCTGCTCTCCTAATAACCTTTCTATTTACTAAGTGAGTAATGGAGAAGTAGTAATAGATTAATTATGCAAAATCAGTAACAAACAGTAGTATGACTTGCAAGGTTTATCAGTACTTTAATGATCAGTTTGTTACTAACCAAACTTTGTTCAGTTTCAAGAAAAAGTCTATTGTCCCTTTAACATGGCAATGGAATGTTGTGCTAAACTTAAAATTGTATTTTTTTTTTTAATGTGCAGAAACTACAGTGACATGAGCATTTTCTAGAATTGGGAAATCAAGCAGGTTATTACTCTCTTTTTGAAGGAAATTATTATTGTGATTGCAAGGTTATTATTTCTATTAATTTTCAGTGCAACAAATCGATCTGCAAGATTTCGGTATTCCTTCTCCCCACCCCCAAATCTGTCTTGTCTCCTGCTAAGCTAAGATTAATAAAGGCCTGAATGCATTTTCCCTATGTAGAAAATACACAGATCTCTTTTTATTCTCAAAAATAAATTTCCTTACAAAGCATATCGATTATGCTATTAATCACACAGAGCCTTTATAACTTTTTTGACATGCTAACTATATTTACTCTTATGCTAGTATGCCTAACTATTCTTTGAATAACAGGCAAAATTATGCATACATTCATTCATGGTAGTTGAAGGCTTCTGTTTCCTAATGCAGGTATACATGGTTGCTTTTTACAATCTTTTTTATAAACTTCTATTTGATTTTTGTCAATGAATGGTGTCATAATTATTATTAAATAACAGGCAAAAAGTCTCATCAGTAACAAGACTTTTCCTGCAGATGAGCCTCCTCTGTGTATCACTACTCTGCAAATCTGCTGAAGAACAAAGAATGTTAATTTGCTCTGATAAATGTATGGAGTCACTGTAAAAGTTAGAGCAAATATGAAAATAAACTGGCATGCATCCTTGGTAACAATGGAAGGGTTTGTTCTTACTGGTTTCACTTCTGTTCTCTATTGTCCTTTCCAAGATCACCTGGGTATTTTCCTTTAACCAGTGAGATGCTCTTGGTTCTTGCTCTTGGTTATGGCATATGGAGGCTTTTCATCATTTTGGACTGCGTTTTAAATAGTATTTCTTCAGAAGCGTTTAACTGTTTTATGGTGTGTGGCCTGTTAGGGTGCATAATGCACACCCTCTAAAACAGTTTTGAAAATCCTTCTGACTCAACCTCTGCTCAGTGGCTGCTACTGAATGCAGAGGTTGGAACTGGCTGAGCCAGGTAGACTCTTCCCATTGTTTTCCTGTTATTTACTGAACCGAGCCAGTAAACACAGCACTGCCTCCAGGTGCCTTGTGTAGCTTTGTACTAATGCGTGTCTATCCCCTTCTGATCACATAAGCCACATACAGCAATCTGCAACTGCACTTATTAACAGTCCTACAGACCTTGCTCCATGTGTACATAATGTGCATGTACACACACATACACACCGATGTATATGTAGTGCTTTCAGATTTGTTCTCTGCATGTAACTTTGCCCATTGATACCACTACACTTGCTGCAGCGTGAGATTCCTCAGTGCCAGGTTTTGGGACAAGGGGTCACAGGAGTTCCGGCTTCTGCCACTATGAACCATGTAATAAATCAACCTGGAGGAATGTTTATTTGGTATGGATTTCATAACATCATGAAACTGTAATTTTTGAGAGGATACTTTTATACAGCTGCTAGTGAAAGGAAACGATAATCACTATTAGCTAGGAGTTAGCTCTTTTAAATGAATCTCTATGCTAGACAAGGCTCCACTAACAAAGTTGAGTTAAATACATTAAAATACATTACCATGTCATGAGTGGCAACTAAAATACATCTTAAAGTTGATTGACTTTAATACAGAGCTGTAAACTTTTAAATTCTGTAATCATACACGTATTGTGTACTAATCTGAATTGGATATGCAGTGCTTGGCTTTTAAATTTATGGCATCCCCATAATATTTCTTCACATGAAATTATGAGCAAATTTTCTGTCTTAACTCCCCTATAAAGTGGCTTGTTAGGAAATGTATCCTGCTTCCTAATTTGGACTAAGCAAAATTCATCAGGAATCAGACTATTTGATTCTTTTAAATGCTAAGAAGATATTAAAAAAAAAAAGGCAAAAGATCAGTATTTGCTTTTTTTCTGAATACTTTGCCACTTATACTACTCACTGCCTTCTGGGCCACTTCTAGTACAGTATCATTAGCATTTCAAACTAGTGAAACTTTCAAGGTATCATTATGTGTTAATAGAAATGAGATTTTTTTTATTTTATTTTTTTATTCCAAATACAGAGTTTCCCCTTCAGATGGGTGAGGTTCAGGACAGGAATATTCAGCCTTTGATCAGTGAAATTCTTAGGTTCTGCTATGTTGTGCTTCATCAGAATTAGAATAATTTATTACCATTTGAAAAAACAGATATAGTCACACCTTCCAAACACCTAAATCCCCCTTTGTCTCCACTGTAGTCCTGGTATGAAGCATCACAGCATTTTTGAAGGTAAAAGCACAACATTATTTATATGTATTTTTATAATGTTCTAATAGAACTGATTGGATGTAACACATTTCTACTTCCCAGGACAGTGTCATTGGATTTATAATACCAGATTGGCCAGGATTTATTGCAGTAGGATACACTAACTCTAAAAATCTCAAAAATTGTAAATCAACGAAGCAGTTTACGTGTAAAATATATAACTTCTATGCTAAATATGCAGCAGTTTTATTGTGCTTAATTTGGAATGCACAGAACTGAAATCAACCCCCAAACTTCAACCATCAACTGTGACTACAGAGCTGGGGTGAAGTGGTTTCGGTATTTTAACTGTGTATCTCCGTGCTTCAGCATATAAACATTGGATTAATTTCACCAAGCATTAGCTATCAAAAAGATACCTATCTAATGTAGGACAGTTGTCCAGCTTTCCCATGCGGGTAAAGCAGACCCACACTGTCTGCACATGGTGGGATAAATTACCCTCTAAAGGTCCTCCTTCTTCTCTGTTGCCTTAGCAGGAAGGCTGGATGACTGGCATGGCCCTGCACTTCATATTTATGCTGTTAAATAGCACACAGCTCTCGCTAGGTGTCTGTGGGTGTGCTTGCATGGATGCACATGCCTATGCATGGACTCCTTGTGCTTCTGAAATCAGAACATTTTTATAACAGTTCAGAATGCAAGCTCTGAGTGTTTACCCAAAAATCAGGAATAAGTGATGCAGGTTCATAATAGGAGTATATAAAAAGTACGTAACCTGCATCTAATTCCCTTCAGTGTGCATTGCATTTCCTTAGTGATATTTGGGAAACTTTTTTATTTGTATATTACTTGATTTTTTTTCCTATACCTGAGAGGATCAGTTATGAGGCAGACAGATGTTCATAAGTCAGATTTACAAGCTTAAAAACTTCCTACAAGGTGCCAAGCCATTCCATACTCCTAGATACCTATTCCAATGCCTGCCACCTTTCCGCTTCCGTGTATGAGAGGAATGCCTTTTCATGTTGATTTACAACAAATTATTCAGTAAAACTCTCTATGGTCCATAATTAAAAGCTTTACAAACTTTTTAAAAAAGTTTGTAAAAGTTTTAAGTGTCGCACTGTTCCCCATTTTGTAAGAAGGGAAACTTCAGCAAAAGGGGGAAATTCAGAGAAGCTGAAAAAGTTGTGCGTGATCCGAGAGGAAAACGCTTATTTGGGATTAAATGGTGCCCGTCTCCGCGTGTTGAGCCGTGACAGCTGTAGAGGAAGCGATGCGGAGCAGTAGCATTAACGCTGCTTCACCCTTGGGCTGTCATCACCGCTTCCCAGCCTGATCTCCGAGGGGAGCTGAACGAATTCGGTTCCGCACGTTTCTCAAGGACCGGGTCCCCCCGCAGCCTGCCCGGGGCAGCTCCCCCCGGCCCCGGGCGGCTCCGGGGGCGGGGGGGCCCTCGCGCCGGGTAATGCAAAGCACCTGCGCCCGGGCGGGGGGGGAGCTGCCGTCTCCGGAAGGCGGCTCTTCTCCCACGGGCACCGCCGGGTCTGGGGCCGTGCCGGTGCCCCCGGGCGGGACCGCCTCGCCCCGCGGCAGGCGCTAGGACCCGGGGGAGCGGGCTCACGGCCGCGGCGGAGCGCGCTGAGGTGAGTGGAGCCCGGCCCGGCGGGCCGCGGCCGTGCCCGGCGGTTGTCGGCGTCAGGCGGCCGCGGACGGCGCTGCCCGCGGCGGGTGAGTAACTTCTCCCTGACTGGAAGGGGCGCGAAGGCGCGGCGACCGTCGGGGGGCCCCTTCCCGCGGCCTGGGGGCGTTCCCTGCCCTGGCGGCCGCGGCCCGGGGGGCGGGGGCCACCGGGGCTCCGCGTCTCCCTCGCTTCCGACGGCTTCGCGGCAGTTGCCGGGGCAGACCGGCGCTGCCCCGGGGGTGAGGAGGGGGCAGCCCCTCCCGCCCGCCCGCCCGCGCCTCACTGAAGGGGCCGGGGCCTCCGCCGCCCCTCGGGGCGTTCGCCGCCGCCCACGGCCCCCTCAGGCGCCGCAGCCCCTCACGGACGGCCCCAGCCGGCTCTTACGTCCCCGGCGATTTGCCGCTTCCACTGTCGCGTCCCCTTGCAGCGCCGGGAGGGGCGGGCGGCGGCGCTCCACGCACTGAGCTTCCCCGGCGGGCGGCGCGGCCGCCAAGTGCCGGCCGCCTCGGCTCTGCCCCGCGGCGGGCGCCGCTCGGCGGGCTGCGAGCGCGCGAGGGTGACGGGGCCGTCCCTGGCAGGACGTGCCCCTGTCACGTCGTGGGTGGTGCCAGGTCGTGCCCCGAGTATCGCTGGCTGCCGAAAGCAGTTGCCCGAGTGCCGCAGGCGATGTCCCGGCGTTACTCGTTCCTCAGGCTGGGATTGCAGTTTTTCCCTTTCTGTCCCTGGGGGGAAAAAACCAGAAATTCTTCTGTTCCGATCTCTTGACGGTTGTGTGCTAGGCGCCTTCAAAATCTGGGACAAAGGCATTTGATACTGCCTCTTTAACTACCTGTTTTAAACTGCACTTTATCAATGTTATCTGATTTATTTTCTTCCTGTTCTGCTTTTATGGCTGGTATCTGTTATCTTTCACATATTAAATAACAAATTCTGTGATATCCGAAGCGGGTGAGGAGGGGCACTAGTTTTATGTCCTGACGGTGATCAAGTCTGGAAAAGGTAAGGCCGCAGCTGCAGCGATGTGGAAGCATCCTTCAGCAAGCACAGGATTGCCCGAGCAATAATGAGTGCTGAAGTGAATTATTTAGGTAACACCAATGAGGAGGTTTTCTAGCGTTGCCTCGTAGTACCACAGGCGACCTCCTTTCAAATGGCCATCAGCGATAGCGTCTCTCTGGCATGGTGTTTTAATGTTCATTCACGTTTGTGGCAAAACGGTATCTTTGCCACCCCATTTTTCACATAGTGTTATACGTACCACTGTTGTCACACAGTGCAGCTTGGCACTTCCTTTAGCATACTGAAGAGATGCACAATTCAATTCATAATTTGCTTCAATCTGTCATCTCCTTAGCTTTTGTTGAGTGCTGGACAAGGAAGTTAAAATATCTTAAACTTCTATGTTGTTTTTCAAGACACAGAAGATAAAGGGCTTTAAAGAGAATACACAGGATAAAAGCAAACATTTGCTTCCAGTGTGTTGTAGATGGATCTGAATGAATAATCCTTGTTTTTGTTTTCCTTTTGTCCCAAATACAATACCTGTGAGACCTTAGAGGACCTGGAAGAAGCAGAGACCTCCATGTGGAGTTGCCTGATCTTGCATTAACTGCCCTTAAAGCCCAGATGACACTTGAACTGTTGAACCCTCTCCCTTCTCTGGAAAGGGTTTTGTGGTGCAAAGAAATAAATCCCTTGGATTTTTGCCTTTCTGCTTCTGTGTAGGTAAGGGTCCATGTGCCCATTGCAACGAGTGGTTAATGGTGACACCAGATGTGTCAAAATATGATTCTGCACAGAGAGATTCTAATGTGTATTTTAATGTGAGTGTATTAAAACCTGCATACGACTTACTACTCTATGGAGCTAAATGTGAAAATCATGCATTTCAGTAAGCACCTCTTTTATGAATCAAAATTAGGGAGTCTTCCTTAAATGATGCCTTATAGTAGTTTAGATGCCTTTGGACCACTAGGACAAAGAGGCTGGTGTCACTGAAGACTTATGCTTACGTCTGCATTTGATGTTAGTGGCATTTAATCCTTATTTATTTCTGGAAGGCTTTAGAAGTTAAATACTGTCGCAGAAGAATTTGTAGATAAGCTCAATTTTTGGGTCACCTTTCTGTTTTGATTCTGAGCTTTTCAAATTAAAAGTGAGTTTCAGTAATCTTCATTGTGGCAGCAGGATCACACCTGAAGAGGAGAGAGATGGACCTGCTGTGCACTTCACAAGGATGTTGTTATTGATTACGACCCATATTCATTATAATGCAACAATTATTTACTGAAAGGAAAAAAAGCAGTAGAGAAGCAGGCAGGAATTCTGTTGCTGCGCTGTTGTTTTACAGTGTTGTCACGTGAGCAATTTTGTAGTTGTGCAATACATAAAAAAACCCCAAACAGCACTGTTTTGCACTGCTGGTTTCTAGCTCTTTTTTGTACGTGAGGCTGCAAATAATACTCTCTTGCTACCTTAATTTCGTAAGGATAGGTAGTGAATTTCCCAAACCAAGACTAATTTGTTTTCCAGATGCAAGCCTGGGACTGATGTTTTCTAAATGTTAACTGGTCCTACAGGAATTTGAACTGGCTGATCAAAGTGGCTGGTTAGGTGGCATCAGGCCATAAAACTCTCTTTATTTCAATTTCCATTTTGCTTTTCCTTGTGCCTGTTCTTTGCTTTGGTTTATTATGTAGACTTGGTTTATTGTATAAGTTTACCAACTGCTGATAAAATAAACTCGCACATTAAACCAGTATAAAGCAAAGTATTTCAGCTTTGTATTGGAATAAAGCATTTGATTCTAACTTTGAACATTCATGAGTTACCCACTTTTAAAATACCAGTGCTACATCCATTTATCTTTGGGACTTTTTCCATCATTAGAGATACATAATCCCTGATCTTAGACTGGTAAGATTTCTTAATCTCCAGAGGCAAACTTTATGTGCAGTTCTGAATGCCTGTTCCAGATGCTGAAGTAGGTGGGAGAGATATCTCTCCGGTACTTCAGAGCTTGCTTCTGGGAGGGTCAATTCTGAATGGGATGCATCCGTCTGGGGTTTTTAAATGATTTAACTGAATTGCTTTAAATTCACTCTTAATTAGTCTAAATTAAAGTGGTGTCCTTTTGGTTTGTATTAGTTTTTAAAAGTGCAAGCTGCTTTAATTCTAAATGAGAGTATCCACACTGGGAAATACCAAGCTCCCCGTTAAGTGTTTTGGTCTAGTCAAAGATGTTGTAAATTCGTCAATCTAGACAAGTCTGCAGATTCTGATGGTGAAAAAGCTGACCCCTGTTAAAACTGCTGATAAAGCTTTTAGCAACTTCCCCAAAGTCTCCATCTCAAAGCCTGTTCATTGGCCATGTGTTAAGCAGCCGTAAGGCAAAATTACACAGGCAATAGTAAGTGTAAAGGACAGTTGATTTTACTTGGAACAGGGGCAATGTAACTCGGCTATCAGTGCAAGTATTCCAATTATATATAGTGGGTTTTCTTCCCGAGATAAATATTGCTTGTGTTCAAGACCCTGATTTTGAATATTTTACTGAGCATGGTTCTCATTTCTTCTATACTTGTCTTGTAATAGTCATATGAATTATGTGCTTTCAGTGAAGTTACTCCTGATCTCCTTTTAAGTGAATTCTTAAGAGAATTTCCATCATAGGTCCCTTTTGTGTGTGGCAGGCTCTGTTAAAACATACACAGATCTAATTGTGCCTGCGATACCAGTTAAGTATGGTGTGTGTCTGCAATTGGGTCCTGTCTCACTTTCTCTTTGGAAAGGTGGTGAGTTGACTTCCCTTGCTTGGGTTCTGTGAAGAGTCTTGGGTATGCTTTGATGCTGGCAAGGGCATAGTTTCTTATACATGTGATCTGACCGCTACAGTAATAGCAAGTATTCACTCTGCTCTTCCTAACCATACTGTGGGTATACCAAGCCTGAGCCACACCTGGACTATTATCCAATGATGTGAGTGAACAGCAATCATGTTCATCTTTGGGCTTGATATCTTCACTGCAGTAAAGGAGAGATTACTTGAGAGCCACTCCAACGATGTATGTGAATGGACCCTTTCATTACATGGGCTTATAGGTAAAATTAGGCCTGTTCCAACTTCATTAAACATTCCTTCTTCTCAAAACAGCATTAAAACAAGTAAGTTGGTAAGTCTTCATTTCATTTTTTTGACCTTTCACTTTCAAAGCTTTGGTGTAGCTACTGGGTTAAGTACAAACCAAAGATTACAGCAGATGTTTCTTTCATTATTCTAGGCACCTGTTCTGGTGTGTTCCAGTAGTCTTGTAGTGTTAGTTGAATGTCTTTTGACTTTTTTGGCATGCTCTATTATATTCGTCTTAAACCCCAAAGTGCAATTTCTTGGTAAGAATCTTCTATTGTCTATTTATAAAACTGCCCTTTAAAACTCTGCTGAGAAATGGTCTGGTCACAAAGTACTAGTGAATAATCAGCTTTATACTCTGCAAATACATTTTAAACATCTGTTGAACAAAGTAAGTGTGGAACTTATCAGTTATGGCCAAATACGCCCTAGATGCTTCCCTTTTGCCCTTAAAGGAAGCCGGCGTTTTTAGTCTTTCAGCTTTGAGACAAAGGAACAAAATCATTTTATTGGACTATAGTTGTATTTTATTTTAGCAAATAGTATGAGTACCTGAAAGCCCAATTAACCTTAATATGAACTGGCTGTGCTGTGTTGCATATTGCCCTTTGGAAGCTCTATTGAAGTTTGCTGATGTTTACAGTGGTTGCTCACTATGATAATTAGATGTTAAAGTGATGACCCTTGGGTAGCGAAGAGGCTGTCAAGCATTCTCAAGGGATCAAGGCCCTGTAGAATGAAAGACGGTAACCTGCAATCTGAAGGTGAGGTAGAGCAGTGCTTAACCGATACTGTTCATTTTTATTTTGTTCGCTGAGAATAACATCCACTTTAGAAATAGCTGAATGCTTCATGATAAGTAGAGTGCATTTTTAATAAGTGGTTAATTAATTATAGGTTGTTTCTTTGTATATAATTGCTTCTCCTGGAAGAATGAAGGCTAGGAAAAGATGGGAGATTTCCAGAGAGACTTCTTAAATCCTGACCAAAACAAAGATTATCTAGAATCTGTATAAATTGCTCTTACAAACCAAACTCCCTGCTGATTAAAAAGCAGTAGTCAGATGGAATTAATGTGATTTTTTTTATGCTTGCAACCTACCATGACTGTTTTACCAGCCTTTGTTGTCAACCCTGAGTTGCAGACATGGTAGAAGTTACTTTTTTTTTTAAATGAAAACCATATCAGTAATTCTGTTGCCCTAACAGTTACCAAATTTCCTGGTAGATGATATTAAGTCTACTTGAATTCAATTATTCAGGAAAGGGCTAATTGATAGTAGTTCTGTGAAGTTGTTATCATGAAATGGATAAGTGAAACATAGTGTGGGATGAAGTTGGAATGAAGTGCTGGTTACTCTCCTTCTTCAAGGTAGGATTCTGCTTGGCATGTTGGCAATCTGTTCTTTACTGTGTAAATCCGTTGTTCTGGAGTTAGCATCCTCTTACACGCTCCAGTTTGCAGTGAGCCTACTTTTGAGGAGTCTTGAGAAAGGTGAGCTGATGGGTGCCCTGGCTACTCGCAGAAAGCCATTAATGCAGTTTGAGATGGTAGCTCATCCTCCATGTCAGCTATGGTAGAGCAGCAGACAGAGAGAAGCAATGGGTATGTCTTAATGAGGATTCTATCTCAGGTCTGTCACAGGGCATTTAGTAGACAAATGTACTTCAAGTGAAAAGCTGTCCTTTTTGTCTAGTCACATTTTTACATAGGTAATGACTAGTGTCAGAAGTCAGATGCTACAGATATGAAGTAGCTATGATTTTTAATATATTTTCATCTACTTCTCATTCATTTCCCCATTCATTACATGTGCTCGAGAGTGTTAGCATCCTCTGTCCCTCAGACCTTTCTTACTGTTACTTTTTTTATTTTTTAAGTCAGACAGTCCTATATCAATCCTGTTAACATGTCTTTCTGCTAGTTAACTAGCCTAGTTTAGCCAGTGCTTATTTCTTCTTCCTTTTGCATAAATAGCATAGATAAGTTTGCCCTTCCTTTAGGAACTGTTATAACTTTTTGGTATATGCATACCTGTATGTTTGCTTGGTGCCCAGAGAATGTGAGTGAAAGCTGATGGGATGAGGAATGGGACTGTTGTCTGTTCATGCAGGGAGCCTGATCAGCAGTTCAAAAATACAGTCAAGGGAGACTGGATTTAACATTGCAGGGTAGGGGTTCCTGTGACAGCAAATCCTATGCAAGTTGGGTTTATCCACAATGCTGCATTAATTCAATTACAGCTTGAGTGATGTTTACTTCTGCCTGTAAAGTCAAATAACATGTTATTGACTTTCCCTGGGTAATTTTATGGTTTCTTCCTCCTTCCCCATATCTCACCTGGACAGTTGAAAAAAGTTTGACACTTTATCTGGTTATTTGTTCCATTGAGAGCAGAGGTGATACTTGCAGAAGAAAATTAGCTATGTGCATTCTCATGACAGAGAAATACCATAGTCCTTTTTTTCCCTTCCTCTGACTTTTTATGCAAGTGGGTGTTTGGGGTTTTTTAATAAGAAATAGCTTGGTGCAAGTTTCTCTGTTTAGATAATAACTGGAAGAAAACAAACTGCCTGGGAGTTGTCAAGTTCCAGGGGCTTTTCTTCAACACAGTGCTGGCTATTTATGACTATGTGAGCAAGTGTAATTTCCCCCCACAGCTAATTGTGCTGTCAGTGGACTGCATGTGCAACTTTCAACCTGTAATTTCTTATTTTTTTTATGCTGTACTTTGTTACTGAAGTGTTCTTTGAATGCACATTTTAGTTAGACATGGAAATACCCATCTATGTATCCTTTATTTAGATACAGATGTGTTTGGTGTGTACACACAGAGAGCATGTACGTCATGTTTGTTATAGAAGCTTTCAAAATTTGTCTTTTGTTCTTCTACGATACATCTGCAAAGCATGTGCTTTTGTGAAATAGTGCCATTTCTTGAGCCATTCCAATACTCTTACTCCTCTTAAAAGTTAAGATTCTTCAAAAACTGTATGTGCTTGCAATTATGCACACTGAGATGGCCTTACTGGTTCTGGTGTCTTTATCCACAAGTAATTGCTCAGAGCATGTGGACGTGGAGTTAAGCACGTATAAATTTTGTAGTAATGAAGACAGTAGTAATATCACATATCCATTTGTGTCAGGGGTACTTCCTGCACAATAAGTTATTTGTGCACCAAGTTATTAGTCTATGTGAATAAAGCTACTAAAATCTTGTCTGTTAAGTGCAAGAGATACAAGAATTATGAGTTAATATTCACAGATCAAAATATGTGAAGGTTTTGGGGTTCTAACAACTTACTTCCTGGTGCATTTAGATGACTACAATGCATTTATTTACTCCAGAAATATCTGAGTGTTCAGATTTAAAAGACTTTTGGAAATGAGAATATAGGAAAAGTTATTGAAAATAAAGCATTCACTTCTGAAAACTGTACATCATGAAATATTCCTAGTTCTACAGATAGGATATAGTTTGTGGAGAGGAATAAAACATTTTGTTGCAGACTTTGCAGCTTGATGTCTGCTGATTAACATTGGAATGTAATTATTTGACATAATCAGATGGCATAATATTTTGGGATAGCAGATATGTATGGTTTTGACTGAAAAGGTTATTTCATAAAGATGAGGATGTCCTGCCAGCATCCTGTGGGGTCTCTGCTGGTGGCCTAGGATGAGAGTTGGAGAAGTACATTACTGTTTCATTTTCTTTACAGATATTGTCATCATGAGAAACATTTGCTACTTTAAATACTCTGAATACACTCCTTATCCCTCCCTGGTTTTGACTCTGTTTCTTACTACCACTCATTAAAATGATTTTTAGTAAGATTAATTCTCATGTTTAAAAAATAAGTAATTGTCTTTAATTTTTTTCTGGAATGAGTGCCCAACTTCAGATGCAACTGCTACTTTAGACTGCTGTTAAATAGAGTCATAAGTCTTGCCTGACTTCTTTTCTCTGCTTGTCAGCTGAATTACAGGTTGTCAGTGCCAAAGAATATGCCCTTGTTAGTGGAGTGGAATAGAGGGACAAGTTAGCACCTGCTCCCAGCAGAGTTCCTGACCTCTTCTTACTGCTGCACAAACCCACTTGGATTTAGAGAAGAGGTTGATCTATATCAAAGATGTCTTATCCCCACTTCTTTAAAATTCAGTTTAATGTATGTTAGAATAGAATACTGAGTCACTTCAGGTGGGGAAATACTTCAGTGTATCTTCCGTGGTTGTTTAGTGACGTCATTTTTTTTTTCCTCTCATATAATCTAGATTGGCAACAAACTATACTGATACAGAAATGTTCTAAGAATGCATTTATTTTGCTACTCCAAAGGAAATTACAGTACAGCTAATTTGCAAATGAATATATTTAAAATTTCTTCTGTTCAAATCTTGTAGTATTGATCTCACAAGCAAGTCTGGGAGCCGCGTCCTTGTTCAAGGTATTCTTTTGAACAGGAGGAAAAGTGAAGAGGCAGTAATTGCAACAGTGATTATCTGTAGTTAATTTGAAACCCTTCCAAAAACACCTTAAAAGGCTTCTGAAAATCAGGAGGACTTGGGGATAAAGTACCGAGGTTACTTGTGAAAATGGCGCTTAGGAACCTGTAACATCTGGAATGCAGACTTCTGAATGTGCTTGTATTACCTTCAAAAAGGTTTTGGCACAGAGTTGTAAAGCCAGAATTAATTTTTCCAACTGTGGACTCTAAAATCATTTGTACATACCTAGAAAAATGTATAAAATGTAAACTCTGTCATCTTTATGCCTTTCTTTATTTCAGAGCTATCTAGGGTCTGATCATGAATGCGTTCAGAGTTACCAGAGTTCAGTGGACTGTGGGGTTTTACAGCAGAAGAGAAAGAGAAGGGAGTCTGTATTTTTTGGTCACATTCTTTTCTTCCTCACTAAGCTTCCTTTTCTTCATGTCTTCTGATAAGCATCTTAAACTGAACATTCCTAATGAACGGACTGAGCCTCGGGTGCTAGATGTTCCTATGGTTGCTGGTGGGCCTGGTTCCTTAAGTAGTCTGAAAGAGATAAGTAATACAGTCTGCCGACTCTGGTAAAACTGCTGTGTAAATTCATGCTAAGTTCATGCAGTTCACTCAGTTAAGTTCATTCAACAGAAGTTAGGGAATCAAATATGTAATAATTCTGAGCTGTCTGTGGCCCAGTGCTGGGAGAAGACTCGGTTATTTGTTTTGAAAATAAATATCAAACTTGTATTATTTTATCAGATAAACAGTAACATCCTTAGCAAAACGAGTGTGTGTTTATTGGAAATTAGTACATATGTGAAACTAGAGCTAGGTCTGTTTAGAATTGTTAATCTAGCAAATTTTTAGTTACTGTATATGCTCCCTGTGGTAGAAAGGAAAGCGTAGTGCATATGATGAGTTCCTGTTACCTTGAGGTGCATTTTAAAAATAACGTTTATTTTCATGGAAGTATAAAGTTTTATAATCCCTATATTTGATCATTTATTTTTAATGAAACAGATGTGCTGTTAATGCTTTGGTTTGAATGCGCTGATAGTAGACAGCAATAGTCATGGTGAGTTGTTATGTGCGTGTGTTGGGGCAGAAAATATGTTCAGAGTATGTTGTATTAGTTCTCCTTGCTTACCTGCCTCAGATTACTTTAATTTTTAAATGTTCCTTTGTTCAACCACTTTTTCGAAAAATTATATTCTGTATGCTCCTTGCTTCTTTGTATTGTATCATTCCTGTTAATGTGCTGACTATTGACTTTGAAGAATAGGAGATGAGTGGACCTTGCTCAGAATTTTAGAAAGTAACTGATGATTTTGGTCTTTCCTTTTTTAGGGCACAAATGATACCATCTGTGGTGCCTGGCTTGTTTCTTTCTTCTGGGCCTCTTTTTGTCAGTTTTAAAAACTTCATTGGAGAGTTTGAGGTTATCCCAAGCTCTTGGAGGAGGACTTGAGGATGTGTATACTCAGTTGGCTGTGGAAAGATTACTTATCCAATGGGACAATCTGGCCTCAACTATTACAGGCTTTATAAAATTATTTACTTCTATAACGTTTGTTAACAAATGCGTATTTTTGACCTGTAGACTTGTCCATCAAATCTCCTGTCTTTCTTTCTAAGTCCTGTGAAAACTTAACAGCATTTTTCAATTAACTACATCAGTATCTTTTTCTGCTTTGCTTAGTGCATATACATTTATTATACTGAAGCAAGAAAAATACTCTGTTGTAAATATACAGTGGCATGAAATAGATATGGTAAAATCAGTCATCAAGTATGTCCTTGGCCATAGTATTTAAGTGCCTGTCTGATAAACTTCAGGAATTTCCATGATGAAAAGTAATGTTATTTCACTTTAAAATTAAGTATTTTGATACTCACATTCAGCATAAATATAGGCTATTAGCTGACTTAAACTTGTCATTTGTAGATTTATTTGCTTAGTATTAAGTTGTTATACAGAAAAGTCATTAAGCTAATCTAGTTCCTTCAAAATTCAAGTAAGCCAGACTAAAACATAAATATTTACCGCTTCTAAGCTGTCACTTCCATTTATGAAGGGAATCAAGATATCTTTGTTTCACAGCAAGCAGGTTAAGATAGTGAGCTGCCCTTAGGTGCTAGCTGAAGTTCTTTACTGTATTTGTGTGAAACTAGTTGGGAGTGTGCCATAAAAATTTACTTAATGTCCGGTAAAGTAGATGCATCCAAGGTGTCCACTACACACATCATTAAGGCATGAAAAACACATCTTCTCTTCTCTTCTTTTGTTAAAGTTACTTATATGTGGTAAGTTGCAAAATGGTTATAAATAATTATCTAAGTAATTCAAAATCAGTTTCTTCCACAACAGTAATAAAGTGCTGTCAGCCCCGTTGGTTGACAGCTGTTGATCCTGACTTTTGGATGGAACTCAATTTTACCTCTTATGTTGAGGACTTGGAATTGTGTCTGCAATTATTTCCAGGTCCAAACAGCACTTATCCAGGAAATTTCTTTTTTTTTTTTTTTTTTGCAGCTGAACTTCGATATGTTGGCTTTATTTCAACCCTGCTGAAATCAATAGGACCTTTTTCTGTTGACTTCAGTAAGTATTGGATTGGGCCCATAATTTACACTTGCAAATAATTGTGGGCACAAAATTACATCTGCAGAAATGGAGGCAGTTCCTCAAACCAAGTTAGCTTCTGCTTATGAGGTTTTTTGGAAGGGAATTCAGTAACTGTGTTTTTTCCCTTATCCTTCGGGACTATCAGAAACACAGTAATTTTTAGACGTTGTCAGATCACAATGACATGATGTATAGTTGCCACCTTGAAAGGAAAGCTTTCTCTAGACTTAAGAGGAGTTCTGCTCCATTGTTCCTGCTGCGATGAGTCACAAGGACCTTCACCAGAGAGAAAATGCTGGTTTAGGGTAGACCTGAGTGTTGTCCAGGTATTGCTTGGGTTTTCCGTTTGCATACCTATCAGTCCACAAAGCATTTGATTCTCTGTAGCAAATAGCAGTATAATTAGCTCATGTGTGATCAAAGGTGTAAGGCAAAAATGGCTCCTGCCTGTAACAGAAACAAGGCAGGTTTTGTTCTTTCAACCCTCTCCCCACAAATTCAGTCATGAAACTGTAACAATGTTGGTGGTAGGTTTAGCTGGCAGACACCAAATATTTGCAAAAACAAAAGCAAAGCCTTAATGTGCCGATTTAAATGTTCGCAAGACAAAAATCCAGTGTATTTCTAATAGATTGTTTACCTCAGCTGAACTGGAAACTGACTGACAACTTGAAGTCTTACTCTAGAAGATATTTGAACTTTTAATTCTTTATTCTCAAGTAGAACTTTATTTAGAAACACCTGCTGGTTTAGAAACTTCAAAATTTATAGATGACCTTTAAACAAAGAATACAGTATCAGTGCAAGAGACGAATTATTTGATTTCTCCTACGTGCTGGAGTAGAAAGAATTATAGTTAGACAAGATATACTTTCTCTGTACAATACCAGTGGGCCTGAAGCTGGAAGGCAGCATTCTGACTGTAGCATTAGGACTGATGCTTTTCAGTGTACTGAATCCTCCTTTATGACCTTCATAGTTCAGAAGTTCATAGTGAAATGTTTATCCTCTAGGATAGGCTATGAATGGCTTATTAAAAAGTCATATTGCAAGTTAGGGGAAGGAACTTAAAAATGTTCTAAAAAGCATAAACATCCGAAGTTTTCTTTGTGCTGTTGTTTGCCTGCATTAATTCCAACCGTGTAAGAAAAACAGCACTGCCTTCCTATACAGAGAATAAATAACTCTGTCAGTGTTATGACTTTCTGAAGATTTCTTTTCTTTGTAAATACTCAGTGTTCGTGAGCATTTAACTGGAATGACTTTCATCATACTTGGTGTCTATAAGCTGATTTGTAATTATTACTGGCAGGCCTCAAGATATGGTGGTCCATTTGTACCTCGGTTGATGCAAATCAAATTCTGCTCTGCCATGTGGAGGTTTTTTGTGCGTTTTCATATTACTTTTTGCTTGTTCACAGCTGTGAAGGATATAACCTTGGAAGTAGTCCAGTGATTGTTTACATAATGACATGATACGGTTTTCACCCAGAACATACAGGTGAAGAAGTTACTACCTAAAGAGCATTCGGTCTATGGCTTCTCCTGTCGCAGTTTTCAAAGGATCAATTAAAATTTGAGCTACGTTTAATTGCGGTAATTAGGGTGATTAATATGTAATTTTTAATTATTACTATTTGTCTGGAAATGTCAGTCTTCAAAATAAACTAAGTAGCAATGCCAGTCTATTTAAACATTATTAATAGGTGAGGCATTAATTAAAGATTCTTCCCTAACTAACATGCAAAAAGAAGGAAACCAGGACAGCTCTGTTGGATTGAAAAGGCTGGCCCATGACATCCAGCTCTAACTCTGTCAGGGAATTTAACTGAGTTTGCCAGACAAAAAATTATTTAAATCTTGCACTTTTTAGAGCTAAATGTGATTAAGAAGCAACATCTCAAACCAAAATGCTGTGCCAATTTCATCTTCAAATACAGCATGGCAAAATATTGACTTACCATATTTGCCTGTCTGAAATGCCTTTAGCGTACTCACCACAGTTCTTTCCCACCGTATGGAGAAAGACACTCACCTGAGAGAGAGGAAAACCCTGTGAGGCAACTTAATAGTTCAAGAAAACTGAACAGAGAAGTTTTAGACTATCTCCTCTTCTACAAGCCACTGCTAGGAATAATTTTGGGATTCCAGGATGTATTTAAATTCCTGAAAAATTTAAAAAGTATGTTGTATTTTACAGTAACGGAGAAGATGATCCTTAGCTGTCTTTGGAATGCAGCAAAAGGGTTTAGGGAAGAGACAGTACGACAGTCAGGAAGATCAGTGTGATGAAGGAGAATAAATCCTTGAAGGTGTGTGTAAATGGTGAGTGCTGCACTCTGGGAAGGGGGAATCAAAATCTGTTCAAGTAGTTGCTCTTCCTGCCCGCATAGATACGCACTCTCAGCTCTGTGCTTATCCTGAGGTACTCAGGGACAAGCCCCAGTGTGCTCACTGCCTCAGTACAGGACCAAATTCCAATGCTGTGATGGATTGGGAACAGTGGCAGCACAGTACTGCATTAGCAAATTATCTGTTAGCTCTGTCTTGTGTGCTTCATGACATCAGGCATTTGCAGTTTCCAGATTCTGTTACAGGTTCTGACTCCCAAATCCCATGAGCCCAATGGAGGGAAGTGAAGGGAACCTGCAGTGCCAGGCAGATGTAGAGGCAAGATCCGTCATGTCACATAACTCAGTGCTATCTGGACTCTGCTTGTCTGGGGGCACAGGAGCTGGGACTGCATAGCCCCCTTTTTGTTTTGGGCTTTTTTTCTCCTCATATCTTTGCATATGTTCAGACTGGGCAGGGTAGGAAAAGGGCGTAGTGAGGAGCTGTATTCCCAAGTTCTGGTTTAAGGTTTTCCAGGTACAAGAGACCGAAGAGATCTAAGTTCAGGTGATTACTCCAGGCCATTTTGGCTCTGGTTCCCAAGTGTTGTTTCTTTTTTTAATTTGGCTGCAAAAATGTAAAAGGCCTGGTTAAGCAGTCCAGTTACAGTACAGTTCAGAGCAAGAATTCAGTGACTTGGGGTTTGGTTTGTTTTTTTGTTGGTTGGCGTTTTTTTCCACAGACTGGCTTAAGGAGATTTTGGAAAAATGATTAGTAGGATATCAGCCAGTTTGGTTAAAACAAACACAAAATGGGTGAACCATTTGAACTGTTGAATTGAAATATCTCTGCAAGCTGTTCTTACAGCTTGTCCTTTCAACTGTTTCAGAGAAACATGCTGTCAAATGTAAGCTATGCTGTAGTTTGTGGAAGGAATCTGCACTCAGCATTTGAGCATGTTGTTCTCCCCCCCCCCCCCCCTTTGTTTCTAATGGGAAATTAATTCAGCACAACTTTTTCTATTTCTTACTGTGCACAGTTAAACTGGTCTGTAGAGGGTATGTATTCCAGGCTGGCTTCCTGGGGCAGAACTAATCCAGTAATTCATGAGTTCAGCAGATGTTTCTGCTTTTAAGGCCAGGCGTAATCTCATGCACCATTTTTTTTTTTTTTCCTTCTTCCCTGGAGTAAATGCTAACTGGGCTGAGGGCCAAAATGTAATTACCTTTTTTCTTTTTTAATTTTTTCCTTCTAGATGTGTGTAGTGTCACCTTACATCAGACTTCCCCTCTTTTAGGAAGAGTATGATGATGCATATGCTCATACTTCCAGCAGAAAATGATCACTTGTTGCTTTACCTTTACAATAGCATTTACCAAGTTGTATGAATGTGTTTGGCATAACTGGAACAGCTGAACTAGTGGGTTTTGGTTGTAGAGAAAGATTTGCGTTGCATATCCTAATGAAAATGCTTTTTTGTTGTATTTGTATTATTTTTTGCTTACTCCTCTGAGGGCTTAATTTATCATTTCTTTACCCTGGTTTTACGCGGAAGTCTGTGTAAAGCTCTGGTCAGAACTGGACTAGGAAAGTGAGACATCAGGGCTACAGACATTGAAGAAATACTTTGAGACACGCATGATTACTCTTTTGGGAGGTTTGCATTCCTCTAAGAGCCATTCACTCATACCCTTCAGGGTAACGTGGCTGTGTGGCTGCTGATTGACTCTATTGGTAGCTTGACCAGGGGAAAAAAAAAAGAGTAATGATAGCAAGAAAAGTGTTGACCTGTAGGGAGGCAGGTATGATACCTCTGGGATCACTGTTAGGTCTGGATTGATAAACTGTCTTGTGACTTACCTGGAAGGAGAAAGTGTCATGCTAGTAAAACTTACGAAGACATTAAATTGGGAATAACTATGCATCAGTGTCAAGCCATACGGAGGTTAGAATATGGACAAATGATAACAAAGGCCTACAAAACGCATAAAACATGAAAGTGTTGCCTGTGGGGGCTAGAAATCCTCCGTTTGTCTCTTGCCCTGCCATACCTAAGGTAATTGTAAAAATTAAACATAATAGACCAAGGTCTGTCAACTTTGCTGGCAGAAACAAACTGCCAGTAACAGAAAGAAGGTTTTAATTTTTTAGATACTGAATGTGAATTCTTTGCTACAGGACTTTTTCTTGCAGAGCTGTGGTGGTCAAGGGAAGGAGGGTTTTCAACCCTGACTATCTTGTCTGTGCATGCAGAATCATTGGATATAGTGGTAATTACATTAGCCAAACTCTGCCTTTTGCCAATACAGCTTATTTTGCTGGAGAGAGGAAGCACATGCACTGTGCTGGCTATGATGCCGCAGATAGAAATACTTCATGGCTGTGATTACACAGGCAGAATTAAACAAACAAACAAAAGCTAGTATTGTCATACTGGCAAAATGATTCTGCAAAGAGCTGGCCTTGGTTGGTTTAGGAAATGAACTTTAGGTGGTTTGAATCACTACTATTTGTAACTAATTTTACATAATGAACTATGGTCCCTAAATTAAGATCTTGGTTGTGCTGGGCTCTGGAAAGAGAGATGCTTTCAGAAGCTGGTTCAGCATTTTGGTGGTTCTGGATTGCTCTATAGGCATCTCTATTTCTAATCAATCTTCAACCACTTAGTTAGGAGCTTAAAGTTAGGTAGTGTGAAAGTACAGATCTATATTTTAAGCCAAAGATGTGAATATGGTTCATTTAAGTTAGCAGATATGCTCTCTTAGTAGCTATCCTGCTGCTGGAGTGTCAGTTAGTGTGTGTGCCAGTCAGCTAAGGGAAGATGGTAGCTGCTTGCTTGGGCTAGTAAAGGAGGACTGAGTGAAACCATAAAAATGTGGGATGATAAACTAACACCCTGTTGAGTTTATTCTTATAAACAAACCTAGTGCCCGTATTTCTAACACTTTTAACTGTCTGGAATTTTGGCAAATATGTTTTCTAAATGAGAAAATACAATTTTGTGAGGTTGCTGTTACTACAGGTGCTCAGTTGTCAGAGCAGCATGGCTCTGAATGGTCTTTTATGTGCAAGAAAATTCATTGCCTGCACCAATGTAAATTTGCAGGACGTGGCATTTTAAAATGTGAGTAAGTTAAGTGGGGTCTGTAAACATTTCTAGGCAGATTTTGATTCGTTGGCTGAGTATATACTTACTGTTTGAACATTTTGAATGGAAGCATCCGTGTCTTTTTATTACATCATGACTTGATTAATTACAGCCAGTTGAACGCTACATTACAGTACCAAGATATGTTTAAGGAGACAGAAGTCGGAATACTGACAAAATTAAGTGTTGTGTTTTCTGATTAAGTTTGCTATGGTGCAGATGTTAACACTGCCGGTGCTGATTGAAACAAATTCTAATTAATGCTTGTGGAAAATTCTCTGAAAGCCACAATTACCTTAGTGGTTATTTTCATGGCCATATGTATCCATTTTAAAGGACACTTAAGATCTCTATAGCTGACTCCAAAAAAAAAAAAAAAAAAAAGGAAATAGCATAAATAGCTGCTTTATCAGTACCTTAATTTCTTCAAAAGCAAAAACCTTTAAGGTATTTAAGATGGAAATGCTGATTCTTCCAAAGCATTTCTTTGTTTAAGCTTCATTTTTTTATAAAGATGAAAAATACTAAGGATCTCAAGGCACAGTTATGTTGTGGGGAGTTCAAGATCTTTCTGCTTGCCTCTCTGAAGCACAAATGTAACTATAAAGAGTCTGATCTCTTGGCAGGATCTGGTCTGTCATGCTCACAATATGGGTAGGCCCATCTTTTCATGAGGTTGACACATGATTTTTAAAACTGAAAGCATCCCAGCTATGGTGCACATTAGCAGCACCTTGGAGCAACTCAACCCATAGTAGCAGCCATCACACAAGGCAGCCTGGTGCTCTGTAAATTTTTGCTGCTCTCTTTGTTGGTAGCTTCTGGGCTGTACCTCAGCTGCTGCTTTCATGAAAAGTAAATATGCAAATGTGGGTTATGTCTCACTGCTAGGTGCCAAGTGTTATATATAAAGCATTTAGAAAAGTAATAACTTTAAGTTGACATTTCTTTGAAAGAGAATGAAGATTATATGGGTGTGTAGTCCAGAAAACGCTGCATTTAGTGCTGGGCAAGAGATAAAGGAGGAGGCTAAAGCAGTTCAGATATAGTGGTTTCCATTAAAATCTTTACTTTCTGCATTATCAGATAATTAATGGTGCTGTGCGACTCCCCATACCAAATATAATTTGGTAATAATAATTAGGTAAGGAGTTAAACTGTTTGGTTTCAATGGCAGCACTATAAAATGAGGCAATGGTAAGTTTAATGTGCGAAACTAGTAAACTGTCAGGTGTTAAATTAAACAGCATAATTCTCTGACTGATGGGAATCTTAACTTTTTAGTGGTGTATATAAAATAGTGTACAACGTGATGTAATTTTTCCATATATACCAATTTCAGTGTAATTTCAGCAGCTATGGCCTGGGAAATGCAGGGGTTAGAGATCAGTGGTGTTATCCTCTGTGGTGCCTCCAATGCAGAGTTCAAGGCATGACACATTAATGTAGAAATTCAATTATTTGATCATGCCAGTATTGAAAGACTGGGTTGTTAAGAATCTTGCTTGCTAATGTGTCACAGTCATCATGTACGGGAACAAGGTTCTCAATCAGTGACAAACTTGCTCATTTTCTGGAGTAGTAGTAGCTTATTTAAAAGCTGTGCTTTAATAGCAAGACAATTTTAAAACATCCATATATATAGATTTGGGTTTTTTGTCTGCTTTGATTCAGCTGTTCCTAATAGAACAATCAGTTTTAAGTTTGAGTCTATTAGTGATAACAGCTAATGCCTTAAATGCTTTCCCTCCATGAATAACAATATTGCAACTATATAAATAACTACATTGCTTTGATGTCTAGATATGGTTGTGTCTTATAATGAATTCATTTTCCAATAAGAAAACCAATTTTAGAAAACAATAATTTTACTTACCTGTCTTTTTTCAAAGGAACTTAATTTCACAGTAATTCAATTATGTAACCACGCTTACTTATTGTTAATGTTACTAGAGTAAATCTTTCTAAAATAGTTGGTTAACTTCAGGTGTTGCTAATGATATTGACTATTTTACTTTCAAAATTTCTCATTTAGGCAGTACTTCAAATGAGCATGCTAACAATATTTTCAGTTTTCTGTTTTGGTTTTCTTTTCTGTTTAATGTTTGTTCTCTTTTGTTAGGCATTGGATCTAAAAAGTGTCTGCTATGACCAGCTGGCTTTTGCCTACCTACTATGTACTCTTTTTCCTTATTTTTGTAGAGTTTTGAAACATTCATGCTGTAACATTGCAAAAGATACATGTGGGTGCTTATTTTTTCTGCTATGAATTGTATTAATCACTGCTAGTGGAGCAAATTACAGTATGTAAATTGAGGCATATGCCTCTCTATTTAGGATCAAAGCTTAACTTTTAAGTTTTAACTTATATTTCAGGAAGACCTGTTTATGGTGATTTTTATTTATACGGGGTTGGTATGAGAGCAGTGTGCGAGCTGGGAAATGGCCTCAGCTTCTCATTAAACCCAGTTCCTGAGGTGAAGTAGTTCCATAAAACTTTTAGTGTTGAGCTGAAATTCCTAACAGAAGCGATTGCCTGCATCTTATCAGAGTCTAGTAAACATCTGTGGAATAGATACATAAGATAGACTTAAGATATGACCAGACTCTGTCACTGACTGCTTCTCAACCAGAAAACCAACAGGCAGGAGCTGACTCTTGATACTGCTTGGCAGAGGTGTGATGGCAGTGTCAAAACTAGATACCACTCTCAGGAAAAAGGGCAGTACTGCAGGTACCAAGCACTCTTGTTACACATTGTAGCAACAGCAGGACTGAAAGCTGAACTTGTTCGGTGCTAATGCTGGTGGGATCTCTAACCCTGACGCTTAGAAACCCTAGAGTAAACTACATATAATTTTTCAGTCTCCAGATATGTTCTCCCATGTATCTCTGGGTGTGTTAAAAGCTCTTAGATGAAGCCTTTGCGTTAGGTGTTTTGTAGAAAAAACACTGAAAGATTTAGTCACCAGTGTTTACAAATGGCAATTTATGTACCTCATTTGTATTGCAGCATGTTGCTATAGAATGTGGCAGGCCTTTGCCAGGAGGAAGAAATTTACATTCTCCTGAGGATGGGGACAAGTCCATTTTCTTCCATGTTGGAGAGCTAATTGCCACCAGCAGATGGGAGAGCAAATTAAAGGAAAGGTAATGAATAAAGCTTGGGCCCTATTTTGCCCCAGTTCCTTTTGTTTTGTTTGGTTTTTTTGATATAGTTACACCACCCACCCCCAACAAAAAGTACCTGACTGGGAACAGTTAATACAGTTCTTTGATGGAGAAAAGGTTCTGGTTGCTGTACTGGTTGCTGAAGCTTTTCTTCATTGTCTTCACCCTTTACAGCTGCATTACTAAGTACTTTTTATCTTGACTGAAAGTTTTATTTAGTTATTCCAAGTGAACTTCTTTTACCAAGTCAGAGATGAGAAAAAAAAATCAATTCTTTTCATTCTTAGAAGGTAGCTGCTTAAGAAGGAATCAATATCAGTGTCTGTGAATGAGCTGTTGGCCAATTGGCAATGTAATAGCCTAGTTTTGGAGAAAACAGAAAAAATACAAAGTAGAAATAAATGATATTGAGGAAGAAGAATTAGGTTTAGGGTAAAGAAAATTGGTTTGCAAGCCGAGCTACTAGCCTGATGGTTTTTCCTATCGTAATCTGTCATAAAAATCTTAATCTTGACTGTAACCAGTGACTTGTCATTTAGATTTTTGATCTGTATGGATTTTGATGAATTCTCAAAATCCTGTTTGTAATTAAGCTTTCTTTTCCATGTGCTTCACCTGTTGGGAATACCACCAAGTTATCCAAAACCTGTTAGTATTAGTTTTTAGTATTAGTCTTAGGAAAAAATATTATACTAATTGTGCTATGTCAAATTCTCTAGCACTTTTTCAGGCAAAGTATCAGTTTAAAAATGGAACAAACAAGATTCTAACATGGAATGATGAAGAGTTTTAAAGCAAGGAAAGGTTAATTCCTAGGGAGCATCTTTCCCTTTTCTTTGCCATTGGCTCTAAGAAATTGAAGCTGACTTTGACTTTTCTGTGTGTATATGATTGACATAATGTTTTAATTCCCCCTGCACCCCTGGTCACACTCTGAATTCTGTGCCTGCATCAACTGGCTTGGAGAAAACCAAGGGTGATCAGAGCATTAGGGTCTGCTTTAACTCAACTGTGTAGTATTAAAAAAATACATGCAGCCAGCATAGCTTGTATTGGTTATAGTTTTTCTGAAAACAAATGCTGCTACTGTGTTTTGTCTGTCTAGTAATTATACTCCAGTTTAGAGGTTTTTATGCAGTAAAATCTATCAAATACTGTATTCCAGAGGATCAGTGGTAAAATCCTTGCCCTGTTAGAGTTGATGTAGGTCATGTGACTTCAGGAGGATTAGCATTCAAAGACTCCCAGTTGAATGAACATGTTTCCTTCAAGAAATGGATGGAAGATGAGACAGCATAATTACTGTGGGATGGATTCAACTGGGCAGACATTTGCAAATCTTCTTCATTTAGCTTATTACCAGAAGAAAGACCACTGCCATACTGTCATCTGGCAGTTCAGTAGGTTTTTTTGCCTCTGCATGTCTCCATTTTCAATCAAGCACAAGTCATAAATGTACATTATAGAGTATGGCTTTGTATTGGTAATGTCAAGAGAGAATTTCATTAAAAACCTTGGGATTGCAGAGAGATCAGCAGCGGTGGACCTATTTGCGGGGTTCCATCACTACAGTAGACCTGTAGTTGTATGTTGTCATGCGGGATAAAATTATAATCTTTCTTTCTTGTTTCTCCTCTAAATTTACAGGAGATATGTGTGATTTTTTTTCTCTGCTCTATTTCTGTAAATCTGGAAGGTGCATTTTATAAAAACAAAGTTTAAAATGAACCTCAGGTAGTTGATGGGTTAATTCTAGGAGTTTTGTTGCATATTTAATGGAATTTGGAATTTGAGAATGATTATTCATCAGTCCTCTTTAGAGAAGAGGAGACAGTTTAACACGGAAGAGAAATTCAACCTAAAAGTTTTTGGGTTTGGTTTTGGTTTGGTTTTTTTTAACTAAGCTTGATGCATTGGCAGTTGATTTACCTCGATAAGATATGATATAAAGGCAATTCTTAATGTCATCTCTGAAGTGTTTAAAAAAAAAAAAAAAGTGGGTAGTGAAAAAAGAGTTTCCGTGGAGTATCAAAAGAGATGCTTAGCATAGGTGCTTAGTTTACCTGGTTAGACTAAGCCCTGGACTCCAACATCTTTCTTGCTGAGTTTCAGCATGTGGCCGAGCTGAAATAGTATTCAGGTTTTAGTTCAGGCCCACAGTATGTGTTTCTAGTGGTTTCTTTCTCTGAGAAGTTAATGTTTGCTTTGAGAGAAGCAGCTAGTGCGTGGTGAACAAAAGTGAAGATATCTCACAACTGCAGAATTCAGCACTGGAGAAATAAGACTTAATTTTTGTGAACAACTTTTTGTAGCATTGGCTCTCTTCTTTATCTGCAGCCAGTTAGATCCATGTCCACAGTTCAATAATTAAATCTCTTTCTTTAGTCTTATAAATCCAATTTGGGCTGTTTTTCAAAGAACATGGCTCCTTTGTCTGACATCTGGATATTTAGTTTATCAGAGCTCTGAGTTGGTCATGTAAATTGAGTGCCTCTGGTTTGGATCTGCTTTTTGATGGATAAATACATCCTTGCAAATGCGACTACAGACTCCATGGCTGGAGTGCTGTGCTGAGTTTATTTGCGTGGTGGTGTTGGTTGTTTTTGTTGTGGCTTTTGTCTTTTGTGGGGGTAAGGAGGAAAGATGGGGAAAGCAGTGGAGGGCAAACAGCTAAGGAAGTGGTACTGGGATGTGAAACGTGTATCCTAAGGTGTTAATAGCTATTATGTGGATCTGCAGCATACAAGTCAGTAAAAGCATTTCTGCTACCTACACAGAGTAATTACACTACCGCTTATGATAGATAGTTCAGTTTCTGCCAGTGTTTCCATTACTAATTTCTGTTTTCAGGGTTTTATAATACAGACTGAGTCTGTATCTGGGTAATTTTATTAAAGCAGTTTTCAACAAGCTCTTCGGCTGTGCAAACATGGAAACAATATTAAATAAAAAGAAAACTCTAAACCTAGGGAACCTAATGTTCTGATATGTGATGTTAAGCTATCTCATCACTGATACATTGTATAATTTCTGTTTTGCCACTTACTGCACATATAGTCAATGATTTTTCAGCATCAGTAGCTTCAAAACCAAGTGTTTTAACCATTGCAGTATTAGCCTGAAAATCACAAGATCTTAAATAATGGGTTTTTACTCTTCTTTTTCTTTCTTTTTTTTTTTTTTTAATTACATTCACTAAGCTCATGCTTTTTGGGGGTTGTTTGGTTTTCTCCGCCCCCCCCCCCCCCCCTTCCTTAAGGACCTTGAGAGCTCAGTACATATCTTTAACCAATACATACTGATTGGTAGGTGAACATACCATGAAGCATAAGTAGCGTTATCTGCTTATTACTGGCACTTCAGTTCACTAATTGCCTGCATCTAGATACTGAAAAGGAATGGGGAGAGAAATGCTTTCACTGGACTCCACAGGAGTGACTTATAGTGCATTAGTGTAAACTCTGGTATCCTAACAGCATATAGTCATCAGCAGTGTCCTGCTGAGACAGTTTCTCCACATACCTGCCCCTCCTCTCCCTTCCGCACACTGTCAGTAGTTAACTGATACAGAGCATCCTTCAGCTCCACTACTCAGCACAATTTCAAGGACTTGCCAGAAACCTGACTGTTGGATTTTGGAGTTGAGTTTGTTGTTGGCTCTCCAGCTGCCCTCCTTTCCAATTTGAAGGGATGTTTGACTGTAGGAAGTAGCTGCATAGACCCCATGTTGCAGCATGAGTTTTGTCTCTTTTAGCTGGAGCATTGGGTGCCTTAGCCATGACTGGGCACCACATTGCTCAGAAAATGTTAAAATACAGCTCCTGTGCTACTGTCAAAATTTTGGTACAGGTGTCACAGCATTTACAAAGGTTGTTTAGAATATCAGGTGTAGAAGTAAACTAACAAGACAATTTATTTAATGAATGAATAGTTTTTCCAAAATGATAGCTGGATAGCGATGTCCTCAGTTTTAATGTCTGGGCTTAGGCATAATCCCAGGATATGATGGGTTGCGGGGGGGCAGGCAGGGTGATCTGAGAAAATCCTAGCAGGATCAGTGGAGAGGTTTTGGCCTTTTACATCTTCATCCATGTTTGTATGTAATCATAGAATCATAGAATCATTTCGGTTGGAAAAGACCTTCAAGATCATCGAGTCCAACCATTAACCATGCCCCCTAAACCATGCCCTGGAGTACCCTGTCCACTCGCTTTTTGAATACCTCCAGGGATGGTGAATCAACCACTTCCCTGGGCAGCCCATTCCAATGTTTGACAACCCTCTCAGTAATATAATCTACAATGATGAATCTGAATTATTTCATAATCCTCATCAGCACAGTATCTGTGAACTGCTTATAATGCCTCCTAAAGACTCTTTTTTATTCTCTAAATGAGTGTAAAATCTGGGAATTTGGCTTTGATTGCAGTATAATGAATTTGAATGAACTTGCCTAGTGCAAAGCAAGAAGATTGTTATGAATATGTATGCAGCGCTGCTAGCCTTTTTTATTGTGTGGATGCCTGAGGAGATGAAATGTGTGAGCTCCAGACTTCTGGTCTTATGTGTCAGATCTTAATGAGGGATATTTGATAACTTACTTTTGAGGTTTCTAATTGTTTGCTGTTTTCTTTTTAAAATAATTATTTAAGAGAGAGAGCTCCCTAGTGATCTCTGATTTTACTAGTATACAGCTCAATAGTATTTTTCTTTTTCCAGATTGTGGTTTAGTGAATTAAGCCTTCCTGCTTTCTAAACAAAGGAAACACTTTCTATATATTTTTTTTTTTTTTAATTTCAAGAATTCCTAGTTAAAAAAAGAAAAGTCAACAAAGGCACTGATATGTCTGAATTTCACTGCCTTCCCTCTCCTCCTACCTCCTACCCCAAAATATGAATTATATTTAAAGTGAAGTTAGTTAGCTTATGTTGTGCATTTTACAGTCTTCAGCAATGTTTGGTGTATTTTTGTGGCAGTTATTACAGCTGACATGAGTTTACGTTATTCCATTGTCAGGCTATACTTGACAAACACTTTTTTACAATAAATAAATAAATGTAATATTTATATTGTCTTGTATATTCCTCCGTAAAGTTCAACTATATTCTGTAGCTATTAAACATAGATTCTGACAATGAAATGCAGCATTTTGATGGGTTTTGTTATTTAGTTTAGTTTTTCCCAGCAGCTTCAGATAATTAATTAAAAAAAAAAAAAAGCTATTTATTGTCTCTCTCAAATGGAAAATGAAATAAATAAAACCAAAAGAATTTTTATTTTTAATCTGAGAGTAAACAAGTGTGTGCTGTACTGAATTTTTTTTTTTTAAAGTATACTGAAAGAATACAGGCTTCTTCCAGAAATTGTCAGAGGAAAGAAAAGGTGTTTTGGCAGTAGAATAGAGCTCAGTGGATCTATTGTCACAGGAAAGATAGCTGGAACTCTCGAATAGTCTAGTTAATTGAATGGTCTTGCTTATACTATGTAATGATGAAATTACCCATGTTACATTCAAACAGTTGTCATTTGAGCTTCAAAATCAGTACTTAAATAAATGGTTTCTTTATGAATATTTATAGTTATATTTTGTATAACTATTTATTTAGTTTCAGGTTGTCAGCACGTTCAGTGGGAAGCTTGCATTTTTAGCTGTTCCTCATAGTCAAAAGGGCTGTGAGAGTAGGCTTGGATTCTGAGGTTTACAACTTGCGGGCTCCTCGCTGCACCTATAGAGAGACTTAAAGTCAGTGGGAGAAAACTGGGACTGCACAGAAAATAGCAATCATAAAACATTGTGTAAATAGAGGTACAGGAGCCTTAATTTTGTGGAAAGAAGATGGAGGAGAGATTGTATTCCAACACATGAAGTTTCCTTAAGAGTTTCACAAACACAGTATGAAACTACAAAAAGACTCTGCTTATTAAACTCTGGGAGAAGTTTTATTGCTCATAGAACTCCAGCCTGAATGTCACAGCTGTTACTAATTACAACTAGGAGTAATTACACCATCAAAGATTAATGTAATCATACATTTCAGTGCATACAGGATAATGGAAACATAGTGGATGCATACAGGATGATGAAAGTTTAAGGTAATGCACACATTCTTAGCTGGTTAATAGTAATTTTATGCCTTTATGTAATCTTTACATGTTTATACCATTGTACATGCCTCTAATTCGTAAGTCTTCCAAACATCCTGGGAAAAGAAACTGGCTTAACATCCCAGATTTGCCACTATCTTTGGATGTTGTCAATCTGTGTTAGTAAAGATTCTTTTATCGGTAACTCATTTTTCTTTTTTTTTTTTTTTTCCTTATGTACCTTGGCTTGGTATAGCTTTGCATTTTTCAATGAAGTTTTCCAAAGCAGTAGATCCTAAGAGATATTAACTGTTACTAGATGATGCTGTGTTTCTATTTTTCACTTTTTAAAGATATTGCTCTCAGGTTTTAGCTAGAAGGGATTTAATGTTTTGATGCTTTTTTTTCACCATATGGCTTTTTGAAATTACTTTAGCTAATTTCATTAGCAATTCCATGCTGCTTCTAGACCCAGAGTTATGAAACTCTGGTCTGCAGATGGCTGGTACCTGCAAGGCCATGGTAAATGGTCTGCAAGGCCAAACAGTCCATAGGGCCTTTTGGTTAAGAGTTTGATGATGAAAGGGCATGGTCATTTGGGAAGAACCAGAGCTGACAGACAAAAACACAAGGCAACAATTTTCTCATGATATTGAAGCCAATGTATTTTTATTTTGTTTCTCATGAGCTAAGAATGTTTGTGCAGTCAATTCCTCAGATCTGGTGGTGTCTGATAACTTGTTAAGGAATAGTAAATGGGTCACCTGCCTAACCATTTCAACTGGTTTTTAATATATTTTCTTATATCTATGGCTGCTGTGGACCTAGCAAATCACTTTCTGAGACTTTTCCGGTACTCTTGGCGTGGAAGTAACAGCACACTTTCTTTGATGTCCAGATTTGGCAGTTTCTTGGAGGTGTTTCACTCTCCCGTCTTCTTTTCAGAAGACGGTCTTAATTATGCACAATAGACTTCACCTTTTTTCTCTCTTCAGTGCCAGATTCTGCCTTGCAGTTAAATAAGCATGAGGCAACTGTTTCACTGGGAACTTCACGTAGCTGAATTTCATTACCAGCCGAACACTCAGCTCAGAAAATGCTGCTTGATTTTACTTTTCACATAAGTTTTCTCTGGAAAAGGTAGCTTTAATTTCCAGCTCTTACTGTCTCATTTAGATGGCCTTGCAAAGCATGCTCATCCCCAGCGGGTGGGGAATAGCAGGCCAGACAGCATTTCTGTAGCATGTAGCTCAGTGTACATTGTCTGCAACAGATTGAAAAGGAGAACAACATTATGAATGCCTGCAGTGCTCTCATGTTGCCAATTATGGAGAAGAATGGGAAAGCCTCAGTAGCCCACACCAGCAGAAGTGGAGGTGCTTCTGTTCTCTGTTGCCTGGCAGGTCCAGGTGCATCTTTTCATCTGTTTTTACTATTACAGTTTAAAATCCTTATTTTACTGACATGCTACCTAGATGAAATAAAATCTTTGTAAGTTCCCACAAAAGCTATAATATCACTATTTCAAATGTATTGGTTTTATCTGTTTCTGGTGGCAGTTTAGCATGTATGTGAGGTCTTTATTTTTCCCTTCCTACCAACTGACAGGAATTAATATCAAGTCTTCTCTCTTTCTGTATTCTGTTAACCATTTTTGCTTTCTTTCTTACTTTTTTTTTTTTTCTTAAAGCTCTGTGATGTGCTATGAACCTCTCACACCTTATAGGAAAAGGATTTGGAGAACTTTTCCCTCCGTGAGGAAAATGGTATACCCCAGCTGTGCTTCCCAGGCTTGTTAATATATCTGTTTTATTGTCTTCTGTTCCGGTGCCAGAGAATTTTGTCAGGCAATCCATAGTGATTGATTCTAGGGAAACAAAACACCATTTCCTCCTGGTTTCAGTCCTGAGTCACGTTGTAGCTCTCTCACCAGAGGCACAAAGCAGCCAGTCATTTTTTTTTCCCAGCAATTCCAGAATTCCTGCACTTGTCTACAAACAGCTGTACAAAATTAACTGAAAATAACTTTCAGTTCTGGTCTTCACGCCTAAAAAAGATGGTTCAGAGACTGATAGAAATAGCCTGTCATCCTTCTGGATTTGATATGGAACAAAGAAGCCATGTCCCAGTCAATAGAGTTTCTGTAACTTCTTGAGTTTCATATTGTTTTTCTTGATGTAAAATTAACTGAAAATAACTTTCAGTTCTGGTCTTCATGCCTAAAAAAGATGGTTCAGAGACTGATAGAAATAGCCTGTCATCCTTCTGGATTTGATATGGAACAAAGAAGCCATGTCCCAGTCAATAGAGTTTCTGTAACTTCTTGAGTTTCATATTGTTTTTCTTGATGTAAGGTCCTCCAATGCTACATGGAATTATTTTTTTGTGATTCTAACTGCTGGTCATCAGTAACAGAACTTGTGGTTGGGTATTTGATGCATCATTTACAATTTACTTTGTCTTATTTTTCCTTGCAGATGAACCTTAATACTTTCAGCTATCATAAAATCCCAGAGAACATGAATGTTCTTTCCATTTGCAAACTGTGTAGAAAGCTACGTGTTTTGTCACCAGTAGGAGCTGATACTGAAATATTTGCAATGGCAATACATTGCTTTAATTCATACATGCCAAGTATGTTCTGCTAGGTAATAAAATGAACAATTAAAGTGATGGCTGCAAGGGCTAACATACTATCTGTTATGCAACTTCTCCCTTAGTAAGCTTTGCAGTTGAATTCGTTATAACTAACGGTGAAGTACCACTCTGGGAGAGTTCGAATGCAGAAAATGGCTTAGTCAGTACAATATAGGCTTAAAAATAAATAAATAAAATCTCATTCCATTGATGTTACAAAATATGGCATTCCACATTCTTTCATGTCTTCATGCTGTGATGTAAACACCTGATTATACTATTGCTGTGTAAATATGACTTTTGTTTAGCAGTTGGGCAGAGATACGATAAGAGACTATAGCCAAAGAAAAGAGAATTTGAAAACTGCTTTCTAGTCAGGTTGACACCATCTTTGCCCTGTCTAAGTCTCTGTGTAAGGGTTTCTGCTTTACTTTGCAGTGGAAAGTCTCTGATGCAGAGGAAGGGCTGATGTACATAGTTGCAAAGCGCTACATGGTATTTGCAAATCAAAAGAATAGCTGTGATAGTCTGTTATGGAAAATTATGTCAAACACAGATGGGATCCTTCTCCTTCCTCTAGGACAGGAGATTTTGGTGTATTGGGAGGTTATTCAGACAGCATGGATGCACTGCTCTTCCTAGAAATACTGCTCCTCTTGAGGATCTCTGAAAATGACATTCATTCAGTTCTCTTCCCATCTGCATTCTCCATTAGTTGTCTGCAAGTCTACTCTTGCTTCATACTGAACTTTTTCCTCTGTAGGACTGTGTGCGATAAGTCAAGTATTTAAAAACAGCATGAGAAAGGGGGAGATGAGTGAGGGTTGGAAAAGGCTGCTAGGACAAGTTGAATAGAGAAGAAGAGGTGGTGGAGAGGCATGACTGAAGTAAGAAGTGTTCAGGTCAGAGTGGCTTGCTGGGGAGAAGTGAGATCTTGTAGAATAGTTATTCTGTAATAAAGCACATCCACATTCCAAAATATAATCACCCTCAGGGGATGTGAGTCCTTGTAGGCCTGACAAGGCAAATCCATGCTGAATTCTCTTCTGTCAGGGTTAGACTGCTGCCTGTCACGACCTAAAAACCAGCCAAGGTGTATTCATCCTTTTGCTGCAACCAAATTCCAACAGTTAATCTATTCTCAGAGAAACCACCACAACTTCAGCTGCTGGTCCTTAAAAATGTGCATGACATCCATCAAGTTATCCAGGTATGTCTGTATAAGAATATTAATTCTCTGTTATACGAGAGTCATATTACATAATATGAATGATACCAATTTTATTGAAAATGATCACTTATTATTTTCAAATTTTATGTGAAGATATGCATCTTAAGTGAAGTAGTTTTCACATTTCTTCCTGTTATCTCATAATCTCATGCCATTACTGCTGAGTGAACGTGGATGATATACTGAAATAGTAACTGAATTTCTTACTCCCTGTTCATTGTGTATGTGCTTCAGGTAATATTGTTCTGGAATAAAAAACTTTGGATATCTTTATTTTGAATTAATTGTGTTAGGTCATTAGGAATCACTTAGCATGCAAAATCCAAAGTGTATTTGATACACTGTAATGAAATCTACATAGCTATAGCAAGGGCTAATCCGATGAATGTCATGTCCTCATGGAACAAGAGGAACAATGTGGGTTAGCATGGGTCGATTTTATCCTAAGTAGTTGGAAATACACTGCTGACCTAGAATATTTGTGAAGTTCACTCCCCCTTAACAATAACAACAACAAAATCTACGAAGAAACCGTAATAGTAGCAGTGTTTGTAGAGCATTTTTAATTCTATGAGAAGATCAGCCATATTATTTGCAGTGCACCACATTTTCTGATGTATTTTGTGAAGGGTTTAAGCCTTCAATATTTCTCTCCTTTTCAGTTAAGATGCCTATTGATTCATTTTCAAATTCTTCATGAATGAAAGGACAAAAATGTCCTTGATCAAAATGTTTTTCTTTTGATAACCATGCTGTCATAATGTAATACAAAATTAATACTGCATTACTTAAATGAAACATTGCCACATTTCCTTCATGGAATGCTGAAATATTTTGATGCTCTCAGAAGTTTCGTCCTTTGGTTTTTGTACCTAACAATTTTTTTAGCAAAATTGGTGCGTTTTTCCCAAAGCACTCTGACTATGCTAAGCCAGCATCCTTTCACAGAATATGGTTCCATTGAAGACTTTCTTACTGGCTCTGCCTCTTTGGCTGGGTGCAGATAGCTGACCTTTGGGTGAACTTCTTGTAATTTGCTTTTCCTATTTGTTAATGATTTGAGATTTCGTGGAGGATTTGTATGGCAGTAGAACAGGAGATGAACAATAATGTATGTCCTCATTAAATCTTCAGTATTTCTTTTTCATTGGACTTTTCTTTGAGTGGAAAGAACTAAGCCCTTATTCAACGGTTACTGAAATCAGAACTGTCCTTCTTAAGTAACCAAGTGCCTACTGTACTTCTTAATTTGCTTTTAGTGAAAGGATTACACAGTGGCATTATTTGGAGTTTAGCATAGTAGCCAGCAAGCATACATTTGGGTTTTTTTTCCTTTTTTCCCCTTCCAGGTTGATGGAAAGTTGCTTGATTATATGCTGTCCAAACAGGCTAGGGATAGCCAGAGGTAATTTTTATCAGTTTTCAGTCCAGTACACTCCCACACCTCTGTTTCCCATCAATAACCCACTATTTTGGCATTACCTTCAAAGTTCCTTATGTAAATTAGTATCAAAGGTTTTTAAGAATATTATATGAAGCTTCTGGCACTTCTGCCTTTTTCCCCACTTCCGGAGACTTAGTATATTTTGCTGACTTCTGCAGCGGTTTTTAACTTAACATTCTTTTGTTTTTCTTTCCCCTTGTTTGTTCTCCTCACTTTCCTGCCCTCCTTTTTTATCCTATAGCAAAGACTGTTGTTTTTATTTTTGAGCTTATATTGATGAGCTTCTATTGATCTTGCTTTTTTATATAAGCATAAATATATTTATGTACATCACTTGTGAGTGGAGTCATTTTTTTGCTGTAAAATCATTGTTTCATTAATATTATAAAATTACTGAAACTGATATTAAAATGTCTTTTCATATCATCCCACACTTATTAAAGTGAAATTGCAGGCACGGGGGAAGTTTGAATTCAATTCTGAATTGTTGAATGTGACATGTTCCTATGCATTTAACATATGGCAGCAGCTTTTCTTTTTCTGGCTGTGATCCAAACACTTGAGTCTCCATTCCTGTTTCTTTGCTTATTGAAGCTTCCAGTCACTTTGGGTGGATTTAAGGAAAGGCCATTAGGAAATAAATGGCAAAATAATGGTTAATGTAATGAAAAGTATATGAAATGTAGTCTAAACTGGGTAGTTAACTGCTTTGTGGTGCTCTGTCTTTAGATCAACACTGTTCCAACAGGGATTTTCTTTTTTTATTTGAAAATGTAAAGCTACTTTGCTTTGGGTTTGGATTGTCCTTTTTCCATTGCAAATTAAATACACTTATTTTTAACGTTTTACCATTGGTATCTTAAGAAATGAATGAAATGTTCCTATGATTGTGCAATCACTATGTGATGTCCCCTTATAGTTAGTAAACAAATCTAATGGTTTATCACATTTAGATCACATCTAGGATTACACTAGTGAGTAGCCCTGTTTGCATGTGACTTTCTATGTGATCAGAACAGCATGACAGTTCATAAAAATGTTTTTTTATTTTTATGAAGCTTAATTTCTCTGTAGAAAAATAAGTACTGTACAAAACAGACCCTTTTTTTTGCAGTTCAAATATTGCATTCCCCTTTACAGCAAAGCACTGATCTTAAGATATACCCCATGCTTTTTTCCAAAGGTTCTTCTCTAGGTCTTTCTTGGGTTGTTTTGCGTATGTCTTTCTGTTCCTTAAGCAACATGTTCAAACTGCCTGATGCACACTCTCACCTTTATCCCAATGTCAAGTGGTATTGTTCTAAAAAGATCCACTGACAGAGTGAAAAGGGAAAAACAAATTCATCAGCTTGCTAAAATGAGAGTTAAAAAGCCTGGAAATGTTAGCATTTAAATTAGAAAGTGTTGATCTCCTGCCAACCCTCTACTTTCTCAGCTCAATTCTTGTGAACTGGTAGGATATCAAATTAGGGAAGTTAACCTCTTGAAGCTTTTAGGGGGGAGCTGTTTTCTCTCCTCCAGTTCCCTGCTGACTCAGGAGAAAGAAGCTGGCAGGTTGAGTTGTGAAGTGCATATATTGAGTGGACAGCATGCTCAGATTTATTTTTCTTCCAGCTCTGCTGCAAAGTGAAGAATAAGTTTTAAGTACTGATTTTGAAGTAGTACTGAAGTAATTCATCATGCTATGTTTATCCTACCGTTAAAAGAATTAGAAGTATGTTAAAGCATTTATAGACAGGGTATGCAGAGGAAGGCTATTTGCACACTTGGACCCTGTCAAATGTTACACTATCACTACTGAAATCACCAGGTACCCAAAGAACATAAGGCTCACTTAAAAATCATGAGACTCACTTAAAAATCATGAGATGAGAAACTGTTATTTTTGGTTGCCCTCTATTCTGTGAGCCATTATGACTTTTAAAGCATATCTTGGCAGTCATGAGAGCCAGAGGCCCTACTAAATGATTGTCATGTAAATGCTTTGCTCTGCAGCACACCCTTCAAGAAAGGCACTTAATCTTGCGAGACCCCTGCAGTTATTGGGAGCTGGCAACACTTCCAGGTGGAGAGGAAAAGTGTATTTATGCTGGCCTAACTTTCTGTCTGTGGGAATAGAGTTTGCTACCTGCTTTTTTGGTACCTGCTTAGAAACAGGTGAAGAAACTACTGGCTACTTTGAATTCCTGATTTTAAAGACTGTACTCCATGACTTAATAATTTCCTTATCTGCGCAATGCTGGGATCTAACTCTTTAGTGGTCGGGAAAGAAGCACCTGTGTCTTCCGTACTACCAGAACCAGGCATGGTGAGCAGGCAAATTGGTAGTGTGGTCAAGGCACTGTGCTGTGTATCTGTTAGCATGTAGTGCTGAGAGGAGGTGTGCTCTAAATCCATGATGATGCAATGTGAAGCAGTCTTAGAAAAAATTTATACTACTCTGGAAGTAAACTACCTCCTTCTTCCTCCAGCAGAAGGAATAGTTCAAGATGGTAAGCTTGGTAGTTTTATTCCCAAAATCACTCTACATGTGTAATATCAAGAAACAATGGGCCAAATTTCAATGATTGTTTTCCTTTTTATTCCTCAATGAAATATACTACTTTGTCTTACAGGGTGCTTTAAGCTTTAGGAACCACTGCAGGGATGGCAAAGTCTAACAAAAGTGTTTATTTTAGTTATAATTACTTCTGTCTGGTACCAATTAGGAAACCAGAGAGGCTAAACCAGTTTGTAAGTAGCAGTAAGGCTACATTTAGTGAGAGTTTGGGTTTGTCATACACTTTAAAATCAATTCTTCAAAACAAATTTATCAGGGAGAAGTGTTTAAGGAGAAAGATAAACTAATGATGAGAACTTAAACTCTGAATGGAATAGAGTTACGCTACCAAGGTGACCTTTTGGCTTTTTAGAAAAAATAATCTACCATCTTTTGTTTACTATTACTATTGTAGTTAAACCCTACAGTGTATTAGCTTACAGCAGTATTTCAGTAGTCTCTATAAAAATAATTCAGAGGAAAATGTAAGAAGAATTGCATAATGTAGTTGATCTTAGTTTGGTATAAGAGAGTAAATGAGATGGATGGCTCTATTTTATGATTCCTTAGTTGACCTACAGCAAGTTGCTGCTCAGGATGCTGAAAAGGCAAAGCTGCTGTTCCTTGGTGCTGTGTCATAGCTCATTTTGTTCTGTTCTCTTTCTTTGGCCACCTAATTATTGTTTGCCTGCAGAAGGGAACTGGATGATCCATGATGAGTGCTGTGCCTCTGGCAGAGGGGCATTGCTGTCATATTCTTGGGCTTTCATTTGCATGTTTCTTACATCTCTATTTACAGAGGAAGGTTCTCAGAATACATGAAAGTTTCAATTATTTGTTACATAGCAAACCATTTTAAGATATACTTAAGATTTCTACCATTTAGTCAACACTTAGCTGTTTTTTCAAATGAGGTTAGCCACTGCGGTGCATACTGGGATTGTACTCCTACCCTCACTTTTAACAGGCATTACGTTCCAGTAACCCTTGCTTCTCAGTTGTGTATGCCTTAACCTGGTTACTGGAAAGAGGATGGAGCATTCTCATCTATGTGAAAAAACACCTGGTGCATACTCATGCTGGATGGTGTGAGTTTCTCTGAGTTGTGTCAAGATTAGCATCTACCTCTTTAGAGCGTGTGTAACTCCAGGGCTACCGATGCACTTGTCCTGTAGACTCTCACAGTGTTAATGCTTTCGATGGTGTGTGCTCTCTGGGGCTGCTCTGAGGAATTCTGATGTAAGCTTGATGCTATCCTGTACACTATCAAAACTTGCACTTATCTCTCTGTAACTTCTTTTTTTTTAACATAAAAAGCTTATTGTTTGTAGCCAATGTTACTATAGAAATCCACTGTATATTGAACAGAAAAGGATGAATTTGCCATGGAATTGTGTTGAACCTAAGTGTTAGATGTGATAAAAATTGCTGATGTGGCTGTAGGAGAGTGTTAGTTGATGGAAGACAGGGATTACTGCACGATCGATTTATGATACTCAGGTCATACATACACATGTCTTAGACATGTTAAGTTACTTATGAAAAATAACCCAGATGTATATTCATGGGTATTAATAATTTTCCTAATGTGATGGGATTTCATCAAAGGAGATACAAGGCTGTTAATTAGCACTGCTTCCCCAGTCAGCAAAAGACAAACCATGTTTAAGTGACTTGCTGAACAAAAGTATACTTAAGCACATCCATAAATGGCTTAAAGAACTAGGTGAACAAATGTAAATATAAGAGGTGTAATCATCTTTGAAATAAAAACCAAAGATCTGCCAGACTGGCATGAAATAAAGTAAGAACCTACACTGGAATGCTTTAGACTACAGACTCATATGAATAATCAGAACGTGAAGAAGATCAACTTGCAAACCTTGATTGAGTGTGGAATATTTTGGAGACAGGTGAGCAGGGAAAGGGAAGAGTGCAGGCAGTGAGGACATCCAGAGGCAGTGCAAAATGAAGTTCTGCGTGGCAGGTTTCTAGCTGGGGGCTGCTAAAATCCCCAGCGCAATGAGCATTTTTTCTCTCCAACCCACAGCTGTTACAGTGAAGCTGAGCCTTTCACAACAAAGACTGTCTCTGAACTGAAACAATATATGCTGCTTGTTTTTAGGATGGAAATGGTGTGCAACAGGAGGGGAGGAAAGGATTAAATGAACCTTGACTTTAGTGATCAATGTTAGAATTCAATTTAAAGTAAAGTAAACATCTTAAAGTTTGGGTGTAATTATGGACTTAGGACAAGTTTGTTTTAGGAATGATTTTATTTTTATCTTGAATTCAGTGGTGAGAAGCTTAAGGTCTCTTATTTGTACCCATTTCCTTTTGTTTCCCATTGCACCCTTTGTTTCTGTTAAGCCTTGTAAGTTCACAATCTGTTGTGCCTTTACATCTGTCTAAACACAAATGGTGTTTCTGATGTTTTTAACATCCTGAAAGAATTTATAAACTCTGACCCCGAGTTGATACTTCTGGTTCTGACTGACCATGGTTTGTTTTGGGCTGTCTGTCCTTTGAGTGGCTGGTTACAGTAGTGCTGATGTAGGGGGCTGAGACACTAGTTTCAGTTGCAGGATTTAAGAAATAATTGGTTTAAAGATGAATTTTCTTTGAAGTTAACAATAAAATGGGCTGGCAAGCACAGGGCTTCTATGCTTGTGACTATGAATAGCACAAATTTTCTTTTAAAATCTTTGATAAAGGCTTGAACCAGTTGAAATGCCTGCTTTCTCATGTTCCAGCCACTAGCAATAAAATGTCTTTAAGTAACTGTTTTTATTAGACTCTGATAGGCATTAATAGGTGTTCCTGAAGTGCTGTTGACTTGCTCTGTATTGGTTAGCTGAGAAAAGAAGCTTTTATTCTTTTCCAGCAGGACCCTAAGTGTGTCATTCAACACCCTGGGGCAAGGTGCTGAGCCAAACTCGGCAATAGGAGGCAATGATAAATCTGGGTTTGAGGGAAATATAGCACGTTAGATCTCACTTGCACTCTCAATTTGTAAGTTCCACTTTTTACACACCCAAAGCATAATCATCAGATGCTATTTCCTACTGATCACCTTCAAAATATATTTATTCACACAAAGTCACTTCTGTTCGTGCTTTGAGATGGACTAACTTTTGTGTGAAAGATGATTCTGATAAGTGGAAGTCGTCTTCATGCCCTACATCAGACAACTTTGTCACTTTCAAAGAAATGTTTTGAAGAAATAATGAACAATAGTAAAATTTGTGCCATAAGACATTAGGACATGAAGCAAGACTGTCCCAAGATCCTAATGCTGCTAAGTATCATCATAGCAAGAGTGAATGAAAAGGATTTTCATGTTTGACTGGAAAAACAAAACAGAAATGTCACTTCCACTAATGTAATGTTGAGTCCTTTTCAATTTATAGTGGCATCCTTTTGTATTTGTTGGTAGGCTTGGGAAAGAATAAGAAATTTCTGGCTTGTTTAAAAACACCAGCAACAAAAAGCAGCAATAATTTTTGCTAGTTGGGGTGTTGAACTTTGTATTTTATATTTGGGCTGATCATTTGAATTCAGGAAAGAACGCATGTTTAGACTCTCTCTTAAGCTGTAGGATCCCTATTTGCTAGATAAACAGTGCATTCCAATTAGGAATGTTGAAGCATCACTTGTTCCCAACAGGCATTACAACTCCTGTTCAAAGAGGTGCAGTGAAATTGGGACTCCAGTTAAAGCCTTGTTTTAGGGAAGGGAAGTCCTGCCGAGGCTCATGATGTAAAGGTAGAGCAACCACCAAGGCTGGTCAGTGCAAAATGGGATTTTGGAGATGTTTATACTTGCTGGAGCCTTCTGATGATATGATATCCAGTCCTGGGACAACTGCTTGTATGTAAATTATTAGTATTAAACTTTTTAAGCAATACTATTTAGAAGAATTACATGTTTCCATGGAAAGGGTTTTTTACATAGAAAATAAGTTAGGTTAGTGAATGCTTGCAGAAACTAGATTTTTGCAGAAGGGTAGGTATCAGATAAATTGTTTGTACCATAGAGTTGCAATCATATGTAAGCTACCTGCACAAAATACATAAGCTTGATGCATTATTACATGATCCAAAGAAAATTAATGCAATTTTAGATTTTAAACTTTAGAATTTAAGTTTTTCCCTCCAAATTGCAGAGTTTTTATGGAGTTTTTATAATTTAACTCTAAAAGTCTGAAGTAGCAAAAAGATTGTTGCTCAGTGAGGATAATTTAAATGTCTTTAAAACATTTTCTTAAAAATAAAAATATCTGTAAAATACATTTACAGTTAAAAGACTACTTCCAACTGATTTTGCTGAAAATACTAAAGGAAAAGTATCATCTTTTACCTAAGATCTAGCAGAGGAAATACCATCTGAAAAGAGGGTTTTTTTATAGAAAGCTTTACGCATATGAATCTAGGTTATAATAAAGTAACTGCAGTATTTGCTGTCAAATTCCTATTCTAGGCTATCAAACAGTCCAGAACTGAAATCTGTGTGTGTGTTTTTCTGAGTTTTCACATTTTTTTTTTTTTTCTGATATTGATTTCAGCAACTACTGTTGTCAACTGGGCACTCATATTTTTCCTTTTGTGCAGAAGTGTCGATGGGTTGTGAACACCACTTTAGGGTTAATTTTCTGAAGTGATGTTTTGAAGTATAGTTATTTTTGTAAGTCACTAGTCAGAGTAGAGCAGACAAACTAATAAAATGTGAAATATTAGGGCTGTTGGGGATGGATTGAAGGCTAAATATAATTAAATTGAAACAACAGGATGATTGAGGTCAAGCTCGAAATAGAACTTGTGTAATTTACAGTCCAACCTGATGCACTTAGTCTTTCTTACTCTAGCAGATCTAGGACATTGAGCAATGGACATTTAGTGGTTAGTATTTTAAATATTACTAGAAAGAGGAGTTTAGTAACGGAATTAATTGTTTAATGTAAAGGATATAGTTTGATACAGAGGCTAAATAATGTGAAGCTCTATTTGCTAAACATAAAAAAAATATATATTTATACATATATATATTTATATTTGGGTCCAAAGACATAGGTAGAAACAGATTGTCCCTTTCAGTAAAAATGACTTTAGGATGAGATCAGGGAAGCAGAATTCTGAGTTCCGATTATAACTTTCCCCAAACTACTTTCTAATCCCTAAATCATAAATCCTAGTGGCATGGTGGGACATGTTCTTCTAAAGCAAAGCATCTGTGTGTGACTCCTCTAGGCCTTCATCAGAATCTGCCTGCTCTGCTCCATTCTTAGCTGTTTTCTCAGCAGTGGCTGCCTGCCTGTACTTAAGGGATCTCTTTGTAGAGGAGAGAGTAGAGAACATAGTGCCTGGATCCGGTTACCCTCTATCAATCAAAGGTGAGAAGAGATGGAGAATACTCGTTGTGTTGCTCATTCACACATGAGGATAGCTCTTCTCATTCAGTCCCTCTCCTGTCCTCCTCACAGAGGTGCACTCTTGTGTCCTGGATGGGGCATTTTACTGCTAGACAGCCACAAAAATTGAGTCCCAGTAATGGAGTCTCGTGAGCTCCGTGACTGAATTGGAGAGAAAAGTCTTCAGTAGTGCCAGAGTTGCTATGCCTGAGAAGACTTTAGTATCTTTTCTCTCAGAAGTCACCTCACTTTCATTTCACTAATGTATATTTATTAGAATGCATCATTTGCCTGTATAAGCACAATTTGTAATGCATGTGGGATATTTTATAATGGCTCCTCTTTTTTTTTTTTTTTTTCCAATTTCCTTCCAGCTACCTGCTGACTCTTTTCTAACACTGAAATTAGGCAAATTTTGAAGGCAAAAAGCAGTTTCTTCTGCCCTGAGTATGAGGTAGGATACTGACTATTTTTAAGATGCATCAGTGTTGCAGTGTAAATCAGGGATGATTGCAATAGGCTTAAACTGGCTACGTAGGTACTGGATGGAGCCTAACTGCATTTGCAGAGGTATTTCCTCTTCCTACTCTAACAGAGTGTTTGCACACTGTACTGTGGCTGCATATCCTTGTGTTGACAGGATGACATACCCAGCATTTGTTCACTGTGCCAGCTTCAGCTTTCTGAAAGCCCGTTTCTCTCTGGTCTCTTCCCCCTCTAGTCTGATCCTTTTCTAGCTGTGACAGCAGCACAGAGGGCTGTTGATCCCCAGAAACTAAGTTCATTGATATGTACCATGGTGGATTGACTTTTGCTAAGCTGTATGAGAAATTCTGGATCATCTCTAATTATCCAAAGTACATTTACCTATGACTATGAAAGGTGACCAGTATAAATTATCTATAGATAAATATGAAACCTTTTGCCAACTCAGGCCACCATTGCAAATAGTGACAAATCTGATAGATTTATATATATATATATAAAGTAATATATAATCATTGTATTTTATGGACATTTGTATAAATATATTTGCATGTATACTTTTGTAATTTTCCTTCTTTCTTATTGTAGAATTGTGTATTGGGTTTGTGTGGTAAGGTTTTAGTAGCGGGGGGGCAACAGGGACGGCTTCTGTGAGAAGCTGCTAGAAGCTTCCCCCATGTCTGATAGACCCGATGCCAGCCAGCTGCAAGATGGACCCGCCGCTGGCCAAGGCCGAGCCCATCAGTGACAGTGGCAGCGCCTCTGGGATAACAGATTTAAGAAGGGGAAAAAACCCCTGTGCAATTGCAGCTGGGAGAGTGGAGTGAGAATATGTGAGAAAAATAGCCCTGTAGACCCCCAGGTCAGTGAAGAAGGAGGGGGAGGAGGTGCTCCAGGCACTGGAGCAGAGATTCCCCTGCAGCCCGTGGGGAAGACCATGGTGAGGCAGGCTGTCCCCCTGCAGCCCATGGAGGTCCATGGTGGAGCAGATATCCACCTGCAGCCCGTGGAAAACCCCATGCTGCAGCAGGTGGGTGCCCAAAGGAGGCTGTGACCCCGTGGGAAGCCCGCGCTAGAGCGGGCTCCCGGCAGGACCTGCAGACCCGTGGAGAGAGGAGCCCATGGAGCAGGTTTTCTGGCAGGACTTGTGACCCCGTGGGGGACCCACAGTGGAGCAGTCTGTGCCTGAAGGACTGCACACCGTGGAAGGGATCCATGCTGGAGCAGTTTGTGAAGAACTGCAGCCCGTGGGAAGGACCCATGTTGGAGAAGTTTGTGGAGGACTGTCTCCCGTGGGAGGGACCCCATGCTGGAGCAGGGGAAGAGTGTGATGAGTCCTGCCCCTGAGGAGGATGAAGTGGCAGAGATAACGTGTGATGAACTGACCACAACCCTCACTCCCCATCCCCCTGCCCTACTCAGGGCAGGGGAGGTAGAGAAAATCAGGAGTGAACTTGAGCCTGGGAAGAAGGGAGGTGTGGAGGGAAGGTGTTTTGATTGGTAACAAATAACATAATACCAATCTGATTTGACTGGTAATAAATTCAATTAATTTTCCCCAAGTCAAGTCTGTTTTGCCCATGATGGTAATTGGTGAGTGATCTCTCCCTGTACTTATCTCAATCCACGAGCCTTTCATTATATTTTCTCTCCCTCTGTGCAGTTGAGGAGGGGGAGTGATAGAGCGGCTCTGATGGGTACCTGGTGTCCAGCCAGGGTCAACCCACCACAAATTGCTAGAAAAATAGTTGATTAACTTTTTTTAAAAAGAAAATGGATGAAGAAAACTCTAGAAAGTTGAAAAGATTTGTTTGGCTTTCAGCTAGAATAAACATGTCAAGTTAAACATCTTAATCTAGGCAATTTAGTTCAGCTCTGACATTTTTGCCTTAGGCAGTGATTGGAAAACTGTGGTTAATGTCACAACCAACCAGCTAAGCTGCCTAATTTTGATCTTGAAATTTCCATGATCAACATATTTTGCTTTGTTTTGTCCTTGAAACTGAAACCTCTTTACTCTGCCTGGTTTTTAGCTAATTAATATTTTCCACTCTTCCGAAATGTTTATACTTACCATGAAGTAACGAGGCTCTTCTGTATGGCAAATGTAGTTTACAGTGAACTCTTTGAGATATTTTTACACACTGTAGGTTTTATTCATGGTTCCTCTTCTCTATTGAAGAACTTTCCTGAAAATCTCACATATTTTACTAAGCAGTCACAAACTTCTAGGAAAAACAGTATGCCATTCCTTATGAGGTGGCAGGCTTTTCACTGTGAAAGCATGAGACAACAGACATAAATTGAAACAAAACACGTTCAGACTGGATAAAATTATCTTTTTTTTTTTTTTTTTTTTTAAGTATATGAGGATAGTGAGGCAGTGGAACAGGTTGCCTACAGAGATGATGCAGTCTCCATCCTTTGAGGGTTTCAAGACCCGACCATATAAACCTTGAACAACCTGATCTGACCTCATAGCTGACCCTGCTTTGAGTAGGAGTTTGAACTAGAGACTTCTGAGATCCCTCAGGTCTCTTCCAGGGTGATTATTGTGACAAGTCACCCAATTGCTCTGACAAACATGCAAACCCAGCCTTTTTTATATGCAAGGAATATGTGTGTATGTTAGGTATGGAACACTTGGTCTGAAAACGAAGCTGTGCCTGAGACACTTCAGTAGAATGAGCAGTTAAAATTGTACCTATTTTAAAAATAGGCCTAGCAGGCACTTTCTTCCCTCTACTGCTGTCCATTCTTGGGAGATTTTCTGCTTTTTCCTTCCTTAAAGACTGGTTGTCTTCATCCTTTCTTGCTTGCTTAATCAGATGTGGAAGCATCCGTCTCAGAATTGTTTGCTATTTGACAGCACATTACAACTTGAGGCTCCTTTTTCGTTGTATGAATATGTTAAAATATATATTCTGGGATATGCCTGAGAAATTACATTTATGCATTGAAGCTGGTTCTGTTTTTTTCTGTGAACGTCTGTGAAGGCCTGTTCAAGGTGAAAGAATGCAGAATTTTAATAGAAGGGAGATTTGACAGTTGTTTGTAGAGGCATGGATTTATATGCACTCTTAAACAATGTCCTTTAGTCTCATTTAGGGTTAAACATGCTGAATGAGGATGGATTTAAGTGTGTACAGACCACTTATCCTGCCATACAATGGCTATATCATACATATAACCACTAAACACTTTGCGGCTTTTGTTAGGGTGAATTGGTAGAAGGCAATAGGAAAAATACAACCAAGAATACTCTCGTGTGTTGAGCGATATCCTGCAGGGCAGAGCTGCTGCTGCCTTCAAGCAGCATTTTTCCCGCCTTGCTTTCTTATTTCTTTTCTCCTTCACCAGGTCTCTGGCACAGATCTGCTAACCTGCTGCTTCTGGCACGAGGGTGTCTGGAATGAGAGAGAGACAGCAGTGTCATGCTGCAGATACGTATGGTATGGACACCAACACGTAGGAGTGCGAAGTGGGGACCAAAAAAGTGAGTCTCAGTGTGTGACAGTTAACAAACTACATACGTTAATTGGGGCTCTGAGCCAACACCAAAATGTTAAAGGAGGAGGAAAGGGAAACTGTTCTTGGTAAAATGTTGTATTACTTTCCTAGCTGCGCATAATCTCTTGGCATTATAAATGCAGATGGAGACAGTATTTCAAGTTTTTATACTTTGGACACATTTTACTTTCTACACAGGCCAGCTGATAACAAGCCAGTACCCTGTTTGCCCCCATTAGTGAACTGTGCAGTCAGTAAGAATTACCAAACTCAATTTGGAAGATACAATTGCCTGATAGGATGATTAGTGAAAAGGAAAGGAAGCAAAGTGAAACTGAAGAAAGAGCATCAGGTTACTAGGAAGGATGTGGTCTTACTAGTGTAGAAATGTTTATTTCTAACTCTCAAAGCTTAGCACTTCATGACTTGCTTGGAAAAGAATCCTGCTCTATTTGTACAGACTTTTTTTTTCCCCTCTTAACTGGAGCTCTGTTCAATCCTTTGTCTGTCGGTCTTATGACTTTATGTTCCCCGAATTATTTTGCTTTTTAATGTAATTGCTGTATTACTTCTTTTTGAAGTCTGGCTTGTGATTTAAGTTGCACAAAGGAAGTTCAGAGAGATTTCACTGAGCTTTAAACTTCAACTGGCAAGAAAAAAAAATGTAGACATACCATTTCTTCCCTCATGATGTAATCAAGTGGCAGAGAGTTTTAAATAAATTGATTCTTACCTTCTTTTTAAAATTTCATTTAAAAAAAATCCAAACCCACCTATTCCCTATTTTGCTCTAGGACCTTTTGGAAAAGTAAGATAATGATGTTAAAACAGACTGAACTTAATCTGCAGCTTTCTCAGCTCTCACTCTTGGGTACAGGGATACAGAATCTTTAGTTAATGAACACATACATATGTGTGCGTGTATATATATATACTTCTTTTAAAATTTATTTTTCTGAAAGGACAGCATCAAAATAAAATTAATGTTGTGAGCGTATTTTTCTTTACCTAGGTTATTGTTATTGCTTTTATTTACCAAAGGGAAGAACTAAAATAAATTGCAGTTTACTTATCAGTAAGGTTTGTTTAAAGGGTTTCAGGTGGCTGATGTTATTTTAGGCATTATGCGTCTCTGATTGTTATTTAACATCAAGTTCCTACTAACCCTTTGTTTAGTTGTCCTGATTCTGCTGCTACCGGGAGAGTTAAGCTAAGGAGAGTTGAGAAATCCTGTTTTAACCTTTCCTATAGGGAAACCCAGTGCATTTGGTAGTAGAAGAGGGGCGGGGGATGATAGAGAGAGTGGTGTTTACAGCTCCCAAGTTTGGTTGTTTGCAGTGCATGCTTGACAATTTACTAGTCCACTAAAAACAAACAAAAAAGCCTGAAAACAATGAATTCTCCAGAAGCCAACACAAAACCAAGTATCCAAACAAAAAATGACCAATTGAAAACAAAACCACATTTCTTAGTGCTCGTTTGACCCAGAGCAGCTGCACTGGTAACGGGAAGGCTCCGTGGAAGCTTGGCCTCTGACTTGCACAAATGTCATGCTGCAGAGGGAGTAATATTGGAGGAAACCTATCCTCCTTTCTGTCTCAGAAATCTCTTGTTTAACTTTATGCTAGAGTTACTTATTTAGATATACATTATCTCAAACTAAAAGTTCATCCCCAAAAAAGAAATCTAGTCTCTTGTTGCTCCATGAATACCTCCAAACAGTGTTGAGATTCTCAGGTAGAGCTCCTTGTGTGAGCTATATATGCTTTGAGTTGTTTATTCTTATATGAAGTAAACCTTTGATTTATATCAATTTAAGAAAATCCTGCCTGTCATCTGATGCTCATGTGTAAGGATACTCTGAATTCTCTGTAAAGGCTGAGCAGACTCAGGCCCACGTGTCTCAGGGTCAGTCATGTTGCTCAAATCCAGTATAGAAAAAAACTTGTTAGCCAGCAAAACATGCAGTTACACAACAGGATTTTTGGTTTGGGATTTTTTTTTTCTTTTTTTCAGGGAGACAGACTGGCACAACTGTTGTGACATGAGTTGTTTTGGCCCATTCCCATGTTGACCCTTTATTCTGGACTAATTGATCTGCTCTCCCAGCAGAGTAATTATTCCCAAATGAAAATTTACTTCTGTTTTCCCAGAATAAAGTGCCTTTTCCCAGAAGAAAGTGCTCACGTGAATGGTTGAGGGAGGGAGGCTGTCCCCTGACTGCTGAACTGTATTGGAATAGGCAATCTCCAGCACATATAGGTCCTTCCTATATGCTGGTTCTGCAGCAGCCCCTGAGTCCATGCAGCTACAGCAGATTACTAATGCTGTACATAAAGAGCTCCAACCTGTGAGTTTAAGGAACTTTGAAGAAAGCAGGTATTCAAAGGTCTTGGAGCTCTATTGAAAACATTAACTATAACATATCATAAATTAATTTAAAATAATGTAATATCAAAAGTATGGAAAGGGAATGTATGCATTGGACAAAACAGAGTTCAGATCCCTGTATTCCTAAAAATACACAAGTTATTACTCATATACAGCCATATTTGACATCTTTGCATCTTTGAGCTTGGATGGGATTGATTCTTACATTGCAAAGATGTGAAGGCCTCACTAGTATAGAATTCTATTAACAGAAATACAGAAAGCAGCTGAATCTGAACTGTCTTCCTGTGTCTGGGCAGAACAGATCCAGTTCTTCAAAGTAATGTTGTTGCTTGTGTTTACCTAAGCATGTCAGATCCTGTGCCTTGTGCTTAGTTGTACCTTTCAGGGGTGAGAATCGCGCTGTGCCTTCTGTTTCTCAGTTGTGAGTGCTTCTCTTGATTCTTTTCTTTTATGACCCTTCTTTTTTGCCTTTCTTATGCTAAAAGATTTATTTTTTTTAAAGCCTTTAACTTAAAATAACATACTTCATAAGGAATAAGTTATTTTAAGGCTGGCTGAAAAGGTCTACAAAAGTCATGACTGCTACATTGCCTCTGCTTTTCTTTATACATTATTACTATTTGGCCTTTAGGGAGAGATCAACCCTTCTAATCTGCATTTGCAAAGCACCTGTGGGGTCTTAATGTGTGGCTGGGACTCCTAAATAATACTAGGTCTAGGCTGCTTATACGAAGCTTCTGTGCCTAGTGGGGGGATTGACATACAGGGTTTGTGCTTTGACTGCTTGTGGGAGAACATTCTTTGTGCTAACGTTTAACTTGTCAGCAGTGATCAGACGTCTTGTGGGATCTGAGCCACACCGTCCATATTTCTGTCACTACTGTGAACGTAACTACATGGAAGTGTGAAGAAAAAAAACATCTTGTGGTGTTTGATTTGAGGATGACTTGATGAAAACTGATCAAACACAACTGATGCTGGGTTTTTGTTGTAAACTTCTGTGAAGTGCCCACAATGTTATGTGGGAAACAATGCAATGCTGTGTGTGCCTAAAAAAAAAACACAAAAAGGAAATAAGCTATTAATCCTTATAGGACACAAAATAGACGCTTCTGTTCCATGCCGCTTCTTCAGAGTGATTCTTCTTTATGCCATCTGATGTAATTTTGGCTCTGGCTGGGGTGATGTTTCTAGCAAACCACTTCACTCTGTGTTTTGTTTTCCTCTTTTTCATCTCTGATTGACAGTCCCACCAAGAAATAACAATGGAAAATTCATGAGGTCAATCCCCAAGTGATTCAGAAAGGACTTTCATGGGATTAGATAGAGGCAGTTAAATTTCCTGGGGCACAAGTGTGTTTTGAGGAAAGGGATAAAAGTGTATTATTCTCTGGATAATCCTGGCTGAAATAAAGGACCACTTCTGGTCAATAACTAGAGAAAATGTCCCAAAACTATCTTTAATTGGTATAGTATAAAAAGTAGTGTTAACAGAGATGAGAGAAACATTTTTGCTTTGGCTCTAGGTAAGTGAATGATGTGTCGTCTTCTACTTGCATTGGATCATAACTTACATTATTGGCTCTCTTTAGTGAGAATGGTGACCCAGTAACTATGACTGAATGAGTCGGAAGTGTACAGAACTATTAACTGAGTGTTAAGGTGCATTTTTATTTTATGGTGTGACTGTTAATTCTTGTATTTTTCTTCATTTTCTTCCTCTATAGGGAAGGGTTTTTTGTTTTGTTTTATTTGGCTGACATTAATTTGTATTTGTGATCTGGATTGCTAGGAGATGAAAAGCTCTTTGTTCCTATTCCTATCTGTCGGAAAGCATGCAGAAGTACAGCTACAGAAAAACTAAGCAGCATCCACTTCCTTCATATAACTCACTGTTGTGTGCTGGGAATCAACCAGAAGAAGGTAAACATGCTTCAGGAAGCAAATACTTTTTTGTGATGATCTGCTGGTACTTTTAGAGGGACTTTCTGAGGGGGGTGGAGGCAAAGTTCAACTCCTGTGATGACATATACCCAGAGAAAAGCTAGTTCATGAGCTCTGGAAATAACTACATAATATTTCTCATGATGCGTGGGAAAAGTGGTCTTTTTTCAGCCTCTTAGGATATTGAGAGAACACTAGCACCAAACCATATGTGCCCAAGGGGTCTGGCCAGGATCCTTGTGTGCAGCCCACAGGACAAGGGTGCTGGATGTTGAATCCTCACTATATCTTTTGGGTTTCACTTGGATTGTGGTGATGAGCTGAGTTTTGGACAGGTCTTTTATGTCCTTTAGGTGTCAGCATTTGTGGCATGAGACTTGCCTCTGTCTTGCTTACTTTATCCTGCATGCATCTTAAAACTGCCCATTTTCTTTGTTTCTCTGGTTTGTGGTAACTTTATGGCTGCAGTATGACCTTCTGTTGGGGTAAGAGGAATAGAAATTACATAGTCTGCCTGATCTTGATGGGAACAGCATGCTCTGGTGGTTACCAGTTTGATTGCTGTGAGTCAGGTCATCAGCACATGTCACTGTTCTGACTTGTCTTCTGTTGATTCTTCTGGTGCTTTTACATACAGATGTTTCCATTCATGCTTCATTCAGACCAATCTTAATGTCTCTGTTGCAGATCTTTATGTTAATGTTTGTTGCTCATTGATGCCTGGAAGCAGGCAAATTATTGATTAAGAGTGATTTAGTTGGAGTGTTAGCTTAAGAAAGCATTTACCTTTTTGGGCATGATCCGTGTTGTTAGTACCCGTTAGCAAAATTTTATTCATTATTAGTATCGGTAGCTTTGGAGAAAGTTTTTTTCAAACTCTGTTGTAATGAGTTGAGCAACTGCTGCCTTGTAGTCTCAGGGGTCTATTTGCCCCTTTAGCAGTAAGCTGCCAATGGTAGAAATGCTAGAAGGGCGAAGGAGCATTAGTAACTGTGAAAAATCACTTCACTGCTGACAAGTTCTTTTTCATCTTCCTGCCTTCATTTATCTCAGTTCATTTTTTACTGTGTGGATGAGAGCTTTTTAAACAGGAGATTTAATTTGTTCTTCAGAATCATTGTGCTTGGATAGTTCATGACCATGATAGCAGTAAACCCTTCACAAACTGCTTTGCCCAAAGGAAAAATGTAACATTTATATGGAGAATTCATGTGGAAAATTTTTATTTGTAAAAAAAAATCTGTAGTTTTTATGACAGTTGTTTAAAGTAATTTTGGGCAGTCTAGACATGTTGTGGCGAAGTAATTACCTGAAGGTTAGTGCTTTCTTTGTGTTTTACTTCTGTGTATGTATACATTTACCTATTTGCTTGTTATGGATCAAATAGGTTTTGTGTCTTTAAAGCTTTGGTTCTATTCAAGAAATAATGTGTCCCTCTGAAGAAAATATAAATACGCTCCCTTCTTCTGATATCTTGGCAGTGCATGTACTCTATCCATCTACTTCTCACTGAGAATTGTCCCTGCTCTTCGTGTGGCTGTTTTGGTTCTGCTGAGATTGCCTTATTCGAATGAATGATTTATAAAAAACACAGAATAAGTTTGCAGGGTTTAACTTGTTTGGGGGAAATTTTGGGGTTATACTGAATGAAAAGTTACAAAGTAACTTCCCTGTTGCCACTCGTGCTACTTAGTTTCCACTATTGCTTAGCTTAATTAGATCTACAGATAACATATACAAAAATTAATCTTTTTCTGATTAGCATGTGATTCCTTAGTGCGCTCAGAATGTGTGAGTTGCCTGTTGCTGTTTACCCAAACTCATTTTCTGCCTTTGAGCTTGCGCTTCAGCTCATTCATTACAGGGGAGAGCTGAATACATTTACCTTTCTTTAAAACGAGAGGAAGCTGAGGGTATGAGCACTTTGATACTTTGAGCATTAACTCAGCTATTTCACAGAAAGCCTCTGGGGAGGTGGTGGAAGGACTCTGAGTCTGCGAGGTTCCACAGTTGGGTGGTCTGTGAAACAGCCCACCTAGAGCCTGGGTGAGGTAGGAAAGGAAAGAATGCAATTACAGCCTAATTTGAAATCCAGACTCTTTTCTGCAAAATGTGAAGTTTTCTTTTCTGCCACAGAAGTGAAACAGACCTTTCAAGCGCTTGAAAACAAACTTGCCAGAAAAGAAATGACATAGTCCAAAATAGTCAGTAACCATTGGTTAGATTTTCTGCTCAATTCATGTCTGCAATCTCCAACCACTTGCCTGTTGGCTACTCAGGTGGGAAAATAGAGCCCAGTCATGACAAATTCTTCTCACAAAACCTTTTTGAGATGGGTATGTTTCAAGAAAAAGGTTCTTTTTCCCCTTTCTCCTCCCCCCACCCCTCAAATGAACATATTCTGACTAAAAGACATTTTTTGGAAAATCCCTAATACCTATAACTAGCACTTGCTCAGTACTTTTTTTGCTGGTTTTGCTACACTGCTGAGGAGTGAAATAGTGTGCTCTGAGCAATATGGGAATTGGCCTTTCTAGAGAAAAGGCAGTCACTTATGAACATGATTAATGACAAATCCATGCTGTGTTGCTGACTTGGTACTTGCTTTGGGTGGTGTCTGAGGAATTTATTAGTGGGTAAAAACAGTTTGCAGAAAGATCAGTTTACTAAATGGGTCTAGCAGAGGTTTTTCTTCAAATTTATTACACATTTTAGGATTGTAGGAAAGCATCTCTTCAAATGTGTCATTAGACTCCTAGTGGAAATTTTTGTCAGATGTTCACAGTCAGATTTCATACTTGATTTAATGTCTTCACAAATGTTAACTAAATTTTATTGATTATCTATGTTAATTATACAATCAATAACCTTTTAAAATGTCAATTCCCCAACTGCACAGTTCTCAGATCATTTAAAAGCTATATTGTTGTCCCATTAATCTGAAAATTTTTCCCTTGACTTAGTCATCTCTCTTGCATCTAACCAAGGAAAGCTGAAAGCAGCAGTATCGTATGGAGCTGTGTGAATCACGAACACCAAGCAATAGTTGACCGTGGGGTATCTTTCCTTCCCTTGCAATGTCTGTTTCACTGTCAAGAGATGAATTATCTGAGTCCTGTTAGAACCAAGTTGCGGATAATGCATTTCCAGAGCAGAAAATGACTCAATACTTTCCAATGGCTGATACAGGAAAGAGCAAAACAAATGAGAAAGATCTGCTGTACGGCCCGGTCTCTCAAATCTGAGTCAGATATGTCTGGCTTGGGCTTCTATTTCAGTATCCTTTTAAAGCATCTGTTCCTCTGCCAAGCACCATCCAGTTGAGGTTGTCTACAGTCATGCAAGCAGATTTTGTGAGCTGGGCCCTCTTAACTAAGCTGAGATGGGGAAAGGTTGCAGACTAAACTAGGACAGGGATTCCACTTATGTTTGTTTCCTTCCCAGAAGATTTTGCAAGAGATAGTGTGGATGAAATTAAGTTAAAACATTTTTTACGTAAACATGGTTATTTTGTCATCATGTCAATGACTGGTATACTCCATATTGGTAACTGTTTTTGAAAAAAAAAAAAAAATTGAACAGCTTAAAATATTTTAAGGTTGTTAATGCACAAAGATGAGGATGTCATCTGAATGCCACTGGGGCAGGTTGGGAACAGAGTAGGCTGCAATCCTGAGCAATAGGAGAATCATGGGAAACAGGGCTGTACAGGATTTGTGAGGTCATCTAACCTACTTCCCTGCTCCAGGGCAGGATTAATTTAATCTTGTGGAGTTTCAAACAAAATGGTATATAAAATGTTCATTTACACTGCCAGGCAGAATTTCAGTTTGCCCAGATTACTGAACTAGCTGGTGAATATAGCCTGAAGGAATGGAGGAACCTCTGCTCAGAGTACTAGTCTGGGATTTGATACCTGCAAACCTAGTTCTGTGATCCATCAAATACTTTTGGTCATTCTTTCTCTATTGTACTGCACGCAGCATTATAAAAAGGACTGAGCTAGCCATGAGCACCTCTTAAGTTCGCACAGATCAACAAAGCCATATGAAGGTACTAGTGCTTTCATTCTTTGAAAGACAACATAGCCTCAGTGGCAATGTATGTGACTTACTAAGCTCTGCTGATGTGACTGTGCTGCTTTGTTTTACATGTTGCTCGTAGCTCACATGTCTTTTTACTGTTCTTTATTACATGACGCGGGTATGCTCTGTGCACTATTGGGAAATGCAGTAGGACAAGGTTTATAAAGGATCTTAGGTCAACTCACAGATACAGGCACCTACATGCACAATTACTTGTTTGTCTTGTTGGTACTTACAGCCCACAGATACCTACATGTGTTATATATGTCTCTGCCTACCTGAATGTATACATTTACCAGAGCGTTTGTCCCTGTTCTGCTGGATTTTTGTGTTTTATCACAATAGGTGTCCTGTCTGTGAAACAAAAATAGCTTTCTCCTGTCTCACTGTGGTGATTGTGAGGTACATGCTGACAGGGAGTGTAAAATACCCACAGCAGGTGAAAGTTCAGAAAATCTATACTAGTGTAAGAAGTCTCTTGGGTCATTTGTCCCTTTGCTTCTACGAAGTTATTCCCAATTTATATCAACATGATAGAATAATCAAGTCTTAGTTGAAAATAACAGGTGAATCTAGCATGGCTGAAAGGAGAGTCTTGAAAATTAAAGTTGTGTATGTATGTTGCCGAAATCCAGAATAAAACTCCTTAACAGCAATGAGAAGTTAAGAAGCAGGCACTCCTTTATTGCAGCGCTGGGCACACGGGGGATCGCTCCACCTATCGTGTGCACCTGTCTAGTCTAACTGTGCAGGTTAAATACACACCTGTTATACATATTCACTAAATTTCTGGAAAATGTTATACATAATCATCAACTTTCTGATAAATCATTAGCATATGTAAATGTCTCTTCACGCAGGTGCAGTGAAGGTCTCTGGTGGTCTTCAGAAGCCCTCTGGTGGTCTTCCATAGTCTTCCTCACTTGTCCGCTTCTTGACCTCTCTTAGGTGATTCTGCGCAGTACGATTCTCACCATCATCTATATTAGTTTACATAAAAATGCATACTATGTCTATTCTTAAATGTAACCTTTCTAATAATTGGTCCTTCAGTCACACCATCTTATTAATATTCCTATGTTAAAACAATCATTGGTTAATCTCACTTAACTCTACTGATTAGAATCCTCGATAATTAGATTGAGGTGGGAAGGGTAAGGGGTTTCCAAGCAGCAAACTGGTGTCCATAATGGTTTCCTTAGTTTCCTAAAACAAAACACTACAAATCAACAAATCTTTGTCAAATTTTGATTTCTTTACCAGAATATTTGCAACATGCACACAAACTCTCACACGGTTAAATCACAGGCATAGTAATACAAATCATGCACAATGGCAGTGTCCTGTTTCACTGATGGCTAGTTACTTCTCAACCCCATCACTGGTTTTACATTTTGAAAATCTCCCAGTTAGCTCCTCAAGAGCATTTGCTCTTTGCTTTTTCAATGTGTGACACTTCCTAAGGCTATCATCAGAAATACATAAAGGCATCTGCTCATCTGTAACACATCTGAGCCCAGCATGGTGCCTTGCTAGTTAGCACCTGTTAACAGGGACAATGTCATCTGCATTTCTAAGGATAAATGTGAAGAGCTGTGTTTGAATTTCGGGTGGTTTGTTTTGGTTTGAATTCTCTGCACAAACTAGCCTGGTTTAGCTTCTTTATGTTGCTTTTTCAGCAAAGGGACTAGAACAATATTGAACCAGGGTACTTAAACTACTAGGTACCTTTGACTCTTTTTATTGAAGTCTGCTCAGTTTGACCTGAATCTGAGGCTCTTCTGTGCTAATTCAAGTTACTTTTAATGAATACATTTTATTTCTCCTGTGTTCACTTGTTTTAGCTTCTTGTTGTTAAAGTGTGTTTACGTATGTGCTATGTCAGACCCTATAAAAAGCTCCTTTTAGACAGTTTCAGGGATGACAGTACAGCATGAAACTGTTACGTATCATATGGCTTAATCACATTTTTCCCTTTTCTTCTTAATCAGCTGTTATGGGTTCTGCCAGATGGTCAGCTTAGTGTCACCATCTAGAAATCTGCCTGTGTAGTTCTTTATTCTCTCTTCCTAAATCAGCGTACCCTAATGGAGGAGCTCTTCTTCTATTTCATATTTATGTAATGGTCATCCTTTAGAGGTCTTTCATTTTCCAGCATTGTTGTCTGTCTTAAAAACAAACAGAAAACCCCACCAGTGTTGGTGATGGCCCATTAAGCAATATGGACACCAGTAAACTCAGCATATGCCAGCAGTTTGCTGCAGTTATTCCTCATTCTAATTGTATCAGAGCTTGCCAGCCTAGTCAATACGTTACAGAAACTCTTCCTGTTACTCATAGTGCTGAATCTTTTCTCTCAAGCTGAATTTAGCTAGGTTCTTGTGTCTTCTCTTCTTGCATCCCTTTTAAACAGGCATCGTAAGGTACATTAGTAAATGGTTCGCTTTACCACTTCCATTGCTAATGAGTACAGGGCAGATCGGTGGGTCCCCTAAAAGCTCAGTGGTGAATTGATTGATTTCAATCCCCTTCAAAAGAGACTATTTTGTAACTATGCTAGGTGTGGCATCTCATTCTGACAAATCCAGGTAAGCATAGTGTGGTTCCTGCAAGAGACACATTGTCAGCTTGGTATAGACTGGTATTGGCAGTAATATTAGTAGGTTCATTTGAAGTAACTTAGATTCTGATCCTATACACAACTCCCTCTGAGAGAACAGGTTTTGCAGTGGACAGACAAGGATTATGTGTTGCAGCAGTAATTAATGTGGTCCCCTGGGTTTTAAGAAAATATCCATGGATGATGGGTATTGTTTTATATTTTTATTTTTTTCACAGAAGTCATTACTTATGAGCAATACATTTGGATATTCTTTAAAATGCGTGCAGTCCCCCACAAAAAAAGCAAACCAAAAACCCCTAAACCAACCCACAACAACAAAACACCACCAAATCCCAACAAACAAATTAATATAGTTTCAAGATATTTTGTAAGCCTACAAAAGGTGGGAAAGGTGGATTGTGGTAGGGGTTTTTTGTTTGGTTTTGTTCATTTTATTTTTAATCTGTCTAAAAACTGGGATGATAGTAGCACTTCAATTTTTTAAGTATACACCAAAAGCAAATCTTCAAACTTGAAATCAAAGACAATTCCCAGTGATTTTGCTAGTTGCCATTACATTCTAGGAGGTAAGCTAACCAGAGTAAGGTAGGGAAACCTATAGAGAGCACTGTGCAAATCCTAGCTCTCAATGTGTTTGAGTGAGATGTAAAATATTAAACCTGATTTTTTATTTATTTAATTTTTTTTAACTGATGAGTGAGATTTCAAGACTCGTTTAAAATAGACGAAGTTTTACTTTTTTCTATGCTCATAATATCTTTATTTCTTATATTGCACAACCTTGACAGTTTCTTCACTTCAGTTATTCCCCCTTAACTCAGTATTGGCAATTCATATTTCATTTGTTTGCTTGCAAGCCTCAAGAATTTACATACTTTTCTGGAAAACAAAAAAAAGCTCCAGGCTAATAAGAGTTTGTGGGCTTTAACGTTAATTAAAAAACAGATGATAGGAAATAAAAGTAAAGTAAGAAGTCCAGCTTTGCTGTTTCTCTGTAAGATCTCATGGAATTTGTGGCCTGATTCATCATCTTTGAACACTTGGATCTGGTAGTACTGCATCATCCAGAACTTGTCAGTGAATCAAAATATGACAGTTAAGAAAAACAAAGAAACAAAACCCCATAAACTGTTCATTTAATTTGTACTCCGTGTTTAAATTTTAAAATTTACTTTTGTAGTGGTAGAGAAAGTGGTCAGGAAACTTTTGAGAGCATAGTCGGTCTTGGCAAAAATAGTGCTGTTCTCTCTTTCTAATAGACATTGATCCAAAAAAAGGCTAAAACCAATGTAAGCAGTTTTAGGTTATCAGCAGTGTTCTTGCTCTCTTTACAGCATTTAGTATCAGAGTGTGTATTGCCACTCCATGGAAATCCTCCAGCAATATTCACATTAGTAAAGAGTTTAATAAAGGATGAGCTCTCCTTCCTAGAAGGCAATGTGTTAGCAGTAGAAATTTTACTGATAGCAAGTATTTTGAAAATTTAAATTCATGCAAACACATGGAGCAGGTAAAAAAAAAGTTATTAAATGTTTTTTCATGTGCTGTTCTTTTTCAGGTATAGTTTTTCCCATACAACTTCTGGCATTCTTTCACTTTTTTTAAAGCTTTTTTTAAAAGGAGATCAAATAGGCACTTTTCCCCCCCCCCAGATTTCTACCCTAAATATTTTGATGTGGAGTTTACTATAGGTTAAACACACCAGCTGCCCTTTGTGTGAACTTCCACTGGACTCAGATACAATCAGGAGAAACAATTAAATTCCTGTAAACTACAGATTAATTCTTATTGATTGCTCTAGTTTGAGAGCCCCTAAGGATTTACAGTTTTATCCTACAGACAGTTATGTCCATGTATATCTTCACCTTCTGTGAGAAGTCGTTTTGTCCTGTGGCTGGAAACAACGGTGGTGATGCTCCTCACCAGCTGCAGCAGTGGCCCCTGTGGCTTCATTTTACCTATATATTTATTTTTATCTATATATTTAGCAGAGTGTAGGTTCTGTTCTCTGAACTGGCAAAGGAAGCAGAGGAGGAAGGGGTTAAGAAATGAGCTTTAACCAGGCCACACACAAGCTGTAGGCATTCACACCTCCCTGTTAGTCTGATCCAGATAGTGGAGAGACAGAGAGAGGTCTCAGCCTCCTGCCAGGGTTAAACCACAAAATCCTCCCACGCTCTTGTTGACAGGCTTCAAAGGTGGCTGAGACACCCAAGCCAAGAAAACACTGAGACAACCTGCAGACCTAGACTGGGCAAGTTGGAGGAAATTTAAGAAGCTATGGCTAGGCTTATTTAGATTATGACCTGTGGAGCAGAATAAGGTGTTTTGGGTGTACTGAAGCAGAGCTTGTTAGTTGGTATTTCTTTATTACTTTTATTCAATGGTTCTAATATTGCAAGGTGATAAAGTAAAGTAGCAAAAATGTAACCATCTGCATTACAGCAAATAATCTTAATTACTCATCCCCTTTTCAGCATGATACACCTGCAGATTGCTGCTAGTGGTGGCTGCAGTATGATTAGTTAGCAAATTGGCTGTCCATATGCTGTTATGTTTGGCTGCATGCTGGTCACTGAAGGAATCCTATCATGGACTGCTCATGTGTCACAGGAAAATATGTATGTTTAATGGAAAGTTTTCAGAGTTACAGAATTTTGTCTTAATAATATGAAAGGAGATTTTGAATCCCTCACAGGGTTTGCAACAGTTACTTCGCAGAAAGTTTTAGTTGCAGTTCAAGTCATGACATATATAAACCAAGGGAAGAAAATAAAGAAATAGGGGAAGGTAGGAATTCTTAAAGTAAGGGAAAAATTGTCTTTTTTTGTGTACAAACTCTTTATTTTGTTTAATTGCTAGTCATTTTTGTGACAAGCAGTTTTACAAGAAGCTCATCAGTGACATGTTATGCTGCAGGAATTGAGATGCTCAGGATGTTAGTAAGTAATGAAACGCAGTGCAGCCTTGCAGCTGAAATTTTACTGGCCAGGTGAAAAACTGAGCTGTAAGTAGTTGTGTATGTTCAGATGCTTTCCCTGGACTGGCCAGGTGGATGGTTTGGTGGTTATTAACACCAGCCTAGTGATCAGATAGGACATGCCACGTAGCTTGTTGCTGGTTTATAATGCTTTTCTCGATCAAGCAAAGTAGTGTCTGTAGTGGTGAGTAATGACTTCCAAATTAATCTCACTGGCTAGTTTGTCCAGCTGTTTATCTGAAAAAAGGGCCAACACTTCAGTAAGTTTTCTGTTACTAAAGCAGAGCATGGATTGGTTCCAGCTGCACCCTCTGGTTTACTCAGCATTGGACTGCTTGCAGAATTTTACATGCAGAAGGAACTCAAAGGAAGCAGTGCTTTTTTTTCTTTTTCTAACACCTGTCTTAATAGCCTTTTATGCTTAGGAACCACATATTAATCGGAAATAAATGCTAGGGACAAATCTAAGTTTAAGACTGTTTTCAATAATAGTTTTGCAGACATCAAGAATAAATACAAATTCTCCCTGAAAGAACTTTAAATCTTCATGTTAAATTACTTGGGAAATCTAATTGCTGTAAATGCATAATTGCAGTTGGCTGTGCAATCTGCAACTGATTGACAGTGCATTTAAAGGGACTCTAAAAACAGTAATGGCCCCATGCACCTCTTTATGCATGTAAAAGAGGTGTATAATTATGAACAGTTAGTGCGACCACTGGGTTTTTTGCTTTCTGAGAGGACTTGAGGATAAATTTTATGGTAAACGTATGATGTTACTACAAATTTTTCCAGTAATTGTTAACAGGATATACCACAAAATTCAATAATGTTTGAAATATTAAAACTACTAAGGTGTATGTCCTTCAATACAAATTTTTATACTCCTAGTGTTTGTACTTCGGTGGTACACATGTTCTCAGTTTCCTTCTTAATTCCTTTATCTTCATGGGTTGATTAATTGTGTGTCAGATCATGAGTTATGCCATGGAAAAGTAGTTCTTACCCAGGTTTCTTTCAGAGAAGTCCTACAGAAATTGGTTTGTTTTGAATGAAATCATTATAATGATGTTGACATTTACTAGGAATGTCTTATGAATTTAGAATAAGTGTTGTTCTCTCCTAGAAATTTTAAACTTTTCTGAAGAAAATGCATTAATGCAACAGAATCCTATTACATTCTATAGGACAGTTTTGAAGTAATGCATAAAAACTACTCTATTTTTATTATACTATTTTTTATTAGGTTTTGATAGCATACAACCCTCTGGGGTTTTCTACTAAAAAATTAAGAAAATGCAACATTAACTGTGTGTGACTGATGGTCTGCTTGTCTTTTGAATTCAGTTTAGTATCTAATGTCTATCTTGCCTTTTAGTGAAAGTAGCAGTACAAGAGCATGTGGCTTCAGCCTTAATTTTAACTAATATTAACAGAAAGGAAGGATTCTGTAAATATGTATGCACTTGACTCCCACTAGAAATTCATTTGTATAGAATTACTCAGGTAATGTTAGTGTATGAAAAATTCAATAGAAGGGGAAAACAAATTAGCTCCAGTCAGCAATTGTGCCAACAGCGTGCTCCTTTTTTTTTTAACAGTGCATGGTGAACTTAAAAATTGTGGGTATGTAGTTACATGACATCATTTATTTATTTAAATATATTTTTAAAGGAATCTTGTAAATCTTTGGTTTTATGCAATGGGCTTTTAAATTTGTTTATACAAATGTTGAAAGTTTAGGCTCAGTTCAGCTCAGTTCAGTTGAAGGTGATGAAAATTGTGGGTCTCTTGTAAAGCACTTCCTTAATGGCCTCTTTTTTTATGTGAAGTAGATATCTTTAAATTATGTAAGAATTCAATTTAAAATGTTTCTTTAAAAAATTGGGAATGATATACTGTGGCACTGATTGTCTAATCTGGGATGCTATTGATTGTACCCTGATGCTGACAGAACTGTTTTTCTTCCCTTTGTGGCTTTTTCACTTTCAGAACTTGCACAAGGTGACTCTGATATCCACAGTCACATTCAGTGATATGTAAAATGGATGAATTAAAAATCTCCAAGCAGAGTCTTAAGTTATAATTAAAAAGAAATGTTTTTTTGACCCAAAGTTTGTAGATATTCATAGGTAGTCAGAGAACTTAATATCTACATGTTTGAGGTTTGCAATCCAAAGGTCGGTCTGTGCCATGGTTCTGAGTCCACAATGTAGGATCTCTTCTTTTATTATTAAGATACAAAATGAATATAAAAAAAATCCAATCACATTTTGCTTAGTCTCAGTTGAACCCAATTTTCCCCTGGCTCCCTCCTTCTCTTTTGTCTAAAATAACTACCTTAAACTAGTTCCTAATTTTATAGCAGGACCTTGCAATTCATGTTACTTACCACCCTCCTGATTTGAATAATCCCATGGATTTTCTTGTGTTTAAACAATAAGCAAGGAAGTAAGCAAATGTTCAAACTTTTTCTTGGCTTGGGAGCAGTTAGAGATACTGTTCCTGAGAAGTCCTCATTTGGATTTCTTAATATGTCAAAAGTGAGAAGAGTTATTTTTAGCATTCCCATGTAGCTGCATGTTCTTTATTTCCGTGAGTCCTGCACTGTTAAAGATACTGTTTGGGCAGGTGTTTCACCCATCAAAATGGCTTATGTCTGTCAGGCCATTTCTGTGCCATCGACATGGTGTCAGCAGCATCTCCTGACTCTAGCTTAGAGTGGCCCCTCCAAAGAGATGGGGAAGCAGGACATGTTCCTGGACTTGCTGACTATCGCTTCCAGCCCTGGAGGAGCATGGTGCAGAGCTGGACCTGGCCGGGCTCACGTTGGCCTGTGGGAGCTGGCTGGAGGTGCTGCTCCTCCAACGCATCCTTCCAGCCCAGCATGGAAATGGGAACTGCTGCCATCACTGCTGCTGTAGGTAACCAACTCTGCTGCCCTATTTGAGAACTTTGTCTCATATAGGAAGGTTATGCCACCAGTTTAGCTGTGTGCTTAGACCGTCTTATTAACTGCCCTTCAAGGCAATAACTCATTCTCAAGATTTTTTTTAATTTTTTTTTTCTATTTTTTTTATCTGTCAGATTTTACAGGAACTTGCAATTCACAGAGATGCCAGGTATGGCATAATGTAGAGTATACATGACTTAAAAAAACCCTAACTTCTAATGTTTATTTTGAGGTTTATGCCCATTACTACATGACATAAATATATGCAGTGTTATTAGCACAGACTGCAAATACACAACTGAAAATCCCTTATCTAGTTGTACTTTTGTGCTTGGGTAGGAACTGGTCCAAATTTGAAAACAACAAGCAAGTGGAGGAAGTAAACAAGAAAATGTTCCAAACTCTTACAGCCATCTGCTTGGAATACTATATTTGAAATCTATGTAATAGATTTCTAGTATTTGCTTTTCAGACTAAAATGCCATTGTAACTCAGTGAATAAATTAGTAGTTGTGAAGTGAATGAATTGTGGCTTTTTAATCTTTCTTTTTACCCATTGTTCTCAAGCAGATTGTGGAGAACTTTTTGTTTATTTTGGTTTTTGTTTGTTATTCACAGGTTATTTCAGCAAATCATTGCTGGTTGGCAAATCATTTAAGCCCTTTGCTGTGAAGATTTGCTGTTCATTTTATGATGGTTTGGGATTCTGTTCCACAATATGTTTCGTATGTATAAGGTCTTCTTTAGTTTGATGCTCTTACATGAAAATTTAGGAAGAGCCCTGTAGTGAAGGCAGAGTAGAAACAGAAATTAACATCTCAAAACTGTCAGAATCGAGGTATATTTTAATGTTATGTTATGGGATCTTATATACCTATATATAGTTCTTGAAAGAACTGTAGTTCATGTAGCCTGTACAAAATCAGAGACAGAAATTGTTAGAGCAAAGGAAATGATGCGATAAATTTTCCTATATATTATTTTCATTCACTTATAGTCTGAACTGCTTTGGAATCATAGGTTACTTTTAAACTGCAGAAATAAATTATACAAGTGAAAATGCAAGACAAGAAATCTTGTCACACAACTTTTTTTCTGATAATTTTCTATTTAGAAATAGCAAGGGAAACTTTTGCATTGCTGTGGCACAGATTTTACCCAGCATGTCAGCAGAGAGTGAGGAAGTTGGTACTACAGGTGTTGTAACATAATGCTCCTTATTTCATAGTTACTGCTGCATATTTGGGGACTTGGAGGAGGAAGGAAAGAGTTCATACAGCTTGATGGAGCCTTAATAAGCATTGCAATCTATGTTTTGTACTACACTCATAATCAATAGATTTCTTTTTTCTATAGCAGATGGGGCAGGTGATCAATGGTCTTTACCTCTCTCAGGGATTTGTATTTTATGTTTTGATTTGCATTCTGCTTGCATGAAGCAGAGGAGTTTCTTTTGTTCACTTTTTAGATAGAAAAATATGATTTAAATACTATGTTGTTTTTTTCCTTCTTTGCAGGAGATGTAATTAAGACGTAGCTTGCTTTTTTTTGTTTAAGGTTTTTGCCAATTTATTGCCACCACCTTCGAAAGCCATCTGAATTCCTGGGGAATAAAAAAGTGACCTCTCTTCAGTGCTTAATGTCTCTTAAATTAGTGGAGGCATTATAATTCACCCGCTGGAGATGGTAGGAAAACATCAGTGTTACGCTGCAGTGGGACTTGACATAGGGCTTAGTGGTTATACATGAAACAAATGAAAAAAAGGATTACATGGGTCTTGCACTGATTTGGATGTCTCACTGCAGAGATTGGCCGATGTAGAGCATTTTACTGACAGCATGTTTTCAGTGTGTAGGTGGCTGTGTAACTTGCTTTTAATTGTATTCTGATTATGCTCTGCAGAGCTGGCATAGTGCTAAATCCCATGTTTGCACTTCTGAACTAACCAGCAGTAAGGTATCCTTTGCTTGGTATCTTCTTTTGCGTAGCTGCTCTAGGTTTCACACTCTTATCTGGGGTGGAACTGGTAGTGGAGCTTGCATGCAAACTATGAAAATGTTTACATTTCTGAGGACTGAAAAAACTGCTTAAGACTAAGTGACAGAAAAAGAAACTGCTTAATGCCTTTGCAAAGAGTCCTACGCTTTCTAAACATTTGAGAAATCTGGATTGTCAGCACTCGCACACATGTTAAATAACATGTATGATTCACTGGAAGATCATTATTGGAGGTAAAGCAGAAACTCAGTTGTTCAGCTAGTCTTTTGCTCTGCCCTTTAGACTCATCTGCTCAGACGGAGCAGCCATTGAATCCTTCGTCTCTGATACTCACACTTGCTTACAAATATGAAATTTATTTCCTTAAGATGAAACACCATGGTAATGTTTTAGAATATTATCTGTTATATAGATTCTTAGTGGGCAGTAGTTAACAGTTAGTACTACTACTTATTAGTATTTAGTCTTACGGTCTTAGTATATGTGTGCTGTTTTTGTAGTGTGGATATTTAATACATGATCCAGAAATAACATTTATTAAATATATTTACACTGGCAAGCAGCGTCTCTGGAAAGTAGCAAAGAGTCCCTAATTTTCCATTCCACATAGAACTGCAGTAGCATCAGGTTATAAGAAATACCTTTGGAGTAAAAGTAATCCTCTTTCTATCTCTGTCTTGATATTATGGAAATTAGCTTACTTGGGGCTTGCTTTGCATTAAAAAACCCAACCCCTTTAGTCTGCTAGAAATGCCCATTATTTGCATATGCTGTTGATTTAAAATCTCTCAGTAGAATAACATGGATAGATTCTTGAGGCAACACAAATACCTGCCTGTGACAAGTTCACAAAGTCACGATGGTGAAACATTTGTCAATAGCATCTGCAAATGCTTCCCTCACCTGCAGGTTATGTTACCATCACCAGGTGTGGCCAAATACTGTGGAACTTCTTTGTTTTCTCCTCTTTTGGTGTTGGTATGGTATCAGTCCCATGTGTGAGGAGTATCTGTCAGCAGTAAGTGTGGCACACAGAGGCCTCATTTACTTCTCAAGTAAACTAGATTGCCAGGTCTAACCTACTTGTGACTCTTATTTGATATGTTAGTTGTACGTTATAGTCTCAAAAACGCTTGTGTGATTATGTGTGTTCTTGAGCAGAGGGATAGATGAAGATTAGGGAGAACATCAAAGCTGCAGTTAAAATGAAGCAAGATGAGTTAAAGCCAAGTTATTAGAGATCCCTTTGAAGTGTTTACAGATTAAGCCCTGTCTCTTTTAAGTGGGATCTGCCTTTCAATATTTAAATAATAAGACATGACAGACAGTGCTTTTCCGAACGATTGTTGTATGCCTATGCTGTGTTGTAAGGCATCAGGCTAAAGGCAAGTGACTTCAGTTGCAGAAAAACTGTAGTAATCCTCTAAATTCACTGCTGGAATATCTTTCTGCCAATATTAAGCAGACATTTTGAAGGCGCGAAGACCACACAGTAATGCACCTTCAGATGAGTGTTGCAGATGATAATGTGACACTGGCATTGGCTAGAGTTGGGTATAGCTTTGAATGTGATGTTTATGTTTCAGGATAGATAATAGATATTCCTGTAAGATGTTTTAATGACATTTTACAAGAAACAAATGTATTATCCCTTGATCAAATTGAAACGCTGCCTATTCCTGCTACCTGCACTAATCCATTTTGTCCTGCCAATCTTAATACAATTGTTAGAACAAGCACGGGAGACCTGGTGGACTGTAACCATGTATATGTTAATGCAAACAAAGGCAAACTGAGTCTGAGAGTGCTTTTCTGCATAGAAAGCGGCAGCTGGCTTTTCATGTGTGTATCTACATATTCAGAAAACTGTTAACATTTCCACTAATAATTCTACATATTCATAGCCATACCCAGAATTACTGTTTTTATAGTATGAAATAAAAAATAGTTTTTTGGTTTGGTCTCTGTACAAAGTGCTTTTTCCTCAGAGAACCTGCAGTACAAAAGTTCATGGAATCATAGAATGATTTATGTTGGAAGGAACTTCTGCAGGTCATCTGGTCTAGCTTCCTAAGATGAAATATAACGAGACAAACAGGACACAGGAATGGAATAATCAATATAAATACAAAAAGTGTGCGATTCACATCCAGGTCTGAATAGGTCCAGTCACTGCCTATGGCCCGTGGATGCAGTTGTCCGTGTATTAACAAGTAATGGTGAGTTTTGACAAGTCCTTTGAGGGACAGCTTGATTGGTAGGTGCACTGATGAAGAAGGGGAGGGAAAGGTAGGCCTGTTTCTGCTTTCCACTGTAAAAAAACTATTTACCATTTTATAAAATTAAATTTACGTTCTATTGAAAGGTTTCTGTGCTTGGTTTTAAAAGCAAGATACCACCTGTATGTACTGGAATGAGATATACAGTTCTGTCAAGTAATGATATTTATTGGGAAAAAATAATCATAATAATGGCTTTGCATAATTACAACTATATTTCATGTAAACATGGTATCCTAGACCCTATCTTCTGTGCAGTTTTATTACAGCGTGTGTATTTTCACCCTTTCCCTTGAGAGCTGTTGCCTGTAATTTCTATTGAGTCACTTCATAGACTGATGTAGAGGGGAGTGTATTAATGGCTGGTAGTAGTTGGTCTGTTAGTAGGAGATTGGGACTAGATAGGATGTTACCTTCATCTGAGGTGGGGGGAACACATTTCAAAAATAGTAACTGTAAAGTAAAGCTTCCTCTGTTTGAAAGAATCTTGAATATGTACATACGCCTATGGTGGGTACAAATCTGTCCTGGCTGCTTGTCAGCAGAAACTTGATTTCATGAGATTCTCCTTTCCTAAGGATCAAAACCTCTTTTTCCTGATGATGGAAAACCCGAGACCTGATAACTGAGATGTTGCTAAGCAGCTGGCATGCTCACTTGGTTCCAGAAGTCTTTTTCAAGAGGATGAATGCTACAAAATTATTATCTGTAGGTCTTCAGGACTTGTTTAGTCCCAGACCTGCTAATGTGAGCTCAATATGCATCTTGGTTTTTGTGGGTCACTTTCCGTAAAAAAACCTGCATTCCATACCTTCATTTTCCTATTTATTTTTTTTAGTGCCTTTTAAAGTACAAAAAGGCTTTTTTTTTTTTTATGGAAAGAAGATATTCCTTTTTAACATGGTGCCATTCAATCCACATCTGATGCCTTTTTAGTGTATTCATCTGCATTGATAATGGTAGGAATATCAAACACCATTTATTAAGGTTGTCACTGCTGGAACCAAAAGTGTCTAACTGTAGTGCCTTTAGTATGATGAAGACTGGCTACCCCCTTCCATGTTGCATCACTGCCATTTTCTACAAAGATACCTGCAGAGTTATTGTCAGGGCTTGTTGAAGCAGCCCGCTAAGTTCCAAGAAGCTGAATATTTTCCTTGCTTGACATTTTGTTCTGATATAGAGAAAAAGAGAAACTAAAAAAGAGGTTACACAGCAATATGACTAGCAAATTCGTATTAAATTTAATACGTATCTCCGATAATGCTAGAGCTCTCTAGGAAAAAGTGGTTCTTGGTTTCCCAAACTTCCCAGTCCAGTCAGAACAAGAGCCGCTGTGACCCACAGCAGTAGCTGAAATGTGTGGGCAGTGCCCACTGCACCGGCACAGGCTGAGTCAGTTGTGCTGAAGCAGGACCAGTGGTACCAGTCCCACCCTGGGAATCTCTCCCTTGAGGTGCATCAGTCTCCCTGCACGTGTGGAAGGTGTTACATAGCACGTGTGTGCTGGAGCTCTGAGCCTGGGTGGCTGTAGTCATGGCACTGTGGGCGTTTTTCCTTTTTTGGGGATATTTCAGTTTTGCTTAGAAGTAATATTTTCAGTTTAGCAATACTCTTTGCTGAAAGGTTCAAGTTAAATTCCAAACAAAATTGCTGTATCATCATGAAATCCCCTGTGGTTTATCCTGGTATAACAGTAGCTGCGCAACTGGCAAATACTTTCTTCTGTGCAGAAGGTCATTTTTCGGTAATGTGCACATAACACACAATTTTCAAGTTAATGCAGTTTTCTCCTTGCAACAATTAAAGGCACAATATTTGGCAGCATTCCTACTAAGAAATACAACCTTGGAAGATTGCTTTTTAATGATTTTTTTTTTCTAAATTCAAAGATGTATTTGGATCACAAGTTAAACAAAATGATAATTTTATAACATACCTTTGGAAACTATACCCAGACACAAACTTCTAGGTTCTCCCTGTCAAACACAAAGGTGCCATGCAAGAGGTTCTGTTACATGAGGGAAATAGATAGAAAGAAATTACAGAATTCTCACAGATGTTTAAAGGGGAATTGAAAACTCTCTGCTGTTTCAGAGCCTTTTGGGTATCGGATGTCATATTTTGTCTTGTGTAAAATGTTTTCCCCTAATGTGGAGGTAACTATCAGTATCACATAATATGAAAGCTTATTAATCATTCATGCATCTTGTATTGACTATTTCTAAATGTACCTTCATATATTATCAAGAAGACACAGGCAAAATAATTCTGAAGGTGGCAGTAATTTATGGCAAGAATTCCTATTTTTGTCTGCTGCAGGTTTTAAGATTGCTGTAAGCTCTCCTTGCTTAGGGGACAGCTGAATGTCTCTCAAGCAGTTTCCTGATGAGTAGCATTTTCAGTTTCCATTCTTTTTGCCACTTCTTTCCAAAACTGTCAACGTTTTGGTTTTGGGTTTTTTTTTGTTCCCCCCCCCCCGCAATGGAAAGCAGGAGGGTGCTTGTGTTTCATTGCTGGGTTAGGTGGATTGGTAGATGAGCTGCTTATTATGTGTCAGGTGAGAAAAGTCCATGCACCATCTTCCTGGGCAGCAAACCTGGAGAAGGAGCCTCCTGCTCTTGGGATGGGATGGAGGGGACTAATAGCTCAGGCCCAGAAGAGAAGAAAATAATTCCTTGATGAGAGTAGCTGTACTACAGAGTGGAACAAGAGGGGCTTCCAAGTTGGTCTGCCCAAGGTGTTTGGGTGGGAGACCACTTCCTTGGAATGGTTATTAAAAGCTGGGACTGTCGAGTTGGATTTAACACAGTTTCTATTTTAACTTGCTCTGTTTTACTGTTCAGCTCTATAACAGGATGTAAGTGAGGAATGCTGTCTGTCTGTATTCCAGTTCCCAATCTGTTCGGGATTTAGCTGTTTGGGGAACGTACAGTAGACGATGTTACTTGAATAGAAAGTTTTCCTCTTTTGGTGCCTCGTGTTGCTCTTGTTGTTTGGAACTAATGGCAGATGCCGCTTACCGGTCTGAAGCTTTCTCTTCCAATTATAGTTCTAAAAATGAATTTCACAAACATGTCAGACTTGTTATATACACAGTAAAACTGTTCCCTCAAACTGTAACTCATACTACTAAGATACGTGGCTCCCTCAGATATATTTCATCTGTCTGCCCTTTTTGTTTCACTTGGCAGATAGAAGGTGGCAAGAAAAGTCTTTAGGATAAATCTTTAGATTGGAGTTGTCAGAGCAGCCTAAGGGAATTCAGGTGTCCAAATCCCTGCCCCAGCCAGAGGCTTTAAACCAGTGTTTTATTCTTGCCTATCAGCTCATCAGCAACGATGGGGCCAGATTAAGTCTTTCCATTCAATCAGGTTTTGTGGGCAAATGTTTACTAAGTGTCTGACACTGAGCCACTGGCTTTTTTCTACAGCACCTGCTGTTACACCCCAGGGGTTTCCCTTTCAACCCAAGTACTAGTCAGGGCCACATTGGCTTCCCTGTAAGGTCAGGTACATCCAGCCCAGTATGCAATTGTGTGTCTGTAAAATACCATTTGCCAAAAATACTCTTTTTTTGTAAGATTGAATTTTCCACTATTGATTTTTATTGTAATGAGGGATTATAGTACCAAAACAAAAACTGATAGTGGTTAAAATAAACTAATTTTCATGTTGTTTATATCGCTGAGGATTGTGCCTATAAAGATTTTATTGACTACAGCATTGTGGATGTCTCATTAAAAACATACATCATTGCACATTGGCATCTTTTATTATGTCATAAAACTGCAATGCTACATAATGTCTGATTTTTTCACCCTACCGTGGTATAAAGCTAAATCCTGCTTTCCTTTCAAAAGGTAGTTTTATACTAGCAAGATTAGTGCTAAATGTCACCAACCTCAGCCATATTCCTCAGGGGAAGATGAGACAAAATTCAGTGAGAGGGTTTTGCGTGGAATTCTTCTTTTTAATCAGTCTCTACAATCCGATAGGTAGTGTAAGGCGGGAAGTCTGTTAACTGACTTAAAGAAATAGAGCTGCCTGATTTAAATTTAAATTGTATTGTTCAGCAATGTTGTGTAATTAGATGGGAAAGCAGGAAAGTCCTTTTATTAGAGATGTCTTTGTAGACAGTAGCCGTGAATGCCACAGTGGTTGATGCTAATTACCATATTTTGTTTAAACTTCCATCTAAATGAAAGGATCATTCAATTCAGAAGCTGCAGCCATACAAAAACCACAAGTGCAGTTGAATTGCTGCTGCCAAGCAGATGGGGCTTTGATCAGAATAAGTTATTTGCAGCTTTATTGTCTGGCTGCCAGGGTGGGGCTTGTATTGAACCACCTCACTCAGAAGAAGGGGAAGGGGAGAAATGGGTCTTGCTGATCTGAGATAAGTTCATGGGAGAATTTTCCCATTCTTAGATTATTTTTGCAGATGAAAATCCAGGCTTGAAAAGAACAGCAGTAAGGTACTCGATATTGGGCTACTCTAACATGTAAGGTGGTTTTGGTAGGAATACGTTGGTATGTTTATTTTAGTTTTAGTATGGGAAGAGGGAGAACAGAGAATGTTGAGCACAGCTGACTTGACATTTTTCCAAGGTCAATTCTGTCTAGAGCATATGAGTTAAACCCCCCACTATTATAGTTTTTCATGGATGTATTTCATAGTGTGTGGGACGGATAAAAACTTAGCAGCTTCGCACATCTCAGACGCTTTCTGCAAAGACGGTGTTGGAGACTGGTCGATTTACAGAGCCATCAAGAGAGTAGGATTGGGGTAAGTGAGAAGATGGAGGAGAAGGGACAACAGTATGCTAAAAGTTTAGTGGGTTGGGGGGGCTGTGTTCCAGTTATATAGCATTCCTGGGATGTATAGAGGGATCTTCGATTACAGCAATTTACTGATACAAAAACTGATTTCCAACAATGAGTGGAGAAGGTAGTAAACATTATCTGGCATTGTGTGGATATGAGGTGGGAAATGTGTATAGATGGAATATACTAAAGTATAAAAGTAGAAACGATCACTGTAGAACAGGACTAGCCTGAGCAATACATAGCAAACTTAATTTTCTATTTTTAAATTATATTGATTTTCCTCAGTCTTGTCTTCCAGTGAAAGCAAAAGCCTAAAAGTGAGAATTAATAATTGCTTCTGTGATCTCATTAGTTAAAAAGGATAGCTATGAACACGGTCTTATTTTGACCTGTACCGTAACTATCTACATTCAGGCATTGAAGCTTTCTCAAGCATACAAAGTCTTTCACATGCAAAGACAGAAAGGAGAGGAGTGGGGGGTAGGGGAAAAGCCAAACCCAAGCCTGATAACTGAATTTCTTCAGTGTTGCACTACAAATACTGTGGCAGAACAGTATCATTTCCAGGCAATTACAATCCGGAATATTTGGAGGCCACTTCAGAATTATGTTTTTTTTTAATTTTTCTGAGATGATAATCCTGTTTGTGTGCTTGTTAGTACATGCTGATGCTCAGAGTATTTGGGATTTGGCTCTCACTATGCGTATGAAGCTTGATAATGGTTTAACCCCAAATAACTGTGCATGGTCTTAAATTGGTCTAATGTTCATATCTGTGTGATTAGTACAGTTGAAGTGGATTCGAGATAAAACTGTAGACTTGCTGAGACTGACTTCCATTTACACTTAGTTGATACCAAAACAAAAAACAAAACCCAGAAAAAAACCCCCAAACCTCCAAACCCAATCATTTTGATTTCACTTCTAGTCATCTCTCTGAAAAAAGATCTCCATGGTGGTTTACACATAACAGGGTTTCAAAAGAAAACGTTATAACAATCTAGTCTTTGTGTCAGACTATCTTAAAAAAGAAAAGCATGAAAAAGTTTGAAGTCAAAAGGTAGTTCTTCGCACTTAGAAATTTTAATGCCATTTTATAAGTTAAGCTTTGTTTTAGAAGCACAGCAACACAGATGTCTTTGTTCTAAGTAAATTGAGTGTTCCTCTTAAAATAAATAAATATGAGAACTATTTTTGTAGTAAAAAAGAAACCCAAATTTGAGATGCTGTGTTAAATCAAGCAGATTGTAGATGTAAATTCCTAAGCTTGTTTCAGAATTTTTACCCCCCCCCGTCTCCCAAATGAAACCATAGTAGAGCATATGTTTCAGCAGTTCATGCGGTAGAGTGTTATCATTAACATTAGCAATCTGCTTTTCTAAGTGTAGTGAACACAGAGTTAAAGGAATTTAAAAGGATGTCCCACTGTCCTAAGTGGTATGGTAAAACACAAATGAGATGCCCAACAAATCTCCAGCTCTTCTGCAGAGGTGACATGCCATAACTATACACTTATGAGTAAGGCATTCAAATACATGTTCCCAGATTGTATTAATCTGATTTTCTGAAAGATCTTGGAGGAATTTGAAACCTCCCAGGGCATAATTTTTTGAAACTCTGCGAAACTGTAGGACAGGCTTCCCCCCGCCCTCCACGAGTGGTAGTGGATAAGCAAAACCTTTTTGTCGTATTTTTGGCAGTAATACAACTTTAAAAAAAAAGGGGGGTGGGGCAGGAGGGAAATCGTTTAAAACATACTTTCTATAAGCTTTGGCTTTTCTCCAGGTACAGAAGGCATCAGTGGTGGTGGAAAGAGAAGGCATTGGTGGCAGGCGGAAAGCAGAGACTTTGAGGCTTTTGGTTGTTTTTTTTCATTGTGATGGAGAGTTTTGATTCCACTCAGCTGCAGAATTCGGTCTAATGAGGTGGTGTGGGTAAAACGCTCATGTTTTGATCATATACAGCTTGAATCTAGTGTGCTGCCAGCATAGCTAAAGAGTTTTTGTTATCTTGCATTTGAGAAATGTATGGTGGATTATGTGGATAAGCAGAGTCTAGTGTCTGCTGACCACACATGCTCAGGGTTGGATAGTAGGACACATTTGAATTGCTCCAAGAGATGAGCCTGCTGCTTCTCACTGTTACTGCCTCATACCAGTGGAATGATTGGCGTGGACTGGGGTAAATGCAGAGTCGTGCTTGCTGGGTCTTGAGGTTTTCACCACAATGTCAGAGAGCATTTCTTTGATCAGGAAAACCTTTTTATCAGTAAAATGTTCAGATCAGTCCTTAAACTGAATTTGCAGGTTACGTGTTACTGCATAATTGAAATACTTTTTGCTACTGAAATAATCCTTGACATACAGTAAGATGCAGTTTGGAACTTTTCAAAAATGAGATCGAAATTTTTTAATGTTGAACTTGGTATGGTAAAGAATAATGTATCTCCTAATACTGTATTGTTTCAAGATCTGTGCAGATGTCTAGTCCTTCCACTAATCCTTTGCATGAAGCTAAGAGCAGACGTTGCAATTTGTTATCTTGACAGTACAATGAGTGTTGCAGTCTGATTTGCAGTTTTAAGTATTAATGGTGAAGTGATAAGAGGTGATAAGGAACATAATCGGTGTGAAGTAACAAGGACCGGGACAGAGTTGTGTCATTTACTTTGATGCAAATAAGGTATTTGTTTGGCATTGTTCTAGTAGTTCAAATGAGGTGAAACAAATGCAGAAAAACTGGGAAAGCATGTTTATAAACAAGAGTATTTACTGTAGATGTCCATTTATCACCAAGTTATGCTAGAGACCAATATATCTTTCTTGGCTGGTTTGTATCTTTATATTTGGATATTTTTATATGAATAAAATAAAAAATTATTACCTAAAGAGCACTGTACTTATGTAGCTTGTTTTCTTTTTGCTTTCTTTTTTGAAATTTCAAGGTATTTCATGAACCATTATCATAATGACCTTTTGATTCACAAGTTTCTGTTCTTATTAGTGGTTAACTAAAAAAATATAAGGTGACAGCTTTGTGGCTGCTGTAGTGATGGTTTGAAAATAAGAAATGCAGCCTTTTTTTTTTTTTTTAACCAGGAAGGAGTAAAAAGCAAACCAAATTCCTGATCATGTGTAAATAATCTAAAATTGGCAGGAATTCGGCCAAGAACTTCCCAAATTGTTAAGCGTGGATTACAGCCATTTGGCATGTTTTTCTCAGTTCTGCAATGTCATGTTGTAATACAGTAGCTGGATGATTTTACCATATTTTGGGAGACTATGTGAGTACTTGAAAGCTTTCGTGCAGTGACTTCAGTCTTTTCAGCCTCTCAGGAAATAGTTCTATTTTTGAGTATTTGAGTTTAATCAGTGCCTGTGAAAAGCATTAAGGATTACAAAAGCAAAAAGCTCTCTGGGTTATGGATTTCTGTTCCTTAGTATCTGCAAAGCTGGCAGTGCATTTTGGGTCGTTTTCTGATTTATTTGGGGAAATGAGTGTTCCATAGGTTGAGGGTGAAATTACAGTGTATTCATGCTGTTGTACAGAGCTTCTATCTTTAGACTCCTAATTGAGGCTCAGAGGATTCCTGTATAGCTAAAAGTAAGACATAGGTACCCCTAGCAGGTGATTTATAACAACTATAATTATAACATAACTCTAATTGCTCTCTAGAGGAGTACACCCATATCCATATAGGAGACACCATACATGTGTCTTGGTATGGGGTTGTGAGGAGAGGAGACTCCTAACTTAGGTACAAAAAGTTAAACATCTGAAGTAAGTACTATGACTATCCCCTTTTGTGTCTAGTGGGTATGACTATACAGGGGCATACAAATCAAGTTGGGAACTGTAAATTCAGACCGTTGCCTATTATGTGCTGTCTTCCACGGGCAAGTGCTCAGTAAAAGGGAGGGAGCGCTGACTCTCCTGGTGTTGAACATGCTCAAACATTGTGGGCTCTGGACTTTCAACCACACCTTAGCAGTTACGCTTCTTCAGGCTTTCAGAGCTCTTGATGATCTCATTTTATAAACATACTTGTTAATGCCTCTGAATCACGACAATCTGAGAACCTGTTGATGTGGAAAGCTTGCTCCATACAAGATTTTCATCTCAATGGCGTGCTTTAATGTAGATTTAGTTTATTCAATGGCTGTCGGTTGCCCCATGTGTAGCAAGTTATGATTAACTTCTGTTTTCTGCATAGTAGAATTTTCATGAAATAATGTTTGAAGAACAATACCTGTGCAAAGAAATAGTCCTCGTATTCATGGCAAATCTGCCACTCATTTCAAAGTGAGCCTACTTATAAAACAAGTCTAGGTGTAATTAAGGAAATAGTTTTAAAAATGCCTGTCCTGACAGTTCATAATAGTTTTGTAAACTTTCACCAAAACTTGAAAATTTTACAGGGAAAACTTAGTAGGGCATCAGTAGAGCATTTAATCTGGATGGTTGTGTGATAGATGTGTGAAAAAGCATGTTAATCTAATTTTTAAAAAATAAGAAATAAAACTTAATAGATCCTAATCTAAGAAGAAGGTTTTCTTGCATATTTCTGAAATTAATCTACTTCAGAGTAGGTTTACTAGTAGACAGAGTAGGTTCACTAGTAGAACACTGAATAGTTTTAGTAAATTGATCCTTTTTGCTCTGCTATAAGAAAATCTACATGGTGAGTTGCTTAAGGAATTGTAGTTAACTCACATTGAGAATTACTTTCTTCTAGAGAGAACCTAATTGTGCATTTAACCAATTTCAGGACAATTTCCTTATGTAGAGCAGAACTTTGCTTTTGCAGAAGAGGCCTGGAGGGACAGACTGCAAAGGAAACGGGGAGAGCTTCCTCCAGGTTGTTTTGTTAAGGTGGTTTTTCCCTTACAAGACTTTCTCCTCTCTATTGGCGCAAGGTCAGCAGTGACTTTTCCTGGCTCGCCTGAAGCACAGCAGTAATAAGAACACACTTCTGGAAATGTCTGTTGTCTGTTGCCCTTGGAACTAGCCCTTAGAAAGGGTTTTGTCCTTAAAAGTGTGGAGGAGCAACATTCAGCCTTAGCTTGATTACTTTTCATTAGATTCATAGTTTGTAGGATGGGAGACTGCATATGTTACTTACGCTCCCTGAAGATTTCTTCCTGCTCTGTCCCCTCCCTTGCTGACCTTGTGGAGATATTTGGCTGGAGCCAGAGCTGCAGTGGTGCTGGCTGACACACAGGAATGGAAGAGGGAGAGATCCAAGCCTGAACTGCACAGCCGTTAAAGCTGCTCTTCAGTATTTGCCAACCATAATTCTGCTGGAGTTTTACATTAATTAAGACTTTGGTACATTGTCTTGAAGATTAGTTAATCTTGTCATTGTTTTAGTGCTGCTTACTAGTACAATTAACAGGTATTAATCCCTACGCTTTTTAAGAAATGAACAATAATAGAATTCCTATATCAGCTTGTTTTTCGCAAGCATCTTTCCTGAGCTATACCTTTATGGCAAGATAGTACTAAATATTGCTATCTGCAGCTCTACTAGGTTTAAAAAGTCCACCATTTAATTTGAAATGGCTTAAGGAGCCCTAAAAATACATTTGAGTTATAGTCAGCTTCTTAACATACTTCAGGTACCTGTACCAAATATTGATTTTTTTTTTTTTAGGTTTTTTTTTTTTTTTAGATTTCCATATTCTCAAAGCAACACTACTTCAAATTACAAGTTCAGTTGTCAGCGGCATGAATTAATGTTATCAATAAATCTTCCTTCCTCCACATAGTAGTTTTCTAGAGCCTGCATTTTGCTATGTTTTAATGAAAATAAAGTTGATGCCTTATTTGGCTAAATGATGGTTGAGATTTTGTTATGTACATGGTTTGGATATTTTTCTATTTCTTCTGGCTCAAATTGGTTATAATGGGTCCTACGTTTAATGTTTTTTAATTATTTCCCATCAACATTTTAAGCTACATGTCTCATGGTCTCAATGTTACATAATTAAATCAGTCCTTAATAATAAATGGGATCTTAAAATTATTTAATTCAGTTTTTAATAGATATGTTTAGCATCTCCATTTTAGTAATCTCATAAGGAGATTATCTTTTACTGAGGAATCAGAAATGTTTCTGTTATTTTGTTGGTAAAAGTCTGTAGATTTGAATGAGACTTTTTCTTAGCTGGAATTTTTGAGGTGTCTTTTTTTCTTAGGATAATTTTCTTGTATGAGGAGAAATATCAACCCTTTTTTTTGTGTAGTGAAGAAACTTTTTTCTGTAGTGAAAGTCTGTAAATATATCTAGTTGAGCTAACATTTTTAAATGTTGGTTGAATTGTATTTAATTTTTTCAATTATCTGGATCCACTTTAAGGAAAAAAAACTGAGAATGTTCTCAAAAGTTCCATATTCAAAGTCGAGTGTAACTATCTAGCAGTCCAGAGAGAGAAACACATTCACATGGAACCATGTCTCAACAGCAAGATTTCAAATGTTTCAAAAGCAAACAAGCAATTATTTAAATAATAGAACAAACACCTACTCCTTAAAAGCCAAAAGCAAAGAAAATCCACCCCCTCCTGCAAAAACCCAAATCCAGAAGCATAATCTTTGGAAGAAAATGAGTTACTGCCTTAGGAGTTTGCTGACGTGAAAGATGATTCCAAGCTCACCAGTTGAACAATATAGTCAAGTTTATAGCGTTCGCTTTAAATAAATGTTCTTTGAGTGCCTCTTTTACTGAACATGTTTTTTGTTGTTTTCAGTTTTCCTGTAGCATCCTCCTCCTTTCATCTTCTAGATTTTGAATACATTTTTGACAAAGTGTGATTTATTTAAAAAAAAAAAAAAAGAAAGAAAAAAAGCTTTATGCATCTTGTATGTGGGACTTTTTCTTTAACCAAAGAAAATTGTAAAGGATCTTGTCAAAGTTGATTTCTTTGTGTTGATCTAAAGAACTCAAGTTAAAAGCTTTTTGAAGTGTGTAGCAACTGCAGCAGTGTTTTCTATGGATGGGAGATCAGAGCTATATAATTAAATAGCTAGCTGCATATATATAACATCTAAAAGCCTGCTATCTTGTCCATTAAATAACTTCTAATTTAAAAAATCCTCTAATTAACCATGTGGTAATATTGTGGTATGATTAAAGGAAGTTTTATTTGAACGAGAATTCATTTATTTGCCAATGTGAACACGGTTTGGCAACATACTATTTAACTCCATCTCTGAATCAAGCTTTCTGTACCGTAGTAATATTATTACAGTTTAATGATAGAGCTGCTGCCTTACAATTTAACTGGCATGCAATTGCAAAGCTTCTTGAGCAGCCTGTTCTCAGCCCCAGCTCCACTGTTAGAGACTTCCATGGATGACTGCCCCAGAAATGGCTGACACTCTGTGGTCATGGTTCACTTCAGCATCCCACAGCAAAATATTTGGGGGAGAGAGGCCTGTGTTCCTGAATTATTTCTGGAGAGAGGATTGAATATCCCACCCCTACTCTATTGAATCAGGTTTAATGGGGAACACTGAACTTCTAAAACAGGCAACAGTGAAATCTTCTTCCACACCCTCCACCATTGCCTCCTGTGACCATGTGCTCAAGCTTTGTTTTGCTTTCCTCCTGCATAGCTCTCAGAAAGAGTATCCATGTGAGATCATTCCCTGTCTAGGAATAGGTGGGTGGTGAACGTGGTTTCATGCTCTTCTGACCTGCCTCAGTGGGCTGTCTTGAGTACCAGTGTATTGGCTTTGTGTGGCAAGGTTTTGGTAGCGGGGGGGGGTTACAGGGGTGGCTTCTGTAAGAAGCTGCTGGAAGCTTCCCCTGTGTTCGAGAGAGCCCATACCAGCCGGCCCTAAGACGGACCCGCCGCCGGCCAAGGCCGAGCCAATCAGCGATAGTGGTAACGCCTCTGTGATAACATTTTTAAGAAGGAAAACAGTTGGGACGGCGGTATTCGGCAGCCGGAGAAAGGAGTGAGAACATGTAAGAGAAACAACCCTGTGGACACCAAGGTCAGTGAAGAAGGAGGGGGGAGGAGATGCTCCAGGCGCCGGAGCAGAGATTCCCCTGCAGCCCGTGGTGAAGACCATGGTGAGGCAGGCTGTCCCCCTGCAGTCCATGGAGCTCCACGGTGGAGCAGATATCCACCTGCAGCCCGTGGAGGACCCCACGCCGGAGCAGGTGGGTTCCCGAAGGAGGCTGTGACCCCGTGGGAACCCCACTCTGGAGCAGGCTCCTGGCAGGACCTGCAGATCTGTGGAGAGAGGAGCCCACGGAGCAGGTTTTCTGGCAGGACTTGTGACCCCGTGGGGGGCCCACGCTGGAGCAGTCTGTGCCTGAAGGACTGCACACCGTGGAAAGGACCCATGCTGGAGCAGTTCGTGAAGAACTGCAGCCCGTGGGAAGGACCCACGTTGGAGAAGTTCGTGGAGGACTGTCTCCCGTGGGTGGGACCCCACGCTGGAGCAGGGGAAGAGTGTGATGAGTCCTCCCCCTGAGGAGGATGAAGCGGCAGAAAATAACATGTGATGAACTGACCGTAAACCCCATCCCCGTCCCCCTGTGCTGCTGGGGGGTTGGTAGAGAATCCGGGAGTGAAGCTGTGCCCGGGAAGAAGGGAGGGGTGGAGGGAAGGTGTTCTGAGATTTGGTTTTATTTCTCATTACCCTACTCCGGTTGATTGGTAATAAATCGAGTTAATTTTCCCCAAACTGAGTCTGTTTTGCCCGTGACGGTAATTGGTGAGTGATCTCTCCTATCCTTATCTCGACCCACAAGCTCTTTGTTATATTTTTCTCTCCCCTGTCCAGCTGAGAAGGAGGGGGAGTGATAGAATGGCTCTGGTGGGCACCTGGCATCCAGCCAGGGTTAACCCAGCACAACCAGCCACCCAACGAGGTACTTCTAGTGAGGATGACAGGGTTGGTTTTCCTTCCAGCTTCACTTTCTCTGGGCTGGTAGAACAGAGTAGCTGCACTGACTTGCTAAAGCCCACTGGAGGTTAGCGTCTCATCGGAATCAAGTGTTCTGTTTTGCCTTCTCCTGCTGGAGGCACCTGGATGTTCCAGGGAGCTCTCGCCCAGCCAGTACCAAAAATACTGAGGATGTGCTGCTAGGACAATCCCTCAAATGGTTGCTGATGTCTAATGTTATGCTGCTGAATGTGATTATTTCAAGTCATATTGAAACACGAGCTGATTTTGTCATAAAGTACCTATGTAGTAGACCTCTGAGCATCATCTGAAATTTAGAAGTCACAGAAATTCTCTTATTATGTGTTTTGGGATTGGACTGATGGCTGCAGGATATGAGAGGGAACAAAATTCATTTGAACCCTCCTTCCAGAAGGTTTAATGCTAAACTTTAAGTTTCCTAACGCATGATTGAAATAGTTGTCTCTAATGCTTTCTTTATGTGAAAAATCCATGGCAAAAGTAGTTAAGCATATGATCTCCAGTAACATAAGGGATATATCATTTTGATTTGGCTCGTGCTGATGGTGTTCTATGTACTGTGTGAAAACAAGGAGAGGTGACAAGATTACAATCTTTCCTTCACTTTTTCTGAACAAAGAGGATAGTTTTTCCATGTGTGTTTCATACTGAACATTTTAGGTCCCGTGTCTTTTCTCATCAAATGTTCAGTTCTGCTTTTTTTGTACATCTGAAATAGACTGCATCTTTCATTTGTAAGGAACGCAACTGACTGTACAGAAGGGGTAAGAAAATGTCTTTCTTTGGCAAAAATGTGCTAGAAATTGGGCTTGAAACAGGAAAGTGCGGTTTTATATGTCTGTAGGTATGTATTTAGGTATCATCAGTGATGTATATGTATGCTTTGAAAGGTCTGCTGTTTTGTTTTGCAAGTGTACGATATGGTGGGTAGCTAATGCATGAGATGAACGTGGTCTTGCTGGCTCAGAGGGCTATGTTGGACAATGGCAGGACAGGGCAGAGCCTTCTGTGGCACTGAACTGTAACGTGCTTTGTTTAGATCAAAACTCAGCAAACAAATGTTTGGGAGTGTATTTTTGGTGCTGAGTTTTTTTTCTAAATGGTACTTCATAGGCTTCTAATAAAACAGAAAGGGAGCCTGTAAGTAGTATCAATTATCCCCAAATATATTGCAGAGTAAGTGAGTTTGCTTTTTTGGAAGGCAATTCTGATGAGTTTCTGCATGTATTCAAGACAGGTTTTATTGTTCTGGCAAACTACCGACATGTCTGACTGCTTAGCATAGTCATATGCTATTATTATCAGTTAACTTTCTGAACTCAGGCACTGAACAACACAAGATTCCTGTTAAATTTGCTTTTTCTTTCTTGGCCAAATTGTTTTTCTGTCATATGACAGAATTGGGAAGAAGTTACTGTTCAAACATATCCATTCTTCTTGACAGAACAATCTGCAAATGTAAATACTAAATGTTCCATTTCATAACATGTATATAGAATGCATAAGGTATTTTATAATATATTTTGGAGTATACCCTGAAGATACAGTTTATTAATAGAGCTAAACAATGACTGATTTGTTTCCATTAAAGATGTCTTTTGATAAGTTTCTGATTAAAAGAAAGAAAAAAAAGTAGTTTTCTCTAAAAAAAGTGAAAACAGCTGAAATGCATGCAATTCAGCATTATGAAATGCGTAATACTATGCAATTATTATTTTAGATACAAACCAGTTAATCTTTCGAAGGAAAGGAGTTCTTGGTATATCCAATTTCACATACTGGCTGCACTTCTCGTGTCACGGAGCGGTGTGCATGACAGCTCTTCTTCCAAACAAGCAGTTCTCCTGTTAAAATGTTTCAATCATGGCATCCAGGAAGAAATCAGAGGTGATTAGCTTATAGGCAGGAATGCTGTGTTGCAGACAATGTGTTGATCCAATTAACTGGGGGGGGGAGGGGAATTAGAGTTTATGAAGTCCTTGTTTAACTTCCAGCATAGAAAAATGTTCATTTTTCCTCTCTTGCTTTCTACAGTTTCCATTAAATGTCCCTTCCTCCCAGCGAATTCAAGGAAACTCAAGCTGTTAACTAGCTTGTAGGATGGTGTTTGTAGCATGTTGGAGTTTGTCTCAAGCTAAATGCAGGCTAAAATTTGGGAAGCAGACTCATCTTAGAGATGAAATATACAGTAGTGTTAACGCATAAGAAAAATAGGTTGATACAATGGAAGTTCTGCCTAGCTCTTAGCTATATCAATATGAACAGGATCATCTAACTTAAGACTTCATGTATAACTCCAAAGGTGGACAAACAAAGCATCTGTCTTAACTGCAGATACACACTTCATTTTCATTTTTGAGGGTTGGAGCTCTGCTGTGATAGATACAAAAGAAATCCTGAGTTTCAAGGTTTAGGGGCTTTAACACCAAAATTGCAGATAACAAAGGGGACTCTATATGAGTCCTGAATAGTTTTTCCTTCTTCTCCTAAATAAATTTACATAGTCTTGTTCGATTTCTTTTTTACATCTTTCAACTTCCATTCTGTCTTCTCTGTGCTGATATGGCAGTGACACATTTCTATATTTGCTCATCTTGATCTCATTCAAAATTCACATGCTTCCTGAATATTAGCTCTCCTGGCTTTACTCCTCATTCTTCTGTGACCTGCTATACTTGTCGGAGCAGCTGTTACTATGATACTACCTTTTCCCCCATCTGGAAGGCAGATGGGCTAATCCACAAAGAGCCGCTATTTGTTCATGGATCAATTTTCAGAGAGTCTAATGTGAACAACTGACAACCTTCCCAAAGATGCTGAACATGTCCACACCTGGGCAATGTTCCACAAAATAAGAAAAGTCTTTCAAGACTTTTATATATTCCTCTCTCTATATAGGAATAGGAAGAAAGACAGACCATGGTAATTATTTTTAAATTAGGAGATTGTTTTGCCCCCTTATGCAAGTGCCTTCTGCATTTTTTTTATTTCATTCTATTTTTTAAGAGAGAAAGCAGTACAAAAGTAAAAAGAAAGGACTTATTCTCTCCTAGACAACAGCAACTGCAGTAGTTTAAGTATTTTACAAATTCAGCAAGGATTGTGTCATATCAGAAGACTGATGGTTGTTTGTATTGACCTATGATCTCTTATATTTTTCAGTTCTCCTGCTGGCATCCTGCTCTTTATTTAAATATTTGGGCTTTGTTGCCTGGAGAGTCACTAGATGCTGTTTAAATATGATGTAAAACTATTTATCCTGTGTTTTTGGAAATTTTGGAGTACAAGATGGGCTAGAATTACACTTAGTCTTTCAGAGTTTAGTTAGCAGGGGGATGTATGCTATAGTATATCTGACATCATGTAAAGTGCATATACATTACTGTAAGAAAAAGCTCTGTTGGAGGGCAACTTGTTACTTTATGAATCCTATTTTTAAATCAATCATAAGAGATTGAAAAATAAGTGAATAATGGTTTTCAGGTATATTTTTGGGGTGAGTTAAATGATGAGATTGTTTTCTTTGTCTCCTCAGACCTTGAGTTTCTAGTCTAAAAGACAGTCACTGAGATGTGTTGTCCTTGACAAAGAGTTATACCTGACCAGTATCTCTACTGCAGTCAACTTTGTTTTCCTTCACAGAGATTGTATCTCTCTTGTGAGCCCCGTGCATTGTCCCAGGTAGGGTAGGCAAGACTTCAGAGAAAACGTTAACAGAGTCTGCACATACTGTAAGTTGCTGGGAAGTGGCTCTGTAGGTGTGACGGTTCCATAAAGAAAATGATACATTTTCACTTCACAACATAGGATGTCACGAGTTCTAACGCATTTTAATTGAAGAGCAGAACTGCTTTCTTGTATAAGCTGGCCCACGTGTATTTTGTGCCTTTCACCTTTGTTCACCATCTGTCCTTGCTGGAGCTGACGTCTGCCATCTGAGGGCTGCCTCCCTGATGCTTAATTCTCTGATTAGATGCTTATGGCACCCTCAGAAAAACTCCAGAAAACCAAAGACAATCGGGTGTCTTTGTATGGTACTACACACTTCCATATCCCCATGGCGCTTTTGTGCGTACACCCTTACGAACAGCCTTTTGTGTGTCCAGACCCCAGATGGTTGCCTGCAGTCACAGCCGTTAGTAGAAGAATCATATTCAAATTGTCTAATGGATAATAAACTGTACTGACTTTGCTTTTGATGTGAATGGATGTTTCAAGTTGAAGAAACAAAAGATCTCCTGGGGAAAATTGCCAAAGATATGTATCATTGTAAATCTTGAAGGGGGGGGCAAGCTGAATAAATTACAACTACTTCTTTGGTTTGCTGAGGAAACAAGCACTGCACAAGTTGAAGACTAAAACCCAGAAAATATGGTAGAATTAGTAGAATATCCCTTAAATCCTGTTGCCTATATTATTGCAGCTAAGCAACTAACATGGACTTTTTTGTATGTTCTGAATTCACACAGGCCGGCCATATTTGGTACTTGGAATACTTAGCAATTTAATTTTACTGAAACAAAATGCTTTCAAGAAGAAGACTTTACAGTTCTTAGAGTATTCCCCAAAACTGCAATGGCAATAACTGAAAATCTCTGAGGGTCTCGTCCTTCCCCTCTGCCCTTTAAATCAGGGAACAGAAAAATGTGACGCATCCTGAGAGTTTCAGATGTAGTTTCCCGGAGTTTCAGATGTTCGTAATCAGTCTCAGCAAAAAAGAGTCTACATGGATATTAATCAGGCTTACGTGGTATCTTTGAGTAAAGTATTCAGGGCTGGGAAAACAAAGTTGTGGTGGTTTTTGTTTGTTTTGTTTGTTTGAACACGATGAAAAATTTATTAATGTAAATTTTTTTTTTAGCTTTCTGAGGCATGTTGCTAAAACATGTTTTTCTAACAACTAAACAGTTTTTAAAATCTTTTTAACATAGAAAGGTGTGATTATGAAACAGTAAAACTCTTAGATATATCTAATATTCCTGGAATATTTTTTATATATCTATTAAAAAAACCCTATAAAAGAAAGGTGAATGTCTAGAATATGCTGGCTAACAGCAGTGGTGTATTTTTATAGGGAGGATGTGAATAAATCCATCTTTGATACAGATTCCACAAGTTTTGGAAAATGCAGGACTTTTCTTCCAGAAGCAAGGCAGAATGCAGGGTAAATTCTGCCTTTTTGAAGAGAAGGATCTTTTTTGGACCTACCTCTTCATTTGTCTGACAGTTATATTTCAAAATCTTGTGGAAATTATCCACTAAGCAGTTTAGGAAAGCAGTTTTGAAATAAAAACCAGTCCGTTTCAGTTAAAAAATTTCTGGGCACCGTGAATGAGAGATACATTATTACTTATATTTCCAGAAATACATCGTGGGGAAATCTGGGTGACAGATCTACCCACATTAGCTCCTCATGACAGGATTTGAAAGAACAGCTAATGTGCTATGGTTTTGCATGCTCAAGTTGCCTGTAATCCAAAGTACGCATCTTGTGGCTTTCCACAAGTAATTATTTTGGGATGTCATATTCACATTAAAAGAAAAAGATAGGAGAGAAGGATCATCACAGTGACTTCTTGCTGACTATAAAGTCAAAACTTTTCCCATAAATATGGGAATAATGACCTATTTATGAGAATAAAGACCTATTCTCTCACTTGACTGGCTCAATGGACAAGTACCAGTATTATCAAAAGCATCAATAATATCTAATCAGAGTTTCCTTCACATACGTAGTAGCTGATGTAACAGAATGAATACACAGTGACCTAATGATCCAGGGGGGTTGGATCAGTCATAATTTGGTCTAAATCAAGCTAAGGTGATATTGATGCATTGAAGAGACTTAAGTGAGCTAATGAGGATCGACTTGCACCCCAAACTCATCAGTGTCACTGTCCTTTTGCAAAACAAGCATGTTATGTACTGCAGCGTCAGCAGTCTTGTATACTGACTTGGTTTGCAGTGTTCCTGTGACAGCCATTGTCCCAGACTCTGTATCCATCTCTTCCTACTGAAAATTTTGTGTTTGATTTCTCTCCTGAAATAGACCTTCCTATTGTTGCATTTGATTACTATAACGTACTCCGGGAAGTGCTACGTAGTAATACCACTTGAAAATTAAAGCTAGTGCAAAATATGATTGCATTCATTATTAGATTTCAGAGCGGAGACCACAATGCCAGAGTCTTGTGAACTAGCTGCCAGTCAGGTTCTGATGGGGTTTGTGGCATTGTAATGACTTGAAAGGGTCTAATATCATTTCAAAGCAAGTTCTAAGAAAATGCCTCTTTGTACTGGACTGCAGCAGGCAGTGGAGGTATGGGCTCTCTGGGTTTCCCAAACAGGAACTACCTCCTCAGAGATCATTCCCAGACAGAGGTTTCTGTGTTGGAATTTAACCACTGGAATTTGCCCTTTAGGTTGTGCAGAACCCAAAATAAGTAAGTAGAATGAGTTTTGGATTGTTTTCAGTAGTATAATAACTATTGCCATTGTTTATCAGTTGATTCTATTGCATCCTCTGAGGTGTCCCTACCTCGTTTACTGTTGGCATAGACCAAGTAGTTATTACAGTGTTTAAGAAAAAACTCTTCCCTGAAAACCTTGGTCTGTCTTGTTTCTGTGTTGGTGGAAACTTATGGTTGTCTATGTCCAACTAAATTTTGCATGAAGGAAATGACTTGAATGCCAACTCCCCAGAGAAATCAGTTACTTCAGACAGTCCTTGAGACCATGAGCTCTGACAAAGGTAATACACGAACTAAACAAAAGGGGACCTGAGCTGCTTTTTTCTTACCTGAAAGTATTGTGTGTGTATAGTCCAAGTATTTTTTTTCCTTATCTGGTCTGTTTGAGGAAGAGACTTGGCTATGTTATAGGATATGAAGTATAGAGTAAGCTTTGGAAATGCATATGAGAGTGTGGGTAGCTCAGCTTTTGGATAGGCGGACTTTTGACATTTTAAAATAAGCTACTTTTGCAATGTGAAGTATTTCTGAATGTCATCCTTATTTCTCAAATGGGGCATGCAGAATCTTTATCCTCTGTTTAGAATCTTTGAACTAATGAAACATTTATGCAAGTGCCAATTTCCTAATATCTGTGGGTTTTCCTCATTGTGTTTGTAGGGGGAGGTACTCTAAGAAGGTAAATTCTAACTTCCTGCCCAGTGGCCTGTCAGAGCAGATCTGAGTCTTAGCAGCAATTTCTCAATTCATTAAGAGATGCATGTATCCTAGCTTCCTGGTTAATAGTTTTGGTAGATTCCAGGTAGCAGTGGTAAAGTTTGAATTCACTGTTACAACTACGTGGCCAGGTCAGAATGAAAACACTCGTGTAGAGAAGCTCTGTCACCAGAGAATGCTTTGAATGGTTAGAGAAAGGTATATGCTTCAGTGTTTCTTTGGGTCCTCTGATAAAAATGTTCAGCACTCATGGAAGCAGAGCTTTGGGACTGGAGTACTTTTAAGATGAAAACATCTTTTATGGGAATTTTGTGAACTTTAGACAATTATAGATAAGGTCTTGTCTTTTCATGTGGATATCTAAAATTTCTGAAAATAAAGACTTTCATCATAATTCTCAACTTTGGCTCCTGTATAAGAATGGTGATTGTGATATTGCTGTACCTAAGAGGGCTGTTATAAATAATATGGGTTGCTTAAGCACTTTAAATGGAAAATGCGATGCGAGAAACATAGTTCTTACAGTCCATAAATATCAATTGTGTATTTGTGCTGTCTTGTGGACTTCAAGATGGGCTTTGTCCATACTGCCCACTCTGCTGATAACCGTGTTTGCAGCCTCGCTCAACTCTCCCCTCTGCCCTTCTCTAGAGCTTGCCCAAAACTCAGACCTGCATTCAGGCCTGCATCCAAACAGGAAGAATTCTGGGGATGTAGATACACAGGCTATAGAAGCAGTGCCTAAATCGTCTTTTGCTGTGAGCTGCTCCTGCCTGTGCTGTGAGGCAGCTCTGACAGGAAAGCCAGGCAGCTGCAGGGCAGGCAGCCTGGATGTCAGCAGAGCAGCTCAGCCTGGGACAAAAAACCAGCAGACATTGCCACCCCGAGTATAGCAATGCCCAGAAACCAAGTGGGTAAGATATCAGTGAATTGATTTGTTATTTAGCTGGATCGTAGGATCAGGGCTCAGTACTTTGTGTGTGTAGGAAATGTTTCCTAAGTACTTTGGCGTGGAGTTGAGAGTGGATGAAGGTTCACCGTGTGGTAAGCATGGAACTTACCTTGAAGATGACGCTGTACAGGAGGAACGAAGTTGGGCAGTTCACTCTTTTTGTCTGTTTGCCAAGCTCAGATGCCAAGATACCTTTTCAAACTATGCTTCTCATGTGTGATACAAGTAGAAAGCAAATTATTGCCTTCTCTCATCTAAAGCAACTTTGGTTTTCCTCATCTCTTTTTTCTTCACTGCACTTACTCTTTCATGAGCAGCTTTTACTCTCAACTGTCTGCCCAGCAATTCCAAGCAGATAGGATAGGCAGAAGATTTCTCACCTGCCCCTCACCACCTAACAGTGGCGTTTCCCAGTCACATACAGAAACATGTATTATTCTTAAGCTTTCCTTTCTGACTGTGATTTTTTTATTTTGTGAGGTTAATAAAACCAGTGGAAGACTCGGGGAATCTGAGTGATATACAATGCTTACTATACAGTCTGTGGTCAGCCCTTCACGTGCGCAGCTCCAGGAACTATACGAAATGGTTAATTTTGCTGATTGTTTGTGTCGCTGATTTTATCTTGTAGTTATACAAATGTGCACCTCTTTCTCACCTCCCCAGGTATTGTACGAGATCAGCTCGAAAGAACTGGCGGTATCTATACTGTGTTCAAAGTCTGTTTTAAGATCGTGTTAATATTTTAAAACATGATTGTTTCCTGTTCTTTTAACAAGCCCTGTGGAGAGGTGTACACATTCTAATGTATAGACAAATAGCATGTTCTAGCCCTCATTAATCAAAATGACACTTTCTATACTCTAAGTGTTTTCACATTTGCACATGAAGCATGTTCCCAAAACTCTGTGCTGCCTGATTGATCTCTGCATTGTTCCATTTTCAGACCTAGGTGTCTAAAGCTGGCTGAAAAGATACAAAAGTTGACTTCTAATGTGATTTCTTTAATCTTCTTTTGTAGAATTAGCATTACAAACCATGTAGAAAATCTTTCCAAGTTTGGTTTTTGCATCAAGCTTGGCACAGGCACGAAGGACCACATCCCATCGTACGCTGAAAAACATACCACTTACTGCCAAAAGACGTGTTAGGAGACACTGCTGCATGGGGAAAGCGTGTACGAGAAATAAGTCTGTTAAAAAATCAGGAAAAGAAAGCAAACCATCCTACAAGGCACAGCCTTGCCCATCTTACTCTGTTCAAACATTGCCCATTCTAGGGCTCATCTCCCAAATGAGTGCCATGAGTGCCGTGGAACAGATATTAGCTGGTGCTCACATCCAAGAGAAGGATTTAAATTCAGTAACTTGTCTGCTAGTAAAGAGCACAGACGACTACTCATTTCAAGACTTCCACGTGTATATATAAACCAGACAAAGACCGCCTGAGGGAGTCGGAAGCAGTAGAAAGCCTTTTCCAGGCTTAAAGAACTGTGGAGCATATAGAAAACTCCCATTCATCCTTTGTTTTCTATCTACTGTACTTCTACCGGTTATCCCAAAGGCTGGGGGGCATGGGAGTGTGTGCAGGGCCTGGAGAGGAACTTGAGTTTAGTGCTGCTTTCTAAAATATTTCAGTAGGGTTCTGGAGTGTCTGACCCCTGGAGCCACCTCTAGGTCCCCACGGAAGGGGTGCTGCCATAGTCTTATGCTTTTTTTGCCCAGGTGGCATGTGTGAAACATACGGCCAGTTTTAGAGCAATTTGTACTAAGGATTTCTTGACTGAAGACTCTCAAAGAATTTGCAGAATTTCCTCTCCATTTTTTTATGGTCTAAGCGTGGGTATTTCTCTTGTCTGGCTCAGTTCTTTGCTAAAAGCCTGTCTGAAGACTTTAGTAAAAGAAATAAAAATAATGTAAAAATAAACATTGCCATGAAAGAGTAGGGAGGGAAAATCTTGCCTTCTCCATTCTCAGACATATAAAGCATAGGTACAACAGCAGAATTTGAGGAAAAATACTTACTTATGTAAGTTCTTCACCTCTGTAAGTTTTTATTGTCTTGTCCTGCAAGAGACAGTTATTTTATGTCACCCTTACCGACTGCTCTAAAGTCTCTGAGAGAGTTTAATCTAGTTTTGGGGTGAGAAGGGCATAGCCAGTGTGAGGAGATGCAGCATCTGACATCGCTTGTCCCGAGCGCTGCCGCAAGCGCTGCGTGTATGAGAGGGAAAATGCAACGTCTGTGTAAACCTATGCTGGTGTTCCTGGGCGGGGGAGATTTAGAGCCAGAGGTTATCAGGATTTGAACACACTGATTTTCAGGTTGGTATTTACTGCTATTAATGTGTAGCGATGGAAGCACTCGCCTTTTGACTGTTTTGTAACCTGCACGGGTTTGACAGGACTTGCCTTGCCTGTAGCCTTGTAGAAGACTGGAAGCTTCCTTGGAAGCATGGGTTTGGTTTTGGCATCCAAAAGCGTAATTAGAGCTTCTCCTGCACGTATCTGGCCTAGAGAGATCACATAATGCAATCCCCCACCCCGCAACCCCCAAGACTATACACGCTTAGTTTTTACGGCAGTGCCCAGTGCGCAGTACTAAGCCCCTGTGCCATCTCTGCCCCGTCCCTAGCTCGGGCTCTCCCTTGCAGACCACGAGGTGCCAGCAGGAACCCGCTAGCAGGATTTTTTGCGCTTTCCTGTTGCTTCCCCTTGCGAGAGTCAAGCTGGAAGGCTGGCGGTGGCGCCGGTGGGGCCGAGCAGCCTCCCGGGCCGCGCAGCACCGCGCCCGGAGCTCGCTCCCGCCCGCCCGAAGGGCTGCGGCGGCGCGTGCTGCCTTTTAAAAAAAGTTTGTAGGTGCCCGAGGGCGAGTTTCGCGCGTGAGCGGCGGGGGGCTGGCGGGGGGCTGGCGGGGGGCTGGCGGGGGGCTGGCGGGGGGGCCCCGCTCCGCGTCCGCGGGGGCCGGGCCGGGGCGGGGCGGGGGGGGAAGGGGCGTCGCCATCTGTTGTTAATTCCCCGATCATTGGATTAGTAACCCGCGGTGATGAGATCAGCGGGATCGGCTTTCGCGAGGGGGCACGGCGCTCGCCGCGCTCCCCAGCTGCGCTGGCTCTCGCATGAGGCGGCGGCGGCGGGCGGCCCGGGGGGAGGGCAGCGCGCACAAAGCCCGGTAGTCGCCGCAGGCCGCCTCCCGCCTCACCGCCGCCCCCGAACGCCGGGCGGGGCTCCCGGGCGGCCCGGCCCAGCCGAACGGAACGGAGCCGAGCCGAGTCGAGCAGGGCAGAGCGGGGCTGCGCCGCCCCGAGCCCCGGAGCCGCCCGCAGCCCCCCGGGCTCGGCGCCCTCCTCGGTGCCGGGCCGCGGCGCCTCCCGGCTCCCCCGACCCCGGCCCCTTCCCGCCGCCTCCCCGCGGCAGCGGCTCGCCCCGGCGCGGCGGCAGTTGCTGGAAGTCGGCGGCAGGGATCAGTCTCTCTCCCGGGGCGAGCACCGTGTGAAGGCGATACTGCCGCAAGTCACGGCGACTGGGGGGGTTTGAGTTTGTTTACTCGTGATTGGCGTCTCTTCCTCTGGATTCTCTTTCTGCTGGCATAACGGATCGATAGAGGTGCTTTGATGGGTTTTTAGGGTAAGTTTGCCACGGATGGGTTCTTCTGTTCGTGGGAATTCTGCGTTTTGCTGCACAGCGTATGGAGAAGAGGGGTTTTTGGTTTTGGTTTTTTACACGGTGCTGTTTTTCAAGCTGGTGTTTAAAGAAATACACTTCTGAACCGTTTTCTGTTTTATAATGAAACGGTTTACAGTAGAAATTAGTTTCCTGAGCTATAAAAGAGAATTATTTCTAGATGTTAGAGATTTACATTTCTTATAAACTGAGTTTATTTGACTTTGCGCTGGTGAAAGCAAAACCTCTCGCCTGATGATTGTCACAAGCTAATATTTTACAGTGGTTACTTGGTGCTTTTCAGGCAGTAAAAGCCAGACCTCAGTTCAACTGTTCAGACAGATCTGAAATACTAAACTATCTTCGCAGCAAGGATAAGAGGCAAGCTGAAGCCTTTGTCAAGTCAAGCCTGAATTTGTACAAGAGCCTTGGGTTTCAACAAAGAAAGGTATTGACTGAATTTGCCCTCACGTTACTTCTAAAAACTCCCAGCCGGGCGGTTGAGTTTGCCTTCGCTGGTAGGTAGCTATTTCTTGCAGAGGGACCAAGGGCTGGGGAGCTGGACGCTGCCCTCGCAGTCCCATTCATCCCTGAAGAGAGGGCTCCGGAGTAAGGGCAGCAAAGGAAGTTGATGTGGCAGCGTCCATGCTGGCAGCAAATAATTTTCATTTCTTTGTGTCTAAGGCTTAGAGTGTAGACTGCTACAGCGGGGAAAGCGTCCTATATAGAGAGGTGGCCAGCTACTACTTCAGTTGCTGGTTTGATGTTGGCTACAGCCCTTTGGTGGTTAAGTCCTACCTGGTATTTTCACAGTGCTCTCTGTTTGCCCTCGGTGATAGAAGCAATCCCTGATAAGATATCTCCACATTGCGAAAGAGCGTATCCTCCAGGGAAAAAACAGCCCAAAGAGTTACTCTTGATGCTTGTGGCTGAAACGGGCCTGGCTTGTGCAGCATATCTCAAAGGATCCTACATTTTTAATGTTCTTTCTGTAACTAATGCAGCTCCTCAGAGATGTGAATATCAAATTACCGTTTGATTATTTGGTGCTGCTGACAGAGTAATGCCAGATACAGTACGTTCTCTTAACAGCAAGCGGAAGTTTTATAACTGGCCTTGGTAACGGAAGTCTGGTTTTCTTGGTAGCTGATATGCCTCAGTGTCTTGCTGCAGACTCTGGATGTCCTTGGATGACCATCCTGTGCCTCAGTGTCCCTGCCAGCGCTGAAGGGAGGCCCGGTACTTCCCTGGTACTTCCCTGCGTCACAAGGATGGTAAAACTTCACAGCTCTGTGCCTTGCTGAGGCCCTCGTGTGGGTGTTGCTCTGGAGGTACTTACTGGCACAGTTAGGCTTGGAGAGCCCTGTGTTCGCACTGATACCATCCTACCAACGTGCTCTCCAGAATTCTGTTTGTCTTTGCAAATGTTACTTCAGCCAGCTTTGAAACACCAGGTTACCTGTTCAACAGGCTTTGGGGCTTCGGAGTAATAAATCAGTGCCGCCTTTTTGCAAGGAGCTTTTCAGAGTTGTGAGATTTTGGGAGTTTTTCATGGAAGCATAAAAACCCCCTAGTGAAATAATCAAATATCTTGCTTCTTGAAAGAACAGAACTTCTGATCTTTGGTTTGACCAATTTAGTCATCTTTACAACTCACGTTTGTGCAGCATAGGAATTTCTGAACGATGGGCCATCTCTCCTGTGACTTAACAAGCAGCAGCTCATTAACTTGTCAGGCTTCATTGTTGCTGTGTAAACTTCTGTAATGGCTTTTCCATGTACCAAGAAAAATCGAGCAAGCTATTTTTGTCTCATTTTCCTTCACAATCACTGTTTGCCCCCCTTCTATGTATAGGTCACCGTCCCCTTTTTGTGGGAAGGAAAATAATTTTCACAGTGGAACTCGATGCCATGTTGCAGGACTCCGTGTGATGGTTACTTTGAGTTGGCTTTTTTAGTTCGGACAGCTGGAGACTTTTCCTTTGAGGATTTGTTTTGCCTACGCATTTCGGGCGTAGTGACCGCGATCGAGAAGGAAAGCAGAGCACGGTTTTCTGAGATGTTAATTGTTAAAAATACTTGGTTGAAGTCATTAGCAACATCATGTTAGATACTCAGCTGTCCTATCCTCATAATTCTTGGCCAAGAAGAGGAGGGTAGAAAGAGGGATGCCTTTACCAGATTCAAGTTCTGTAAGCCGTGCTGCATTTTGGCTGTCCTCTGTCTTTAGCCTGCTTGGCTGCTCACTACTGCTGCACTGACATCCTTTACTCGATTGTTTTTGTGCTGGGCAACATCACTTCAGTGCAAATTTGAGGCTTTCAGAGTGCTTCCAGGCGTGGTAAATCCCAGCTTGAATAATGGTAACGCAGAGTGGTCCTGATACTCATTTCCATTTCCTCCCTTAGTTAGTGAGGATAAATGCACTCCTCTTTTTAATACAATATCTGTGTAAAGGAAATCTAGACATATTTTTTTTAGCAGGTTTCCCAAGATAGAGGTTTGATGTAAGTGTTGCTGGACTTCATAATCCTGGCCTAAGGCCAAGGCAAGACTGATGGTAGAGAGGAGTGGAGGCTGGTATCGTGGGGGGTGCCTACCTTCCTGACACCATCCAGGAAGCAAACCTGGGCTCGTGGCTTGAGTGGTGAAGAGCTCCATGCTGGCAAAACTGTTTAAATGGATGCAGCTAACTTAGTGTGGTCTCGCTGAGCAAGGTTAATACAGTATGCAGCTTGGGGCTAGTGGAGATGTAGGCCACCCATGTTGTCCTGGGGACTTAAAGTATTTAGTAAGCCAGTATAGATCCATTTTCTGTGATGAAAGCAATGCTTAAGGCTGCCCATTGAACAGTTAACCAATTTTTTAAAGTCAAAACTCAGTGTAGGGTTGCTATATGTAGATAAATATTTGCTAATAATTCTGGAAGTTAGTGTTGTTGGACTTAATGTTTGAAAATAAACATGTGCTGTGGATTGAAACTTGTCAGACCAGATAGCCACCTCGCCCACATGTATTTTTCATGGGATTGTGTACATGGTAGTGAATCTGCGTCACTCCCTGCAGCACACACATCCTTCAGGGATGGCTTTAAGCTGTCTTTGTAACGTGCAATTCAGACAGCTGGAAACTCTGCTAGCTGATGTATGGTTGTGCTGTAGGACAAGATGTTAATGCATCATGCGCTTCCTGGAAGAGTAGTTTGTCTTTAGACTTCTTTAACTTTGCTCAACTTATGCTCAGGTCATTTGCAGGGGTTGGTTGGTTGGGGCATTTTGCTTATTTGCTTTTTGCTTTGAAAAGGTCCGTGTGGATCACTAACGTGGTTGGTAGGCCATATCCTACAAGTATACTAGAGTGTGCCACTCCAAAAGGGCTGAATCCAGAGTTTACTGATAACAAACAATTGTTGTCCTTTGAGAAAGTTATTTTGTTACACTGTCCAAGCTAGTGTTGCTTGAAGACATCTGTGTACTTGACCTGTGCCCTCTCCAGGGCAAAAGTATGGGTGGGTGCAGTCTGAATCCCGCTTTAAGGTGATGTCCGGTATGATGTCAGGAAGTGCCTTTGCTTTGCCTCAGCTGCTTGTACTGCTTTACAGCTCACAGTCCTTTAGATTGTATAGTGATAGAATTGGATTGGGGTTTTTTTTGTGTGTGTGTGTTTAGAAAGCTGACAGAAGCTGACCTATCAAGGAAAGATCCTTGCCCTGAAGAGATTTCATTTTAAAGCAAAGCTTAAAGAAAACAGAGCCCCAGTAGCCTTGGTGGCAGCATGGAAAAATGCATCAAAGAGGAGAGCAAGAAAACGTGGCTAATGTTTTGGGAGCAGTGCTGTGTAAGAGAGAGCAGTGCTCGCGGGATGCCACAACTTCGAGCTAAGAACTGCAGTTGCAATTTGACTGGCAATATTTGATTAAAGCCTGATGGCTATGTTTTGGCTACCTCTGCTCTATTCAAGATTAGGCCTGTCCATCAGGAGCGCTGGGTAGTGCTCATTACTTTCCTTCCTTTGGCTCCTTTTCCACCAAAAATGGAGTAGTGACAGGTACTAGCCTATTTAAATTTTTGTGTGTGTGTATATTTATTTTTTTGGGGGGGGTGTCTTTTTTTAAATGGATGTCGTCTTTGCCTCAGAGGCCAATGCAGTGCAGCTGCTAACTTGTGTAGCAATTGAAATGCAGAAATTTAACACAATTTGCTGTGTTTCGGCCACAGCAAAGAAACACTTGAGGGAGCGTTTGTATCTATTTTCTTACTTAGTAAGAGGTGAGGTGCCTAGGCTAAACATGGGTGCCCAGCTGTGACCTAAATCTGTTCATACTGAAGTCACTTGAACTCGGACCAATGCTGAGCAGTATTTTGTGTAGTTTTTTTGCTTTTCTGCTTATTTTGTGTATCTTTGGGTTGAACATCATGGTGTAATCCTGCTCATGACTGGTGTCAGATGACAAGTTTTATTGTGTTGCACTGCAGAGCATGAGTGACTTAGCAACTTTATCTTTAAGGATTTGTCAGAGGCTGAAGTGACAAGTAAGCTTTGTTGTGCAGCACGAAGCGCAGCAGTGTATGAAATCCATCTTTGAGCTGATTGCAAACTAATTCTTTCACAGCCATACAGCAGACTCTTTAGTTGGGTTTGCTTTCTTGATTTAAATATGCGGATCTCCAAAAGCTCATGCTAATACTGCCTTTCTCATTTTACCCTATTGCCAAAGTCTGGTGTGCACTTGTCTTCTATTAGACTGGATTGTCCCTTTCTATGTTAACGTTTCCCAAAGAAGATCTTGCAACGGGATTTAGAGAGAGGGAAAAGATTACCCATGTTTACCCTGTCTTGTCAGAAGAATGAGGACTTCCTTCCTGCAAAAAGAGGTAGGTGCCCTGGGACCTAACCAGGGTCCAAACTGCAGTAGCTCTGTCTCCCAAAACCTCCCCTTGGTGGGTAGCTCTTGAGCTTCCTGCGGGTGGGCTAGACAGCCTGGAACTCCTCTCTCTCCAGGCTGCGGTAAGGACTGCTGACTTGCACTTTCCTATTGTATTTCTTCGGTAGTTTTTCTGCTTGGTACCTGAATATAGCAAAGCTCTACGTGAGGGGGGGGAAAGCGAGGCTGGTACCTAGAGGCCATTCAAGCTCCTTCTACACCTAGCAGCAGCAGCTACCTCGTGTGACTTCCAGTTTTTCTTGTGATTAGACTGCTATGTTCAGTAGTCTAAGCAATGCTGTTTCCATTTGGTTTTTGTTTTTTTAAATTTAGTAGCCTTTGTTAAAAATGGTGTTTCTTGAATATTTAAAAATCAGCATGTTCAGAATTGCCCTTTCAAGGGACCGTTAATCATGCGAGAGCACTTGTATAGCTTTAGGTGTGGAAAAAGGTGGGATTTTTCAAAACTGCTGAAAGGTTTAGGTGCTCAATTGTCATTTACTTTTAACTGCTTCTCCTCCATCTCTTCTTCAATGAATGTAAAAACAAATTGCCTCCAGTGGAAGGATACATTTTTTTCATTGGATATTGGAGGTCATCATTTTAAAAGAAAGCCTTGTTGCACAAAGTGTTTACGTCAGTGGTACATTACATACTGAGAATGTGCCGTCCACAGAAATCCCTAAGTGGTGATTGTAGGCATAGTCATGATCTATATGTTTGCTTTTTTGTTTTTCTTTAAGAATATTCTGAAAAATAGTTTTATTAGGGAAGGACGAAAATCACTTGGAAAAAGTTGGCTGTTGTTGTCTTTGAACACTGAACTAATTCCCCAAAATATTGAGCTTACTTCCTAATTAAAGAAACTATTTTATGATAGAAGCCACACAAAGTTAAATAATAAATGCACAATGTTTTCAACGAGGACTGTATTACTTCACAGCTGAGAAAATGCTGTGACAGTCAAACCTATGTATAGCCAAGGAAATAGTTAGATTAATTGTTGGGTAATGGGAATTTTGAATTTGGAGCTTTAACTATTTTTTAAGTTACTAGCTAAATTATAAAAGGTTTCTTTTTTTGAGAATTACTTTAAGGGTAGCTTGGACATACAGAATAATGTGAGGGCCAGTACTGATACTTTTGAAACTTTGTTTTCCAAGTTAAATATTTTAGACTCCATTTCCAGAATAAGCTCTACTATGTTCTTGTCATGTGCTTTTGGCAGCAGAAGCATTGTAGTGTTTTGAAGTGAATGGTCGCTTTAAAATTAAGTTAAAAAATGGATTTGTTCGTACTAGTATACCTTGCTCAGTGATGTCTTTATGTATAATTTTGTAGTGTATCCTGTAATTGGCTTCATTTATGTGAATTGTTGGCTCAAGTTAAAAATGATCCCAAAATTCAGTGTAGCCAATCTGGGGGTTTAAGAGTTAAAATTGAAACCTGGTCTTTATGGCATTGTTTGTGTTGTATTATTTACTTTTCTGGCTGAGACACTTAGTTGAGGTTAATAAAGCCCATTAAAATTAAAATTTAACTACTCCATTTGTTCAGTTATCTTAAAAGTTTATCCTTATTTAACCTGTAAAAAGATGTACTTGTAGATATTTTTTCAGATTTGTGTAACATATTTGCATGGGGAATTGAGTATCTGTTGCCTGTGGTTTATCACTAGTCTACTTGGACTTAAACTGAGGATCTCAGTGTGTGATACTAGCAGATGCTGAACTTTTTCAAGGCCCTGGGAATATTTTGGAGCTCCAGCTAGTTCACTTGGGCAGGGCCGTTATTTTAGCCTTTGCATAGGAAAGAAGCAGCAGCAGTACACCCTTCGGGCATGTGTTAAACATGAGACGCTTGATAAATTAAATTTTGAGCTTTGATGGTTTCATCCCATGCTTTAGTGAAGTCCCTGTCTGTGGAGCACAGCAGCTAGGTGGTTATTTTGGGGGTGTGACTCCGCAAGGAAGTTTAGGTGCATTATGTCATCTTGCTTTCATAAATTATGATGCAGCGTAAAGAAGCCAAATTACTATTTTCCCCGTTGTTGTTGAAAACTGTTGTCAAGCATGTCAGAGATGACAGAAGTTCTTTGAATGGAAGATGACACATCAAAGTGTGTAACAGACTGCAAACATTGCCATCCTGACTTCATTTTGACTGCGTTGCTCCATGCTAGTATTACACCTGGTTTGTGCCAGCAATTGACTGTGTCCCTGCATTTCAGTGTTGTCAGTCTCTGATGCTGTTAATGTCTGGGTAATACTTACTGTGATATTCTCACTTCTAATTCAAAGTGTACTGATCATTCACTAAATATTTATATAGTCCTTTGGTTTTGATGTTGCAAGATAAAAAGGCTGTGTTTTCTATCATCTTTTGTATTCAAAGGCAAATAAGGTGTTGAGGCTGCTGATTATTTAAAATGATTAAAACATAAAATAAAGAAGTGCCTTTGTACTTTGGTCAGTGCTGACGTAACTGTTTCCAGTAGTCTAGAAAATCTTACATGTAGTTCATTGATGGCTTGTTTAGACTAAGATGTGGTGTTGTAAATGCAATGATCATCTACCAAAGACGTGAGAATGCGCTCAGGAAGGATTTGTTACAACATGTATCGTATCTTATCCTTTGAAGTTTAAATATAACAAGATATATTAAACAAGCATGAGCGTGAGACTTGGAATATGTACTGGTTGTTCTTAAGTTTCTCAACGTTCATATTAATGGTATTTGAAGCAAAATGTGTGGGTAGAGAGAAGGAAGAGAGGCTCGCCTATGCAATAACTCTTATGGTAGCCGTGTACTGAAGCATGGATGTAGCGGGAGGAGGGAAGGAGAGGAACATTCAACAGCACAAGTTCTTGGAGGTGCACCTGGAGAGAAGGTGATTAGTTTGTCAAAGGGACTAAGCCTAAGTATTTGTCAGGATTTAAAAATGAAATGGGGAGTGAAAATAGACTTCACAGGCAGGGTGCACAAATGAAACTGTCAGAGTTGCTGCAAGATACTTCTGTGATGCTCAGACTTGGGTGAGGAGTTAGCGCTGACGTGGTAACATACTTTCCCTCACCTCAGTAAGCTGCAGTGGGATGGGAGAAAGTGCATGAGGCTGCTGCCTTGAATTTGTGTCTAGGGATACAGTGCTCTTTCTGTTTACAATTTTTTTTTTTTTTCAGTGAGCCACTTACAACATTGTTAATTGGCTTGCATTTCCTACTCTTAGACCATGTAACAAGAATCAACAGTTTATTTTTACTCATATACACGTCTTTCTGGCACTGTTGAATCATAGTGCAAGAGAAGAAAAAATGTGTATGTGCCAGGCCATCACAGTTTGACTGCTGGAAGAAGACACCAAAGGGAAATTCAAGCTGAAATGTATCAACACTCCAGGGACATGAGAGTGACTGATGAGCTAGCTTTTACTGCTGTACTCCATCCACATCCTGCTAATAGAGGATGTTGGAGCAGGAAATCTTAATGAATACAGAAGCCAACCCTCTCCCTCTAGTCCCTTTATTTTTAGATTTTATATTTTCCCTGTGGTAAAATAGTTTGGAACTTGGGGGAGCTATGCCCAAGGTTGGGCGGAAATATGACTTAGTAGTGAATGCTGCCTGGTGTGCAATTATTCAGGAGATGAGAGGAGTCTATTTCTGTTTCCCTGTAGCGAGAGGTTGCTGCGATAGATGGGTTGATTGTTGGTGTAACGTAATTCCAGTGTGTGGAGGCCTGGCATCCTGTTTGCTTCTGCATATGGATGAAGGTAGTGAATTAATGCAGAATTGGTTTTGTTTTTATTTTGGGTGTTGGAAAGAGTGGGAAAACCACTGCCTAAATCTGACATCTATGTTTAGATGTCTGAATTAGCAGTGCAGGAAACATAGTAGTGAGTGTAGCAAGCAGCTCAGTTTCTCTGGAGCACTGCTGGCAGTATAGACAACTTGGGCATGTAACTCATGCAGGCATCTAAACTGTGCAAAGCAGGCATCTCTTCACACCCATTGGGAAAAATGTGTGTGGGATGCTTCCTCTGGATATCTTTACACCAAGGCATAACTGGCATTTTAATATAACTTTTATCACAGAGTTTCCCACTGAAGTGGTCTTCACAAGGGATTTTCTGCTTGTACTTTTTTTTTTTCTGAATATTTGCATATAGTGGGTTTTACTTCCACAGCTGTTCTGCATTTTGTTTCCTAAGTGGTAAGAAATGTGGTATGCTGAAATCAAAGCTGAGCCTGATAGTCTATTTTATAAATATAATTGTAAGGGAAAATTCAAGCAGTTACTGTATTACAGCAAAGATATGTGGGTTGATGGTCTTGGTAGAATTCAGTTCTTGCATTTAGGTCTCTCATGGTGCAAAATTCTTATTACATGTAATAATTAGCTTTTGAAATAAAGGGGATTATCTTTCATTTTAATCAGTCTGCCTTAATAGTAGGGAAGAAAAATCATCAGTTTGTAAGAGTTCCAACTCTGTTCTCAGTGTTTTCTAGAATGACATTTTAATTGAATTTTATACTTATGGGACTGATACTTAAAACTTGTCATTCTCGTGGGTTCTTACCACACTGTGTATTAATCGGTTGTATTTTTAAAGAGTGTAAGCTTCTGTCCTGCTCGTCTTACCAAACAAAAAAATCAGTAAACAATTTTTTGTGAAGAGAATTATTACTTCTCTTGGTTGTTTTTAACACGTAACTCTTAATATTCAGCTACACTTCTCTTGTTAACATGAAGCATTATATAGTTGCTTCACAACCAGTATGTGAATAGCTTGTACATAAATAACAAAAGTAGGTTTAAATTTCATGCCTGTACTTAGCAAAACTAATGGATAGTGATCAGCGTAATGGCTGATGATAGATTGTACTGTGCCAGCAGGGGAATTTTTGCCCAGAAAAAGTAATGCAAGATCAGGAATGGCTAGAGACTGGTTGGTGAATGTGTTCTTCCCCAGATGCTTGCTTAATTCTTTCAATTAACTTGATTAAGCAGCTTAGCTTAAATAAGCAGAATTTGTGACTGGAAAGTTCTCCCATGTAGTATTTTCCAATTGCCTTAGGAATTAATTCCTTTAATATTTTGTCTGTGTAAAGCAGGCAGTATTGGTTGCTCCTGTGTCTTGCACTGACATGAGATGGTGTATACTTAGTATGAGGCACACATGGGGTGTTTTTTTTCCTCTCTGCAATTGGATCTAGGCAGAAGTCATAAATCATAGTGATTTCTGCACAGTGCAATTGAATGGAGACTGACTACCTTATTTTTTATTAGTATTGAAAGTTCCCCCTGCTTAGATCACTATGAATCCTTTGTCAACAGAGAAGAGCATGCCCTCTTTTCCCTTTGCCTTTTACTCTGCTTTGGAGCTGTGTTTTGTAGCGTAAGGTTAGCTCCGAATGCCATCCTCTGATAACTGAGCTAGGTAGCTGGTGTATCTATGGTAGAGCCTGGGCGAAGCAGTGACTGATAATATTTTATACATGGGATTCTTTGTTCAAGAATGCTGTGTGGTGTGTTCCAGTTATAGCGCTTTAAGGTGTGTTTTGTCATTGCTCTTGGGTGTCTGTGTTGGCTGTAGCTGTGTCATGGTTCACCAGATATTTTTTTTTGTCCTATACTTGGTAGTCAAGTGGCTGCTCTTGTATTCTTCTGACCACCATTTTAAGGCAGTGGTTCCCAAGCAAGGGAATTGCTCTCAGGGACCACTTTGGAATATAATTAAATTTCCTAATTGTGCTACCAATGTCCTTACCAGGTAACCAGGTGCATCCTCTTTCCTACCCAAAGGCTCTATCTTCACAGTGTGTGTCATTAGATAGTGAATAGGGATAGGCATGTTAGGTAGGGAAGTTAGGTGGTGGTACAGGGTTCCTGTCCATCTCTCTCTGCTTTCCTTGAGGATGTCGTCTTCCTTTCCAGTAAGGATGGTGGTTATGTTATAGTATCCTATATTTTTCAGAGCACAGAAAAGTGGCCTCAGATGGTACCAATTTCTGTGTATCCTACGGACGCTGATGGCACTAGGAAACCCCCCCATTAGTAACTACTGCAGCGCAAAAAGGATTGACTTCTGGGGAGCGGAGTGGCCTGGAGCTCTGTGTGGCTCATCTTCTGTCTTCAGCTGCTGGCCCAAAGAATTGTTGATTTCCGAATTGCAGGTCTTTCAGTCTGGTTCTGGCTTGTCCTCCAAGCAGGAATATGGCCTCAGTTCCACTGGTACATGGCCACAGGTTATTTTGAACAGTTTTCTGAATAAATACAAGCATTTCTGCAGTATTAGAAGTTGCAGTGTGTCACATAGGTTGTCATTAAATCCATGCAGTAGCTTCAGAAATTGGGATCTGTGTTTGTAAGTGGTTTTTTCTTCCTCACAAGAATTTCAGAGGACTCTGACACTACTTCTACCGCTTCTCCTCCCCTTGATTATACTGTATTAATCAAAAGTGATGACATGTATTGATAATTACTGGTAAATCTAGATTGGGATTGAGTCAGGTGTCTGCTGCCTAGTGAAAGGTGGTAGCTGAGTGTGCTTCCATTATCTTTCTCTTTCCAGCAGTGCTAGGTGGGCTGCACTAGCATTAAGAGCCTGTGCTGTGGAGTTGGAGGTAAATGTCTTGAAAGGATACTAAAAAATGGGAAAAATATTAGAGTGTTTTTGGTGGTCTTTGTATGTCTATCAGTTTCTTTCCTTTTTCTGTGTTGATTATGAGGGGAACATTAAATGAGTTAGTGTGTTGGTTCTGGAAATGTATGAGATTAATTCCTTCCTCTTCTTTCTCTTCTAATTTTAGACAGGATTCACTTTTATGTCCATTGCAAAAATAGGCATTTACTGGCCTTAATTTTATCCCGGTGATGAGCTTATCTGCCTCATAGAATCTATAATTTAGTCAGACAAATCCCACCTGTGGGGTCTGGTTAATATTTGCAGCTGACTTTTATAATTTGGAAACAAGTGGTCTTTTAAGAATTGAAGTGGGCCAGTGCCTGTGGAGAAAATAGGAGCAGCATCCTCTGGTGATTAGTTGTGACGATGAGGCCTCTGGAATGAGGTCAAGAAGACTCACATGGAAAAGAGCTCTGAAGGTGGGGGAGAGTCAAAGCCTTAATTCTTAAGAAGGGAAAACCCAATAGGGACACACAGGTAAGGTCTTCCTTCTGTTACGCAATGAGATGAATTTGGTGTAGAATCTTGTGTCTCAATGACTAATGAAAGCCAGTTAGCTTTTACAAACCAGTCTTGCCTAATTGTAATTATTTTGGGGATGTTTCAGCTTTTTGTGAATAGTTGAGTCCTAATATGAGAGCAGATTTAAGTCCATCAGGAAGGCTGCATGATTAAGCAAGCCACGTGTGGCTTCCCAGAATTAAAGAAGCTGACAGTGTGATACAGGGAAGAGAGGAGGGGAAGGGGTAGAAAGGAGAGGAGACTGGAAAGACTGGCATTGTAACAGAAAGCCCTTTGCCATAAATCTGTGATGAAGATGATATGCAGGGGAATTTAAAATATCTGTTTTCATTCCTTCCCTCACTGTCGAGGAAGATCTCTGTTCATGAGAGAGATTTTTCAGGTAGTTAGAAGTGTTAATAAACTTTTGGATTTTAATACTCCATTTAACTTCCATACTGCATAAATTACTTTCTTCAAACTTGGCTCTATTTTTGATCTGTCTTTACTGTAAATTGTAACAAAGTTAACGATGAATATAAAAATGCACAACTGCTCTTGATCCCATGATTCTAGTAGCAATTTCCGTGTCTACACAATGCTTCTGGGAAAAGCGTATGTCAGTTTGTCTTTTGAAAGAATGGTTTGAACTTAAAACCCCTCAGACTTCTAGTACCTTTAGATACTCTTTTTTTCTTAACCTGTTGGCCAAAGGGCTTCCTTTCCTCTGCTGAAACAATTGGTAGTGTTTATGCAGTATATGATGTGGTTTTACACTCAACAGAGTGGTGTGGTTTGTATGTGACTTCCAAGATCTTTTGCAACAGTAAACCATAGTTTGCTTGATAAATGCAAATTTCCATTTATGCTCATGTGAATACCTTGGTTAGACAGCAAGTGATTCTGGAAAGATGTTTGTATCAATGCAAGTCTATCCTGCCTGTGCTGTTCTTGAGGATGTGGTAAACAGAAACAAGTCTAGCTCTGATAAAGTTGAAAAAAGAATCATTTTCCCAGTATTTGTTTGGGAATGCAGGCCATATTGAGTGTGTTATGGTTTTATAACTCAATTGGAGAATGACTTTTTTTTTTTTCCCTGGAGGTAGTCCCTTTTAAAGATATTTCTAAATGTAACTTTTATTCTTTATTATGCTGGAAGTCCAGGTGGTCTGTATATCCCAATGCAATCTAGGGTTTCACTTGTTTTTTCAAAATTAAAAACTCTGAACAATTTTTTTTAATATGTATTACACTTATTGATGGAGCTCAGCTTTTATTTACTGATGTGCTTTCTCTTTGTTTATAGTGCTGTTGATTAAAATTTAGACTGAGCGTATTTTTGTCCAGGGCAAAGCAGGGGCCTGCCTGAGTTATTGGAGAATTGGTGTCTGGCAAATTTAGATGATGTCTTGAAGATTCTTTGCAATAATATAAAATACGGAGGTTTTGTGCAAAGATTAATTGGAACACACTCATTTTTATATAGCTTTCACAAGACTTCCAGCATGTGATGCTAGTTATTTTATTTCAGTGACAGTACACCTAGAGATTGAGTAGTAATATCTTTTTATTCCCATCAAAACTTGCATCCTGGTACAATTTTCTTCCAAATAATTTTCAATGTTTTTTTCCCCCCCCCGTGCATTAAAGAATGAAATATATTTAGTAATTATTACAAATAAAATGCTACTTGAAAGAAAATTCTCTGTGAAGACTGCTTAGCAGTGGGAACTAAAGTGTGAAGTTATTTTGAGAAATACAGACCTTGTGTTTGAGCTTATAGATGATAGTCTGTGTTGAGACTCCTGTAGTTAGGCAGAAAGCTGATTTATTTTTATCCATACCTCTATTAGGAAGTCTAGTGTGGGTTTTTTGAAGTACTTTCCTGTGGTCAAAAACACCTGGAATTGTTGGCACTTGTAACATGAAATTCTTCTAGGATGTACGCTGTTACGTCAGTAGTAAAGAGATGTAAATGCTACTCAGGGTAGCAACTTCTTTTACCATGGCTTTTCCTAGTTGGAGGCCCTCTCTGATTTTAACACTGGAAACAGTCTGGGATACTTTTTCTCTGTAAAACAGTGTTTGAAAAGGCAGCCTTTCAGGTTAACCTGGCTCTAGGACAGTGAAAGATCCAGCAGGAAAATAACATTCCATGTAGGCTTCACCACTGCAAGACCCATCCTGGGTTCTCATCAAGGCATCCCTTGTATCTTCAGGAGGAGTCACAGACTCTTGACATGGGGACATAACTGGTTGTAAATCTTTAACTCCTTAAAGTCCTGTGGCCTTTCCCAGCCTCTCCTGCATTACCAAGTACCCTATTTCCTAAATTAATAGCAAACACAAATGAAAATACTACTCTGTAAAATGGGAAAGCTTTTATGTGCATAAGGAAAATCAATTTTGTTGCTTAGAGCTCAGGCAGTTTGTTTCTACGATACTACTATCTCCATCATCCCCATTTGTCTGGGCAATTGTTCTCTACTGACAGATGGGCTTTAGCAGAGGCGTGTGTTTAAGACATGAAATTCAATGCTGTTGCTTAAAAAATGTGTTGAGTTTTTTTGAGAAAACATTTATTTATTTACTTAACTGGAAGCTGGTTTGTCTTTTTGTTAGCATTCAGAAGCTGTATGTAACTTTGTCACCTCACCTGAGAAATAAAAAATCTGCACAATCTGAATTTGTGATGATGCTTCCTTAATGTATGTGAAGTATGTTTATTTAATTTCTGTTCTTTAAAAGAAGTCACTTTAGAAACTGCCAAGACTGATGAAGCATTGCTTCCTGGACTTGTGTCTTGTCTGAAATCTTGATGTGAAATCTTTAGGATACTTTGCCTGCAGTTGCAGCTTTGAAGTGCGCTCGTTCTCTTCTGGGTTCCTTGGCAAGATGTGAACTCACAGCCCAGCCTGGTCTTCCATGTGGTAGCTTCCAAGATGTCTGTCCTCTCCCCAGCTGCCTCTCCTGTAGGAACGTAGTTATCTTTGAGCCCGCTGCTGTTCTGTCAGATTTGGCTGATGGTGGCTATTAACTGAAATAGTTAAGGGGGAAGGGTTAGGAGGGATGCAGATGGTGTGATTGTGTAAGCCTATTTTCCTATTAAACAAAATAATATGCTTTTTTGTTCAGGATCGGACTTGTTCTCGTGTATTCATCTCCTACATGTTTGTGCAAGTACAATGGCTGGGTTCCTTCCAGCCCTGCCCTCCCCCTCTCCTAGTGCAATCCTGAGTGGAGGGAATGGGCCTGAGCCCCACATGTGTTTGTGGCTTCCCTAAAACAGATCACCCACAGTTTGTCCGAGAGACCCTTTTTGGGCATCTCTTCTGCATCAGTCTGTTCAACTCACTGTAGGGGCAAGAATATCTCCAACTCTTGTCTGTTGTGTTTGGCCAGAGGCACAGTATGTTTTTGTCACTGGAGTTTGGCAGCACCGTTGGAAGTATTGAAGTCATCCAAGTCGGATCAGGAACTGCCTCTAAAGGGATGCTTCATCTGGAGCATCCGATGGGTTTGCTTCTGGCTCACCAACAGTGAGAGCATCTGACGGGTATTGTCTGTATGCTGCCGCTTCAATTCAAATGAGAATTAAACAAAGTAAGGCTTAGAAGCAAAAGAAGATGACAAAAGTATCCTGGCTGTTCAGGACTGTTGCAAACTTTAAGCCATTAGTGAATGTCTTTTTATAAACGGTACAGAGGCTGAGCACTAAAATCATCCACTGCAAAACGTATAGACAGGCACTGTGAGAGTGGAGCCATCTCTTGTAGAGCCTGGTAAGTCTACAACAGCCTTGCGATGCCGTAGATGCCTACAGAGCTGCTATTAGTGGGTGTTCCTCCTTACCGCCATTGTCATCATGATACTGCCCCTAGAAATACAGTTGTAGATGTAGGCCCCATCATGATTTACAAATACTCACCAGGCTTGGAAAACATTGACATGCATGATATACTAGGACTGAAGCTTGAGCTAAGGGGCCAAATTTTCACTAGAGCATGTTACTAGTTTCTGCAGTTGCAATAAGGTTCTTGCAGTGAACAACTGTGTCAAGCTAGAGGGCTCTTGTCTGTCTGGTTGTCACTCTCTGCCATCTTTGGAACTTCCCTCAGTCCTCTAAGGAATCGTCTCTGGCGCGTCCCCTGGGATTTGCTGTGCGCTAGACTGAGAAATGGTGCTTTCCAGGAGTCTTTTTCTCATCTATGGCTTTCTAACTTTTCTTTCATTTTAAAGGCCAACTGGCTCCACTGTACATTACAGCGAAAGGAATTGCAGCAAAAGGAAGGTAGTGGGAAGGTATTCAGTCACGTCCGAGGTCATCATTTAATGAATGTTCTGTTTTTGAAATTGAAGCTGTAGCAGTATTGATCCTCTACAAAGCTGTAGAGGTAAAATGTAAAAGAAATTGTCTAAAAAAAAGTGTTAGGCTGGTGAAAAGTAGTAATGACTGGAGAGAAGTTGCAACATTAAAACAGTAATTATTCCTTGGGCTTTAAATCTCACGTGCTCTGACACCTGTTGGTAGTACTTACTTGGTGAAGCATGGCTGAGTAGAAGTGTAAAATAGCAAATGATCCTGTAAAATGCAAAGTGCAGCTGAAAACATAATTCTTAATTTAGTGTTAAGCCTTTTTCATGTGTTAATTTTCTCTTTTAATGTAACCCTGACACTTGAATATTCAAAATGGCTACATCAGCCATTCAGGAAAGACAGGAGGGTATTCACTGTAACAGAAGGGTGGCTGATGGATGAAAGATGCATGATTTTGCGCCAGAAGGGTGAGGAAGGTGTAAGCAGAAGCTCATGACTGTACTGAATTTAGACATGAAGTTCAGCTGTGCCCCTTAGGGACACTTGAAGTGACTGTGGAAGTTTGCTCCATGGTTTGGGCTGTTGCCTAAATAGATGGTTCTACCTTTCAGCTTTTTTTTTTTTCTCTCTCTTTCCTTACACCAGAGCAAGTGTTTACATGACTGTGTGATGTGCCAGATCAGAGGGCTCATCCACCTGAAAATAACCTGGCAAAATAAAATACTAGATTTTGCCCACTGCAGTTTTGAGCCAGACCCATCTCAAGGCCATTTGAATGCAGGTGGCTGCAAGACAAAAGGGAAGAATGAATAAGAAGGGCTGGTAGAAGGGATGTACAGCTTAAACATCTGTAAGCTTATGGTACTTGTGGAATCACATGGGTATACCTGTTAAATATCCTGAAAAGAAAGTAAATGTTCCTTTCAGTAACTTTAGAACTGGAATGTTGCTGTTTTAAAAAGTACTTGCATGGTAAAAAAAGTAATTTTTACTGTATTATGTTACTATATTTGTTCAAATTACATTGCTGTATTCTGAGAAGTCATTATGCAAAAAACCTGTTTACAGAATTGAAGTGGCTTTTTGTCATCTTTCATGTTTCTTCAGAATATAAATATTTGCATCTAAAACCAACTTTCAGTACCAGAGAAGGAAATTCCAGAAATGCATGCAGAGAGATGGATGGCATAAAACCAACCTAAAACCTCAAATCAGCTCAGTTCCAAAGTACAGTAGATGGAAGTATTGAAAAATATACATTCCACTGTATTCATAGCTACTCAAGATTCTTTTTGAATTCTTCATCATACGACTAAACTGCTTATAGCTCTGGTGGTACAGATGGTGTGGTATTTCAGATTATTCTAATTCCAAGCAGCTAAATGCAGTCTATTTTAATAACAATATTATATTGAATTTTGAAACAATTACATTTTTGTAACATGACAAAACAAGTTTCTCTTTATGGAGGAATGTCCTTGGGACTTTCAGGATTTGCATTCCTTTCAGAAATTGAAGCAGTCATGACTTACTGCTGCATTGTTCATCCCGCATGTTAAATGTCATTTGCTAAGTATGCATGCAGCATAGAATTTTACCTGTAGCACAGGATAGTTTAGAGTATCCAAACACTTTTGGCTGGTTGCATTGTTACTGTGTATTCCCAGTTTGACAAAGGAAGCCAACATTGTTCAAAGTGGGCAATAAATCAACGATGTTGGATACTAGGATCTGTAGTTGAATCCAAGCTGGCTGATCTTTTTAGGGTGCCAAAAATGTGCTTAGTTCATTGTCACCCCCAAAACAGTGTTGTCATGGTTATGTAGCTGTTTGCACAGTGGGAGCGTAGTTGATAGACACTGGGCCTTATGCCGTTACGTTGTCTGGGTGGAGGTAAAGGTCCTTCTTCTTGAACTTATAAACCGTTCTTCATCAACTTGCCCAGCACAGCAGAGCTGGTGTTCTTCTTCTTCCTGTTCCTCCTGTAGAGAAGTTAGGACCAGGGTTAGATTAAGAGTACTCAAAGACTTAGGGTATTGGTTCTGTTCAGGCATCTGGGGAATGAACAATTTTGGTGCCCATAGAGAAGATGCCTTGGTTCAGAGACTCCTGTTGCGACTCTCTTAGTGTTCAGGAGTCCTTGCTTGCTGGGTGACCAAAGCCCACATTGGCAGGGGAGGTGGCAGTGAGGTTTGGCTGCAGGAAGGAAAAAACCCCACGAGGGTCAGTAGCAAAAAGAGTGGGAACGGCTGTGTAGAAGTTTGAAATGCTGGTAGATAGAAGCATCAGCCTTCCCTGCTTTTTGTGATAGACAGTTTAATCCATCAGTATCATTAGTTGGGACTCACCTAGCTTCTTCACACTTTTTTGGTGTCAATTTAGCAGAATTCACCTAAGCTGTAGCACATTCATACTGTAGTTTTGAATTGCGTTTATGTGGTGTCATTTCTCATGCATGTTTTTCACGCTTTCTGCACGTCTAGCTCATAACCCAGAGGGAAATACAACTATGAATGCTGAAAGCTGACTTTGCAGAAAGCATGTTTCTTTTATCAGCAGTTATGTTCTACCAATGCCAACGTACCTAATTGTTAAAAAACGCACTCTATTTAATTACAGCAAAGTGAGGTCCTAGCAAGCCTTTCTCTGGTAAGTCTAATTTGTGTTTTTATTGTAATTTCTCTAAATATTTTGGCAGTCTGCACGAGGACACTGCTAAGCGACGTTGTCACACTTTGCCTGTTTGGAGTTGGCTTGTTCTTGTACAGTATGTTTAATCTAATCATCGTATCGTGACAAAGCGTGGCATGAATGTGAAACTGTGAGACAGAAATAACTTAGGTTACAAAAACTAACCGTCTTCCCAAATAGAGATTTTGAGTTGCTGAAGGGGTGTACTAATGTGGTGGTTCTTCTCTTCCTATGAAAATACTACTTTATTTTCCACATAAATATGGAGTTTTTCACAGGGATAACTGATGAAATTTAGTGTTTCAGCTGCAGTCACTAAACAAGTATAATGGAGAGGTCATATATTAAGCCAGATTGAAATATTTTCTTACTTCCTAACTCCTGTAGTGGTTTGAAATTACCAGAAGAGCAAAGCTTTGGGAAAAACCTTCAAAGCAAAACTACACAGTGAAAATGCATGTTCTTTTAATTTCAGAATAAATAGCTGTCTAGTGAGAAGATACAGGCAAGGAAGTCTAAGCTTCTCTAAGTAGTATAAGATTACAAAAAGTCACAGTAGTTGAATGACCATGCTGTGCTTTGGCAAGTTTTTATTAATTCAGGAGATGGTAAGAAGGTTTTACAAACAAACATTTCTGTAAATGGATTGAGTAGCACATAATCTGAAAGGAATAATCTTCCGTCCTTTCAGGTCGACCCACAGCTTTTACTAATGCATCCAGTCCTGCAGACAGGAAGCCAGTTTGGGGTACTTTTGCCAGACGAATTGATCCTCACTCTGCTTCCCCTTGGGAGCATTGTGCTCTGCTTTCCCAACAGCCTCTGCTGTGCAGTAACTGTGCAGCTCCGTGGGGAGAAGCTGCCTGAAGATCCTGACACTAATGGTGTGAGTGTGACATTTCTGAGGCTTCTGCGTTGGAAGTATGATGTTACCTGTGGAAGTAGAGAGGGGATGTTTGTCAGTGGAGACAGCCTGGGCCTGGTAAGCTGTGCTCCTCCAACAACAGCTTCTGATGGGGTGAAGGACAAGGTGATGCCTCTGCTGCCGTTCCTCATGTCAGCGTGGGTCTCTGCCATTTGCTTGGTGTAAATGGACAGGATGCAGACAAGAAAAGGGAATTGATGATCTTGGCTTTGAGACAGGTTGCTCCTGCAAGCAACCAACAGGACTGTTGTGAGCTGCCAGGAGGACTTTCTGCATGAGTCGTTCCCTGTGGAGCTCATGTTAATGTTGCATGGGTTGTGAGCAGGAGGCATGCGTTGCAACCCCTCGCTGCCTCCTCATGTAAAGTTTTCATGTCAGCTACTACTAAGCACCAGCAATCAGAGCTGTTAGATCACAGCCAGCACGAGGTTACACCTTTATTGCTGTACTGGTACAAATGATTAAATGTTGACTTTTTTTTTGCCTTTACTTGTTCAAGTCCATTGATACTTGAATGAGATTAATATGGCTATAGTTGGCTTTCTAGCAGAAGCTGAGAACAGCTACCAGCTACACAGAACTAGGATGCAAGAGAGTGTAATATGGTGGGTGGGAGAAAGTATTTGATGAAAGGTAGCTTTTGAGCTGTACCTCTGCTTAGGAACTGCCGTATCTTGAATGCATCAGTAACTGTAAGATTTTTACACTGTTATTCATTCCTATGTCCATATAAAGCTATTTGGCAAAATGTTACATTATATAATTAAATTATGTGGTAATGGCCATGTATGAAGATAGACCTGATATTGTAAGATACAGTTCCACACTGAAGTACTGACTGAGCACATCCCAGAGTAAAGACACAGTTGTGCCTGTATCAAGGTACTTAAAACGATGCACTTTACTCCTCTAAATTACTGATCTATCTATTAGCTGCCTATTTATGTTACAGTTTGGGGCAAATTAGGAAGAATGTCTGTGGCTTGCCAAGTGAGTCACTTTAGTGTTTATAATGTCTTGGTGATTTGCCAGGTAAGCATCTGTGCCAAGTTCAGTTTCTCATGTGATCAGGAAGTGATACAGGAGGATGCACTGAGGACTTCGTCCGCCCTCTCCCCTCAGTGCTCTGCCAGGGATGTGGCAATTGTCTTGTGCTTCAAAGAGGAAATTTTCGAAGGTGTGTAGAGCTAAATCTCATACAGAAGTCACTGAGGTTCCCTTTGAAATGCTGACATTTTCCCTTTTCATGTCCTTCTTTCAGTCTCAAATAATCGAGCACCTTTTTAAAAGGAACTACCCAATCCCTGAGCATGTGTCCTCCTAAGAAAGCTTGCTTACCTGATGACATTTACTCCCTGTTGTTTCTCTGTGTCTATATTAGCATCGTTATTTCATTTCCCCCAGGATTATTAGTGTGGAATAAAGTATCATACTTGCTTCGGTGGGCCAAATTTGCCACCATACCTTTGAAACAACCTATGAGTGCTTCTGCAATAGTGGAAATGGCAAGTGTCAACTTAAACGTAATTACTGTTTAAGCTTTCAGATTCCTTTTACGTGGTTTGGAAAGAAGGAAGGGGGATCGTTCAAGCTGATCTTGCGTGGGGAGCTCCTTTGAATCATTCTGAATCCTCCTGCAAGTGTGATATGAGGGGCTTGGGGGCTTATGCTTAGTTTTGATTTTTAATGATTAAAATTAGGTGTAAAGAGGTGGTTGTTTCCTGCTCAGGCATGGGACCAGCCACCAGAAAATAATAGTTTTATACAGTAACTTAACTGTCACATGGATTTGAAAATCAACTTTTTACTTTTTTTGGAAAGAAAACTTTCGCATGACACGGTGTTGTTTCATTTCTGTATTTAATACGTGCAGAGAACACTTTACATGGTATTGGCCATTGTAAATAATATAAGGACTTCATTCACTTCTAAAACATGGTTGGATGGTAAATTTTGCAGGTGTTCTCTTGCTAGACTTCTTTTTTTATTTATTTCCATTGTGATTACGTGTTTCTTACTCATCTTCTTTCAGAAATAGTCTTTGCAATGGGACAGTTTATCTGGTGTAGAAGTTCTTTAAAAGGAAGAACATGGAATTGTGACTTACCAAGTAAAGTCTTGCAAGACATTTTTTGCAAGGCATTTATGCCCCTATCTGCTGTTTGGTTCTTTATGAAAACCAGCTGTCACCTAGGCTCTTCACGCTGTTGAGAGTCTGGTGATTTTGCTTCTTCTTGAAACACTTCATCACCCTGTCATTAAATAAACAGAATGGTTCTATTCAGCTATATTTGAGCATTCCTGGACTTAGCACTTATTTTGCTAGAAGACAGAAGTATGTCTGCTGGTGCAGATGCTTTATTTGATCCCATGTCAGTCATCTACTTGTGTTTATAGGACTTTGTCTTCATTTTTATTCCTTTAGTACTTTTAGAGGTTCTTGGCTTCCCTTTGCACTCTACCTGAGCTCTAAAACATGAATGAATCTAACTTATCCAGGCTGCAAAGAATATTTCCTGGGTGCTTTTGACAGCTTACAGCTAAATTACCATGTTTGTCTATGGAAGCACAGAAATAATACATTTCAAAATCATGTATTCCCCTTAACGTGTCTTACTGTGTTCCAGTCCTTCTCATCAGCCTAATACTGAAATATAGGAAATGTGGATTAGCCTGCTGTCCAGTAGCATGAAGAACATACCCAATTGCTGTAGCTGCCCATTAGAAAAGTCTGCCAAAGAACGGAAACTGCCATTCTTCATTTGTCCATGGCTCCTCTTTCCTCGTTCCCTCTTTTTTTTTTTTTTTTTGAATGATGAATTTTTGGTTGTTTTCTTTTATTTAAGGACAGAGTATGTTAAAGGAAACATTTAGATTTTGCAGCCATTTGCTGTTGGCTGCATCTGTTTTAATAACAGCATAGAAACTGAAGTCCTCTGTCGCTGGGGCCCAGGGAAGAGAACAGCTAGAAATAGAAGGAGATTATGACATAGTGTGTAGTTCTAAGACTATGAAACAAAAGTGTAAGTGAAAGTGAAGCTATTGCTGAACATAAAGTTTATCACTGTTGCTGGGGAATAGCGTACGCCTTCTTCAGGACTGCTGTGAACTTGGCCAGACAAAATAGGTGGAAGGGCAGAAGGTGGGGAATGTCTGCATCCTATTATGAATTGGAGGAAATGACTGTCTGCACTCTGTACACTGGTGGCCTCAGTATCCTGCTGGTAGGCTGGTTAGCGCTGTAGGATACTGAAGAAAAAGTGGTGAACTGTCAGCTTTGGTGTTTAAAATAACTACTAGGGATGAGAATTTCTTTAAAAATGTTACAGGTTTTCTGTTGGCTTTCTTGAACTAACTGGAAACTTTCTGCTTTCTTTCAGGAGCATTTTTTTTCTCCGAAAACATTGCTGCTAAAAAGTTCCAAACTGGAGAAGTAAATCCAGTCAGCTTGTCAGGTCACTGGCTCAATGTAAAAGTGCTTTCATGAGGTAACGTTGGGCCAAAGTCAACTTTTCTTTCTCTTTTGTAAATCTGCAGCCAAGCAATGGGCCAGAAAATCTCAGGGAGCATAAAGTCTGTGGATGTGAGGGAGCCCCCTTATAGACCTGTTAAACGAGAGCTGAGAGGCCCGGATTTTTGCAAGCCGGCACGACTGGACATGCTGTTGGATATGCCCCCTGCCAAGCTGGAGGTCCAGTATAAACATGCTTGGAACAACGAAGATCGGTCCTTAAATATATTTGTAAAGGAAGATGATAAACTGACTTTTCATAGACACCCAGTTGCCCAAAGCACAGATTGCATCCGCGGCAAAGTTGGCTACACGAGAGGCCTGCATGTCTGGCAAATCCACTGGCCCACGAGGCAACGGGGAACTCATGCTGTGGTGGGCGTCTCCACGGCCGAAGCTCCGCTGCACTCGGTGGGGTATACATCATTGGTTGGTAGCAATAGTGAATCATGGGGCTGGGATCTGGGACGCAACAAACTCTACCACAATTGTAAAAACCAGCCTGGGGTCACGTATCCTGTCTTTTTGGAACCAGATGAGTCTTTTGTACTCCCAGACTCCTTACTGGTGGTTTTGGATATGGATGAAGGGACGCTTAGCTTCATGGTAGATGGACAGTATCTTGGAGTGGCCTTCAGGGGACTAAAAGGGAAAAAACTGTACCCCATAGTCAGTGCAGTTTGGGGGCACTGTGAAATTACAATGAGATACATCAACGGACTTGACCGTAAGTGTTATCGTTTTCTTCATTACACTGTCTTTCAGCTTTTCTCATGTAGGATTTTTTCTTTATGCTTTTGTTGTGCTGGGTGGGAGTGGACTGTCCACTGTAAATAGATTGCATTCCATAGTTACTGCCCACAACTGATCTCTATCAGTTGTGTCTTGTAGTGACGGTGTGGATTGTAGCAAAACATCTTCCCTTTTGGCAAGCAATCTGTATCTAAAGAAAGTGAACAAGTTGAGAAAAAAGATATCGAGAAACTTCCCGGGTATATTTAACAGTAAAACTCTTTGTTTACTGGAGGATATGTTTTAGATCTGTGGTTTTCAAATGGGATTTGTGGATCCTGTAAAAAATTTCCTGTAGTAGTGGGAACTTTACATGGTGTGCATAAACATACTTGAATTCAGGCCAGTAGGCTTTCTTTCCATAGTTGCCTTTCCAGGACCCTCAGAAGCAGCTGTGGATCCCCAAGAATCTGGGAGCTCAGGTCAAATACTGCTTTCAGCAGTTTTCCTGAAAGAGTTCTGTTCCTTAGTTCATTTCAGAAGGTGCTCTCTCAGGGTATTTTCTTCTCCAGAAATATGGGATTTTGGATAAGCATTAGCTATTTTTGATCTAAAGGGGTAATATCAAATCATTACATAGTAAGGAGGAGCATGTTGCTGCTGTGACCTTGAAGCAGTAGCCCACCAGAAGATGAGCTGCAGAACTGGGCCTTGTCCAGTTCTTCTCACTGCTCAGGAAGATGTATGCTCTGCCAGGTCCATACACAGTACAGTGTATGTTTGGTCATGCCCAGTTATCTACAGTCAGCTTATCAGCTGCTGTGAATTGGGGAATGGAAGGCTGAATGAGGTAGTAAGTAGAACTTTGTTCTTGTTTAAGACTGTATTTTCTGAGCCATAGGAAGAACCATGAATATAAATAGATTTAACAAAAACAGATGACTGAACAAAATTTGCATGGGTTTTGGGCTTTATGAATGGAACTTGGTCTTGTAAAAAGATAATAATAGCAAGTGTACAATACCTGCCTTTCAATTAGTAATTTCTAAAGGAATTTCCTTTTCAATTAGAATGGGGTTGTCTCATTTTTTTTTCTGTCAAAAATTAATTCTCTGCTCATTAGCCTTACATCTGACATACAAACCAGAAACATAATTAAATAATTTGACTCTGTTTAAGATTACCTTTTCATAAACGTCTGTAATAAGCACTGGGGGAAGAGAATCTTTAACCACAGAAGCCCTGCAGGTTATTACAGCCAGATGCTAAATGGCAGCTTCCTGAGTGCTTTCATACAGGGGAGTATCGGACGATTGTAAGTATTTTGCAATTACTCAAGACACTGCAAAGAGTGGTGTGCTGACAGCTTTTTTTTTTGGGTGTAGGCTGGTGGGGGAGAGATATTTTTGCAAACTGAATATTTGTGTGCGAAAGCAGTTTTTATAAACTGGTATCTGCCAAACTAAGCAAAGTACAGCTCAGCTTGGTCCACCACGTCCACACAAGGAATCATTCTGCATTCTGTTTGTAGCCTTCACAGGGCTGCTCAAGGGAGCTCTAGAAAGATGAAAACACGGGAGGAGAATGTGAATGAGTTTGGTAGAAATTTTAAATTAAAAGGGGCTAAGTAGAGGAGGATAGCTGTGGTCTGTGAGATGGCAGAGAGAAAAATTCCCATCCGGTTTCTCGTGGGATAATTTTGCTGGAAGAGGCAGGGTAGCTTCCTAAACTATCCCTGAGAAAGTCAAAGTAGCAATGTTTGGGTTTGGGGGTTTTTTTTTGGGGGGTGGGGTGGGGGGGTGTAAGTGTGAACCTATGGCTAAAAGTAAACTTGTAAAGTAAACTTATATGTAGGCCTGAGTGTTAATCTGATCATGTGAAGAGGAAGTTTAAAGCCACTTTGCCGTGGGGCAGTTTGACATCCTGGAATCACATCATTTGTTATCACATGTTCACTGATCCGTTACTGTCCTGCAACAAAAACAGCATTCAGGAAACCAAAGTAGCTTGTTTAGCTGGTGCTCTAAAGCAAACACCTTCTCTTCTCTGCTGAAAGTGTTTCTATCCAGCCAGCCCTTGTGTAGCAGTGCAGGTTTGGTTGTGACACTCTTCATGTTCATTCTCATAGCACTTGATATTACAGGTTTCTATAATTGTTTGTTTTTCTGAAGATCGGAGTAGATCTTGAAGAACAAGGAGATGCTCACGTTGCGTTCACAAATTTAAATACACTTGAACGTACATACATGTGGGGTTTTCTTTGTTGTTGTTTGCTTTTTAACCTTACAAATTCTCTTTTTTTTTTTTTTCTCCTTCCCTGGAAGTATCTCATACTGCCGATTGCAGCTTTTAGTAGATCTGGCAATAGTAACTTAGCTGTTCTTGAAACTGTGCTGTCAGTGACTTGTAACTTGCTATTTAGTGATTGATTGTTACCGCTCAGAATGCGTACCACAGCTTGCAATGGCTGTTTATGTGGTGCCTTACAGAGCAGATGGAGACCTCGACTGCACGGATTTCTAGTGTTTTCAACACTTGCTGTTTAAATAGAAGACCTCTGAATACTTTAAAGGCCTGTGTATTTCAGTTGCCTGGCAAAGGGTGAAAGGCTTGCAGGAATGGAAGAGTGAAAGGATCAAATGATGGGCTTTTGCAGCTGCAATGAACTTAAACATATGTCATAGCAGTATAGAGACGATGCAAACTTTGAAGTATGTTAATTATTGGATAGATGGCAGAATCATAGAAGGTTAAGGCTGCAGGTCAAAGATCAAGAACCTGTGTGCCCTCTGGACTCTGGATATTGCTTCTTGAATATGCCGTAGTTAAAATCAGTTGTTGTTCTTCCAGCTGCATCTGATACCCAGAGTATTCTGCTTCAGAAGCTACTTTGAGCATCATATGATGATGTGCTCTGACTTTCACAAGACAGTTTTTCACTCACATTTGAGGGTCTCAGAGTTGCAAATATTTGTCAGGGCTTGGGAGGGAAGGCAGGGGGACAGTACGGAGAGTGCTCATTATAAGCACACCGAGTTCTTCCCAGGACAAACTTCTTTGATCAGATGCTATCAGTATTTACCACACTGATGTTTGCCCAGTGCCTAAGTTTTACAGAATTTTACATCAGACTTCTGACTCATTGCCTATTGCAATAATTAAAAAAACCCCAAATAACACAAATGCAGTATATGTTATTTTTCAGATGCTCTTTTCCTCAGGGTATGTGCATGTTTAAAAAAAGCTAGGCTATTTATATCTGTTGTCTGATGAGGAGTCCTGAAGACTATAGACTGGAACAGAGAAATAGTGAAACACTTTTGTATAAATGTACATTGCAGATCATGACTGATACATTAGTACCTCCGTGTTTAAATAAAGTGGTGGGAGAACAATATAACAGTGCCATGGTGGAAAACTTGGTCATTGAGTAGGCGAGTTGAACACAGTGATTTATTTTGATCCTTAAAAGTACCTGACGGAATAGTTGGTATTTTGACTTCCAGAAGTCAAAATACTTTTTATAAGCATGCATTACAGGTCCGGCTCTGCCCTGTTCTGAATCGGTGTGGAAGAGCAAAGCAGATGGTCTGTATTCTGTATATAATAATAATAATAGGTGATCCATAGACATAAAACTTGATAATGCAACTCATAGGTACAAAACTTAGAATTTAATATCTTCCTAGGTGGGGAGAAAGCAGAAGGAGGCTGCAGAAAGATTTCTGCCCTGCCCCCCCCCCCCCCCCCCCCCCCCGCCACCCTTGTGTGATAGTGTAGAGTTGGTTGAAATGAAATACTGAGTGCTGGCAGGAGGGTTTGTGGGGTTCTGCTCGTCTTGGGAACTGTCCCACATGCATATGTCAGCACAGCATGTTCTCACTAGTGTCATGAAGAAACTTCTGCAGTTGTGCATCAGCACTGGCCTTCTGGCCATCTCTAAAAATGCCTGCTGGTAGCACTTCCAGATTTCTTCATCTAAGAAAGAAAGGCTAAGAACAAGCTCCAGTAGTCCACAGCTGTGTTATGGTTTATTTGCATCCTGACATACCTGTGCTTTTTTTTTTTTTTTCCTTCTCTGGTTCATAAAGGTCCCATGGTAACTGCCAAATCTGACAGTCTTAAGGAAAAAATGCATGTTAGTGTGTTCTGATCGTGTTTCCACTGATTTCCTATTCATCCTGTTTTTAAGAAATGAGAACCTTGAAGAGCAATGATTACACCTCTGTTCTCAAAATTGAAGTGAATGTTGTAACCTAAAGTTAAGCTTTGAATATTGTATTTATTACTCTAAAATAGCAATTAGAAATTTGATAGCCTTGCATAATCCTTTTATGAATTTGCTCAAGCTACGATGCTGGAATTGCTCAGCAATGTGAACTAATTCTTACAAGTTTGTATTAGAAGTGGAAATTTGTAAAGGGTATTTATTTTTGGATTTGCTCTGTATGTATTGCTGTTGGGAATTGTACAGCATAAATCCAAGCTTCAGTGCAAATAATGATGCTTCTGCAATACATTATCCAGTGATGCGTTTATTGCCAAAACTCTGTGTGCTTTGTCCACTTTGACTATGATTTCATACGAGTTTCCTCCTAAGTTATATTTCTCCTTAAGGTACTACTTTATTTGTCTCTGTAGCCATGGAAGTTTCTTCCCTTCTCTAATCACAAGCTCTTTCTGCAGATGGCCTCTTTTTCTTCCCTTAAAGTCAGTGTAGCTTCTCTATTAGGAGAGGCAGATGGCAACCTAATTTCTAGTTTGGTCTCAGAGCAAAGTCCACTTCAAAAAGGTAAACATAAGAAGACCCTGATCTTCTTGGAGTATATTGTGGTGAGTGGCAATTTATATACCAGTCTTCAGATTATAGCAAAACCCATACTTTCATGGTAAATCTACAGGCAATGTGCCCGAAAACGAGCATGTCCAGAAATGCTGCTGTGTTCTGCAGATGTTTCCACTGAAAGTAGTGACGGTGCTGTCTACTTCTCTGTGTAAACGGGAGGAAAGCTGCCCCAGCATTAACACTGTGTTAAAATAATGCTGAGGCTGTGAAGTCAAACACCCAGAAGTTGGCAAGTGGCAGAACGGGATTTGCTTTTTGCAGCTGTAATTCTGAGCTCGGCAGCCTTCAACTGTGCTGTGTCCCACTTTCTCCCAGAAGGTGTTTCGCTCTTGTAAAGGGGGTAAGTTCTGCTGCAAGTCATCCTTCTGTGTTCCTTTTCTGCCAGCTTTTTTTCCTTGAGTATTTTGTCCCCAGTCCTGTGTGTCTGAGCTGGTGTATTTTGTAGTTTCCCCAGGATAGCCAGCGAGGAAACCTGATGGAGCATGACAGTCCCTGTGGTCTGAGGTTCAGTTTTGTGTTGCTCTCTGAGGATAACAAATGAAAAGTCCTGCTAGTGAGGACAGGACTGGATCAAAGTTCCCCCTTGTCTTGCTTGATTTGTGCATATACAAAGAATTTAAATAACTTTAGTCTTTTACTTTAAACTGTTTTGGGGTGGGACTGATGATCAGATCTGTCTTCAGGCCTGTTATCAAACCTGTTTTTTGCTGAAAACCCTCCAACACTAGAAGTGTGAGATGGGGCATTTCAATCTTTAGTGCTGAAACTCAGGGTTGAGGCAGAGGAGATATTGTTAGAAGTTACTGACAACTGAACTTCATGTGCAAGAACTATGAGGATTCTTTCAGTTGTTTAAGCATTATTTTTACATGTTAGTTGGTGGTGAAATACAGAAGGTAAAATGATGACACTCCAAAGAGGATATCTATTGGTAATTTGAAACAAACTAAGCATTTCATATAACCTTCTGCACACTGGCCAGGATTCTGCATGACTGGTTTGGAGTTGCAAGTCTTCAGCATTGGTGCTAAGAGTGTCTGTTGCAATGGGAAGATTATTCACTAGGAGCATAAAATATTTCTGGTAATGCTTGTTCAGCGTGGACTTAGCAGGCAGTCATTGAGTGAGGCAGGTGTCCAGTGTTACCTCAGATCAGTTAGTCAAAGCTATACCTGTATTTTCCATGGACATGCCTAAGAAAAACCAGATTTGGTAGGTGTGTCAAACTCATGTGATGAATAACAACATAAGAGTATCTCCCTGCCTTATGTGAACACTTTTAGAAAAAGTAATGAACTTCCAGACGTGGCATATCTTTGGGCTGGTTTGGTGTTTTGGCTTTTTTTTGTTGTTTGTTTGTTTGGTGTGGTGTGTGTTTTTTTTGTTTGTTTTTTTTTTTTTTTAAGGAGAAGATTACTTATTAGCTTTGCCTCTGCCAATTTCTTATCACTGGTTGGCCAAACAAATTATATTATTCCAGAAAGTGACTTTTATGAAACCAGAATGTATTTTCAGCAAGGAAGTACGTAACATTAAAGAAGTATAATTTTTTGTTTGAGATTCACAGTTGCGTTTTTTCACAACAGGCATTTTTATTTCTACAGCATGCTGCATCTCTGTTGCAAATGGGAATTCATGTCTGCATGTATTGTTTGGACCTGAAATTTAAAGATGTGCTTCTGCTTTTCAGTAAGAAGTAACTATAAATGTTTAATAATATTCTTCTTGTGTATGCCACATATCTGTATGCCTAGTCACTGTGCTACTGAATAGGCTACAAAGCCTTGATACAGCATCTTGAAGCTAAAAAAAACTGCTGCTGCTTCTCTGTTGTTTCAGCAAGCTTGACGGCTACAGTTTATTTAACCAAGACAAAGTGATTATTTTCTTTTAGATACTGGTGCTTTTTCTTACTTCTTGTAGTGTTTACCTTTTATTTTTTGGCATTCTCTTAAGCAGAGAGCCTGTAATTGCTTTCCAAAATATGTTCCTCTGTCCATCAAAAAACAGAGTGTGGGGTTATATTAGTAACCCGTTCACGCTTTCAAAATTGAAATGCTTTATGCTTCTGAAAATTTCTCATTTCCAAGTAATTCGTATTATGTAAAATATGCTGTTTGGAGAAGCTTTTTTAAAGATCTTCATAAAGGTTAAAATATTTTTTTAAAGGCTTAGGAATTAGTTTTTTAAAGCACTTAATGAATGATTTTTTTTCAAATAGCAAATTTTAGTTTTAAAGGTAGCATAAGTATTATGAAAATAATGTATTTTCACTGAACAAAGAACTTCTCTCCAGTAAGTTGCCTCTGGTGAGATGCATCATCCAGCCACAGGCACCATATTGGAATCTGGTACTCAAGCAAACACAGCCCAGCAGCGTGCTTGGAGTTTGTGTACTTTCAGTGATGGCTTTTCTTCCAGCCTTGCTTCGTAAACTTTTATATTCTTTGCCATATTAACTGCCACAGTGCTGAATTAGCACTTGCACTTAAAAATGTGTAAAATTTTGACACAGTTTATATTAAAGGCTGCCACTTTTTATGAAACAAGCTCTGTTACAGTGAGTGACTTTGGTTAGACTTGACTGGAACGTATGCACTGATTTCTGAAGAAATGCCAATTAACTTCGTGGCTCATACTGAGTTTCATTGCACTGGAAGGTCTCCTCATCACGTATGTGGACTTACTGTATCTTCATTATTTTAACAAAAGCAATTGCTTTAATGTGCTGTGTATGATTGTAGCCATGACTACATTACCGATCCATGCGTGCTTGCCATATGTGTAAACAATTTGCTGATTTTAGTGGTATGACCTATTGCCCTCTGCCTGTGTAAACAAATGAAGGTCAAAGTTCAGAGAGATCAGAGGGGAAACTTTAAACATCCTGCAAAATCTGCAGTCCATTAAGTGTATGTTAGCATTTGGGTACAGCCAGTCCTTTTGTACTTCTAAATAATTTGTTTGCGACACATTTGGGAAAGGAGGATAGCTTCACCTGGTGCTTGGAGACTTCAGGGAACATAATTGCATTGGCTTTCTGTTAAGAAATCAGCTTCAGTGGTATTTTCTTGTCTTGGGAAGGGAAGTAATGCTAACACATGCTTTACTTTTCATTTAGATTGAGATTTAAATGTTGAAGTTGTGGGGACAGGCCATTGGGAAAAGGGCTACAGTGTACAAAGAATGAACAATATCACGAGACAGATTACCTACAGGCAACAGAATGACATGTGTGTCGAGGAGGAAAAGTAAGAGGTAAAGCGAGAAGTGCCAGCAAGATCTAGGAGGATATATTTGAAAGAGGAAATGTGACAAAGGTACTAGTGCTTAAAAGGAAGAGAGAAGGCAGAGAAGTATGGTAAGAGGGTTAAAAAAGGAGAGATGCTGAGATTTTGACAGAAGGAAATAAGCCTTGATGTACTAGGCCAAGTAGCATGCGTCAAAGAAAGGTCAGGACTAGTCAAGCTCCTGAATGACCAAGCATCCCTATTTTACTTACTTTACTTTCATCAGCAGTTTTTCTGGCAGAGCACAGGAGCTCAGCTTCCAACCCCTAGCTGTACGGCAGGGAGTGAAAATTCACCTGGCTCCTCCTGGTGTTAAGCACAGCCATGCTGGGTTTTCCTGACCACTGGTAACTGCTTGTTTTTGTAAGTCAAACCGAGAGCCTGTATAAGTCAAAGAACTTGACAAATGTTTGCTCTGTTTTCAGTATGAACTTTACAGGAATCACTGTGATGCTATTGGCATCTTACAGGGTCTTTTGTCATTTGTGACTTTACAACTGAACTTTTCAATTTGATTAGAAATAAGTGAGCTGTTAAAATTTCTGGATCTGAGAGGCTGAATTAACCCTGCAGATTTTTCTGACTGAAGTAATCTTAATTTCTGATGGACTTTTATGTTTCTAAATTCCTTTTTTTTCTTAATTTTCTGAAGACTTATTAAAACTTTAAATCAGTTATTTCTACATAACGGATCTTGTATCCTCTAAAAGAATTTTATTGACTTCCAGATATAACTGATCACCAGTAAGAAGTTTAAGGCATTTCATAATTTCATTGATCAAGAATAAAGCAGAAGCTAAATCGTTTAGGATGCAAATGTTTTCAAAATGCAGCATGTAGCTTGATGTACTTGAAATACTGGAGTTAGAGCCTTTTATCATCATACTGGGCAACGTTTCTGAAATGAAACTGATAAATTGGCAGCATGAACAATGCTAGCATCTGGATGCAAACAGCAGCTTCCTGAGAATGCAACTTTTTTCCTAAATCGCTTACACAGAGGAACTTCCAGGCTTCCTCTGGCCCATTTTTTCAAACACCTTTAATACATAATGCATATATAAGCTATAATCTTAAAATATTAATGAAAATAAGTTTGTCTTTAAAATGCAATGGAGATGGAACAAAATAGAATGATGGTTTGGATTTTGTACCAAAGGGGTTTGTGCCTTCAGCAGCTTCTCTGGCTGTGGAGCGGCAACAGTTCTGTACTGCTGCTGCTTACCCCCATGCTGCTGCTTACCCCCATGCTGCTGCTTACCCCCATGCTGCTGCTTACCCCCATGCTGCTGCAGGGGCCTCCCCTGCAATGTTTTGCTGTTATTGGAGATTTGCTGTTGGGGAATACAGTATTGTGGAAGTGGCCCATCATTTCGTGCATAGTGCTACTTTCAGAGGAAAAAAAAAAAAAACATTATGCTGTTGTGGCGGATGGGTTTCTCAGTAACCCACTTGAACATGCCAGTCAATAAATCCCGGCGCTCCAAGTGACTTCTCATCAGACTAGTTGGCTGGAACCACCATCTGCTTTCTGTTCCCCAGATTTCTGTGTTGATAGAAACTTCCTTAAAATGCAAGTATCGAGAAACATTTTGTGTATGAAACATGAGTGAGCATAAAATCTAAATGTCACTTTTACCATAGTATACTAAATCACTTATTCCCCATTATTCTGAATTATAGGCATTTTGGTTTAAGAGAATTTCACTTCAAGTGTACCTGTTTAACCTATAAGATATCTTAACAAACTGTTAAAGTAGGCATGTTAAATTAAATACGGAAAAGGTTTGCTTTCCTAGGTAGAAATTAACAAAATACTGTGTCTGGTAATGATGTTGTTTTTCCTTCATATACTCTGAAGGGAACAACTTACTTGCAAATGTAAATATTCAAAACTCCACACAAGTTCTACCATTAAGTAGTGTTTACATATATGAGTTTTATATTCACAGATCCTAACTGACCCACAGATAGCTGTTGTGGTTTAACCCCAGCCAGCAACTAAGCACCATGCAGCTGCTCGCGCACTTCCCCCCACGCAGTGGGATGGGGGACAAAATCAGGGGCGGGTGTGTGTGTGAGTAAAACTTGTGGGCTGAGGTAAAGACAGTTTAATAGGACAGAAAGGAAGAAAATAACAATGCTGATAATAATATAATTGGAATATACAAAACAAGTGATGCACAATGCAATTGCTTACCACTTGCTGACCGATGCCCAGTTAGTTCCCAAGCAGTGACCCCCCCAGGCCACCTCCCCCCAGTTTATATACTGGGCATGACGTCCCATGGTATGGAATACACCTTTGGCCAGTTTGGGTCAGCTGCCCTGGCTGTGTCCCTTCCCAACTTCTTGTGCCCCTCCAGCCTTCTTGCTGGCTGGGCATGAGAAGCTGAAAAATCCTTGACTTGTTGTAACTACTGCTTTGCAACAACTGAAAACATCAGTGTGTTACCAACATTCTTCTCTTACTGAATCCAACATGTAACACTATACCAGCTACTAGAAAGAAAATTAACTCTACCCCAGCTGAAACCAGGACAGTAACATTCTGATTTTAAGGATTTTTGGTAGTGTCATGAAGGTGAAGTCCTTTGCAGGCGGAGGAAGACTGCTATATGAAAACAGAAAAAGCATGCTAATAATCATTAGGCAGGAGGGAGTTGAATTAACATTTTGTACAATTGTGTTCAATTGTGTGTGTTTCCATCGTTGCCAATTACTTGCAATAACATGTCATTATTTGCCATTTCCCCCCTGTTGTATGTTTAGTCACCCTTATAAACAGGATAAGCTGTAGATCCAAACCCCATTAATTTTAACGTCTTCTGGGTATGTTCTGTCCTCAGTGCACAACTGCCTTTGCAGTGTTAATTTTTAAAAAGGAGGTTAGGCTTTTGAACTAGAGCTTTTGGCTAACTCTACATGGTTAGTATTTAAAGTAATACATGAAAGTAGGTGTTTAATAGGAACTGATCTGCTCTTAGAGCAGGTGAAAGTGGTAATCAAATGTTCTCTCTACTTAGGAAGTTGCTCAGTACTAAGAAAGGAAGAAAACCACATTTATATAACCAATATGAGAACACACATTAAGTGTAGAAAAACCAAACCCCACAACAACAAAAAAAACCAAACACCCTTGTTTTTCAAGCTTTTAGGATTAAGGTTTGAGGTAAAAAGGCAGATGGTAAATCCATTTCCCAATGCTAATCTGACAATAAAGTTGTGATCCTCTGTGGAGCTGTGTGCTTGTCTGAAGTCCACATGCTGCTAGTAAACAGTATCTCCTTGTGCAAAAAGTCTTCTCTGTTGACTCAGCTGGTGATAGAGGAGTGCCTCCTGCTAGTGAGCAGGTATGGGTAATGCTGTTTCTCGACTTTCTCTGCAGTGAGTATTATAAAATACTGTTTTTTCAGGAGGCAGGGAAGAAGAGTGCTATGTTGTCCTTTTCCGAGTGGATGGCTGTAAGCCATCTTTTACTCGTTCTTTTCTTTATTCTGCAAATGATACTGTCTCTATTCCTACATATTTGAAAAATGGGCTCTGTTCAGCTGATTCTGCCAGTTGGTTTGCAGAAGCAGTATTTAAAAATAGTCTTTTGAGGTAAAAAGTGAGAAATTACCTTTGAAGAGACTGGGGTAAGCCAAGTGAGTGAGTCATAAAAATGCAGTTGTGCAAAGCTGTCTAGATGTGTCCTGAACACATCTAGATTTGAATTCATCCCCTGAATAAACTCTAAAATTTTTGATTTTTTTAAAAAAGAACAATGTTCTTTGACTGCCAGGAAGTCGTTAGTTTTGTTTAATGTCAAAAATCACGATAAAACTTACTTGGTTGTAGAGCACTCCTTTAACCTTAACCTTGCAGAATAAGAAGCTGCCAAAGAGATGGGTTTTCAGCTGGTGGGTGGGGGAGGCCCTGTCTAAAGGCCCTTCTGGGCCACCTTACTGCTGATGCAGGGAAGGGCCTGTTTTGCTTCTGTTTCTATGTCAAGGTTGGTCTCAGTCACAGGGTTTCTTGAGGGCTCTTTGACTTGGTTTGGCAGCTTGCTTTTCTGTTTTACCCAGAGTGCAATAAATTGGTAAGCAAATGGAGCCTTTTTCACATAAGGGCTGATAAGGGTATTTCCACATAAGGGTATTACATGACACTTTCAAAGAATTAAATGTTCTGGATTAAGCAGGATTAGACCTGTAATTTTCCCAGATCTTTATCTGTTTTTTAGGTAATGACTTCCACATTTGGCTGCATTATAATTTTACAAACAAGCTTCCGCAGACAGAGCCAAAGTATCCATGCCCCGTATGGGCCATCCAAGATGAATTAATACATATATTCATTCTTATCCGTTTTAGGGCCTATCTTGAAATTCTCAGAAAACACATTCAGCTTTTTTTGAAAAAGTGAAACCAACGGCTTCATTAAACACATAATTGTGCAGTGCAGACAGCAGTCTCCGAAGATGTTACTACCTTTTTTGCTAGGTAATTGTAGTAGGGAGTTCAGCGTCCTCTGGGGCACTTCTCCTGCCGTCAGTCTCCGGTTGTTTCCTGCCTCACAGGAACACCAGCAAACAGTAAACGGTATCTGGTTTTAATTAGCCTGACAAAGATGTGTGCCCTGAAGTGCATTAGAAGGTGTCGTCATTCCGTGTAGCGTCCCCAGAGGCATTTCCTGGGCGTCCCTTCCGGTTGCCTGCGCCCAGGGGTTTGCCGCGCAGCAGGCGGCGAGGGGGTGCGTGCCCCTCCTCTGCCTCGGTCCTCCGCCTCGCACCAGGCCGCGGCGGCGGGTGGTCTGCACTGCCGGCTGCCGCTGTCGCTCTGCCTGCCGAACCTCCCGGCGCGTCAGCGGCCGGGTCGCTCTTGGCCTCCGCTCCTCCTCGCTGTTGAGACGCAGTCAGCCGAGCCTCTGAATTCCGTGCGGCTACAGAAAAGCGGGGGGTGTGTGTGGGGGTGTAACGTGGGGCTCTAACAGGCTCTGCACTGTGAGGCACTATTGGCAGTTGTGCGCTGTTGGTCCTGAAAGCACTGTTAAATTGACCTCACTTTGGCTATTGAGGGACTGGGGATTCATTTTTATTACCCGTTAGCTGCTAAAATTTGTACTCAAATGATAGTTTTGAACAAAATAACTGGCAGCAGTGGTGGTCTTGATGAATGCTTGTTTAGACTTCATATAGAGGGATTTGGGTGTCTTTTCAGCCGTTGCAGTTGAGAAAACAAGTATATTTTCAATGACCTAGTCAACATTATGTACAGTAGATGCCATTACAGAGGGAAATTCATACAGTTTTTGCTTCTCATTGATCCAGGCTGGAGATCTAGTGTTCAGATAAAGATCTGGGCTTCTGCTATTAGAAACTGTAATAAAGAATGGAATGATTAGGCAAGTGATAATTGCTGATAATTGTGATCTTTTCATGGAAGGGAGTTACTGTAATGCTTTCCAGAGTTCTCTGAAGGTGGTAACACGTGTGGGAGTAAGGGCAATCCACTAGGTTTTGAAATTCCAGATACTTCAGAGAACTCGACAAAGTATTCCTTCTAAGAAACTTACGCATTGTTAAAGTTGGACAGTTCATTAGGGAACTTTTTTGAAAGACAGGCAACAAAAGATAGAAGCAAATGGTCAGATTTTAAGTTGGAAGGAGTTTATCAGTAGGATCTGTGCTGGGATCTACTCTTCACAGTACCTTAATGATGCACTGGAAAATAAGGTGAAGTAATAATTTACACAAAATTTTTCAAGGTGGATAAATCTAAACTGGACTCCAGGAAGTGTTGTAGAAGACTCCTGCAGTACTTAACAACTGGATAACAAAGAGGTAGGTGAAATTCAGCGATGTTATGTGCCCAGTAATGCGTAGTGGAGGATAGGGGTGAGGGGAGCAAATCTGCCTGTACGTAGCGTGTGAAGAGTTCCTGTGCACAATGAACTCTTACCACCTGGAAAGAGATCCTGGAGGCTTTGTGCGTAATATTATGAAAATATCAGTAATGAGTGATCCAAAGGGTGAATATGATGTTGTGAATTGGAACAGAACAGGAAACCTGGTTATGTTACTCTGGCCAGCTTGTATCTTGAGTGCTGTGTGCTCTTCTTGTCCATACCTGTCCTCTGCTACCCCTTTTCCCTGGCTGTAAAAATAAGTAAAGAAATACTAAACTAAATAAACAGTAAAACTTAATAGGCTGGATAAGAAGGAAAGTATGGCTTCTGCACTAGGAAAGAATACATAAACCTGGATCTGACTGATGGTCCACCTAGCTTGGCATTCAGTCTTCAATACTGACAATTAATAGCTGGCTAAGGGAGAGTATGGGAACTGGGTAAGCTTGTAGGGTAATCCCTATTCTTTCCCTGATTCCTGTGAAGCTTATTTCATCTGGGTGATCCCTTAGCCTCTAATCATCTGGATTCCAGTGACTGACTTAGCCAGATGTCTGTGTGTTTAGTAACCCTTAATAGTTAGTCAAGCTGTCTATTAGCAGCACTTTACTATCCAAAAAGATGGATTATAAAACGAAAAAACCACTCATTTTTTAACTTCTCTCTTTTTTAACCCTGAGAAGTTCAGTAAAAAAGATGCCGAGTTTTAAGAAAAATCAGTTATGGATACCTTGAATCATTGAATAACCTTGGAGTAGTTCATTTGCAGGTTGACTTATCTGCCAGCAAGCTTAATCTATTTGACATGCATTGATCCAGTCCATTAAAGGTCACTTTCTCATTATCCCCTGAATTGGAGCTTAAGATCCCAAACTGCCCAACTTTGGCAAGGTCTTACATTAGGTAACCAAGTCTTCTCCCAGCCCACAATGACAATCCTCACCACCCTCTGCCTTGTTTCTTCCATGTCTTATCCTTCAATAGCACCAGATGTCCAACAAGCTTACATTTTCAGCAAACCTCCTGGGCCTGTTTATTGTCGGACAGTTGCACTGGAGGGTGTTGGGGAGGTCAGCAGTTGACCTATTAAAAAAAAAAAAAAAGTAATTGATTTCAGAGGGAAATTAAATGTCTTAAGTGACATGTGAAAGTGGTTTTAATGCGTTTTTAATGTTTCGTTTTGTGTGAGAGTGAGTGAAGCAGGGCTGTTTTGTTGTTGGCACCTAGTGATAAGTTCTTTTTAAAAAAAAAAAATCAAACTGGCTTTTAATTCATTGAGCAGGAAAACTTGTAGTAGCTTCTGCACAATGGTTTAAAACCATACCAGAAGCTTGGTATTTTTATTTTATTTTATTTTTTTTAAATTCAGTGCTGTGTTCACTTTCACTTAAGAGGTTTTCTGCTTGAGATAGAGATGCAGTGGGCCACCCCCAGTTGCTGTAAATCAGTGCAGTGCCGATGCAGCCAGTGCGCTGGTCCAGTCTATGTGTTAGGTGAGAATTTGAGCAGCTATCTGTCCTCTCTGAGTAGTTTCTCTATTTGCTGAGGTTTGCAGAGTGTTACATGGGCCAGTATGTCAAGACAAATTCTACTCGGTATCTGGTTCACCCTTCTGGCTTTTCCACTCTTCAGCTAAACTTACAATTTCAGCATTATTTTGGAGCTAAGTGTGTGTTCTTCTAAAGGAGTTACCTGAACTCCATACCTTCTCTATTTTATTATTTTTTGTGTCTCTTAAGTGCTTTTTTCTTCCAAGTGTTATTTTAAACATGGAGTGTAACTTGACAGTATGGTCTGCACAATCCTCCCTGTATGTTCCCTGCTGCTGTTATATTGAGAGAAACTGACCTCTTCAAAAATTGTAAATTAAGAGTGCTGTGATGATGGTAGGGCTTTGAAACACTTTATGTTCTTTCCTGATATTAAGGTCCCATTAAAGTGCCAAAAATACCAAGGAAGGGAATTGATAACACGTTGTGCACATCACACAAAGGACTTGGCCATGGAAAACATTGCTTTCCTTTTAATGTTGATGTTTTCGGTTTATCATCAGTTGTCTTAGTAATCATCTTTAGTAGTATTGGTTGATAAGCCCAAGAGCGGTGCATTTGAAGAAAACGGTGATCTTCCTCTTTTTCCCCAGCTCTTCCCCACGTCGCCCCATTTGTGCTACATGTACTTTGCGGTCAGTTTTGGTGTTCTAGCCATAGTTTGTGTTTTCATCCTTCAAAAGCATAGAATTTGCTTTCCCTTGGGAAAATGGAAATACTGAAAGTTAGCAAACTTTGACTGCTGTCGCAAGATAAGAGACTTACTGGGTCAGTATTGTCCAATGACGTGTAATACTTGACTAGATTGCTCACGGGGCATAGGAGCTAAGTTCAGTTACTGATGCTGCGTTGAGCGTGCTGTGTTGAGCGTACTGAGTTAAGCTTCAAGGGGGAAGAAGAACATGTAAAATCTCACAGCATAATTCTTTGCCTTACTTATGAAGCTCTTGTTGTGAAGTGTCTAGGTAGTGTAACGTATAATATTTTATTGAAACTATAATCAATTCTGGACTGAAAAGAGAGGAGGGTAACTTGATAGTACAGTCATTTTGGGGTATAGGATGATTTTGGGGATAGGCTTATTAAATGTGATTTCATTACAAAAATTATTTGAGCTTCATATTGGGATTGACTCCCATTCAAATGCACATCAGCATATTTGAAAAATAAGTCCCGTAAGAAACACGGAAAGTGGACATAAGAGGCTTTTGTATAAGAATCAGTTTTATCAGATGCTTAATATTGTTGGCGTGCATTCATGTACTTTTTAATTTTCGAAGTATTTGTTTGTTGCGTAAGCTCTTAGTGCAAATTTTTATTTGCTATTAAACTTTACTGCAAAAATCTTTTGACTAGAGTACTACTGTATTAGAAACACAGACTCTATTATTTCACTTCCTGCTTGACGTTGCTTTATTACAAAGAAACTTTTTGTGGAGAAAACGGTTCTGTCTGTCTTGCTTTAGGTAGCTATGATTACTGTAGAGTTAGCGTGGCCATGTGCTCCTAGCAAGTTCATAAGGCAAGGAAAAAAGCTTGGCACTTTAGCTAAAAAGCTTGTGTTGGGATGAGGCCAAACTAAACACCAGTACCTCTCTGAGTTTGTGATTTGCATCTCTCTCTTCATCTGTTGGGGTTCCTTGGGATTCGTATCATTGCTCAGGGTCTGCCTGCAGGTGCTATGGATCCCATTATCGTATAGAACAAATATATGGAGTGCATCTGGAGAGAAATAAAATTTCTATTCTTTGACTTTTTTAAAGAGAAATTTTACTGCATCTCCCTTGACAAACAGTTCCTGTAGCTGAGTGATTACCTTTTTCCATGACAGGAAATGTTGAAAAATGTGTGGGTGAATCCACATGTTTTCCCATTACAGTTTAAATCTGTGCCTTCAATGTTAGATTTTAAAAGTATGTGTAAACCAACCAGCAAACCATAAATCCTCATTAAAACTTATTGAAGTTATTGAAATATGTATTTTTCTTAAAATCACACTCGGGCCTTGCTTGGTGTTTTTGTTTAGAAAAGTTCAGAAATATTTGTTATTCAGAAAACTCCACATCAAGTCCTATATCTGATTTTTCTCTTCTCCATACATCTACATATCTATATAGATATAAATAAAAAAACCAATGTTCTTAAGTTTGGAAGAACCGTGTTCTGTCTTTGTCCATCAGAGATGAAGTTGCCCTCTGTACTGCCGTTCTCAGCTGCCTTGCTCCCTTCCCTGCAAGGTTCACTTCTCCTTGCTGAATGCTCCTTCAGCCAGAAGCCGCATCATGGTTTAAGAGTTTGTATTCAAGGAGAAGAATGATGAGAAAGAGCTCTTTAAGTTAACATGTGCTGAGCCCAGAAGGATCTGCTGGTTAGAAGGAAAATATGAACTGGAAGTAAGTTGCATTTTTTAATAGTGAGGGTCATTTATTATCCTTTGGAATACTTTATCAGGGGATATGCAGTAAATTCCCCTAGTTGCGGGTTTGGTTGGGGTTTTTTTGTTTTGTTTTGTTTTTTTTAAAATTTAAGTTCAGCCACCTTGATAAAACTATTCCATTTATTGGATCTGATGGGAGGTTGCAGGGTGAGATTGTGGCTGTTACTATGCAGGGTTAAAGTTGGGTTATTTTGATTCTTCTTGCTGAACAGGAGCTGCTGAGATTCATTCAGTTTCAGTAGAAGCAAATGCTGATTTGGCTTTGTTCTGCCACAGCCAGGGCAGCTCTGCTCCCGATTTTTTTCTGTGGGAGTACAATTGAGTGCCTCTGAAAATGCCACCAGTAGTCACTTGCGTAGTTTGTAGCTATGGCAGCCAAGGTTACTTGCCTGTTGCTACTCAGAACAGGTTTATAACTGTGACAAGTAACATAATGTGGCCATTGCATTCTCCATTTTAGAAACGGAAAATCGGCATAGGCTGATGTTCCTTCAGCTCTTGGGCACAGTGAGGCAGCCGCTAGTCTTTCCCTCCACATGAGATCTGGAAGTTAAAGGTTTTTGGGAACATATGTTGCAAAATAACCTTTTAATACTGGGTGATTTACATGGTTGGCTGGATAAGGCAGAAAAGATGTGACAAATTTTTTGGTCTGCAAAGCCTATGAGGCTCTTGAATAATGCATGGCTGGCTGACCGACAGCTGGTTTAATAGACTCCTTGTCAGGAATAGGGGTTGGCTGTTGTGAGTGGGCTCACCCCCAAGAGTGGCACCACAGGATACTTGTCTTTGTCATTAAATATCGTGTACTTACTAACGTTTCTTTTAGACAGCAGCTAATGGAATTATGGACATTTTATGTCATCTCTATATCAATAATGCAATATGGGCCACATAAAGAATTGATTTGGGGGGGGGGAAGTGGAAAGATAACTTAACTCTTGGCAGTAAGAGATTTCTTTTAGTAATTCCAGTTTGATGTAGATTCTAGTTGTGACCTTGAAGTTACATGTAGAAGCAAGGAGGCTAATTAGTAAAGTTCTATAATTACTTTGGATGACTCCCTAAATTACAGCCATGCAATAAAATCAATATCCCCCGAAGCAAAGCAAGTTGTACCGCAAAGACAGGTTAGTGCTTATGACTATACTGGTTGTATTGCTATGCTAAATAGGTTGTAATATCAGTATTTTACTGTGTCTGGAAACTAGGTTGTGTTGGTGTTGCCCCCCTCCTCCATGGGGCAGCCTGTGAGAAGAATTGTTAATTCTTCTATGTGCTATTTCCATGCCTGTTCTCCCTGAGTCAGAGAAGATCACCACTTTTGTTTGCTGGTGCGAAGTTTTTGCTGTGTCCTTTGAGAGGATCAGGGGAGTCCTCTAAGCTGCCTTCAGAAAGCAGGAATAACTTTGCCTTGCCTGTGCAAGGAAATGCCGTGACTTAGCAGAAATGATCCAAGTCAGGAGCATATTCAAAAGGAGATGGCAATTCCATGGTGCTGTAGAAAGTGTTGGGAATGTTTGCCACTTGTAGATAAGCAAGGAGTGGACTTTATAACCTGCAGTTTTGGTTGACAAAACTTCCCCTGGAGGCTGACAGTAAGCATTTAATTCAGTATTTAAAATTTCAGAAGTCTGGATTTTGTATGCATGAGTTAACATACACCTGCCTAGTTTTGTTTACCTGGGGTATTGAAAAAATAGTATTGATGTGTTTCTATAATTTGATATTTTTTTCT